>NC_056734.1:283947746-284155246 GCF_019279795.1 Protopterus annectens | reverse complement strand
CATGGCCAAACAATACTGCACTACACAAGTACACATCACGCGATATATACACCCTATGCATCAGACACATAGTAGCATTTCCCTGCATTGATGGCACGGATGGCAGGGATGTGGCACAGGTATCCTCACATGCACAGGGTGTGGTGTGGGGGTGCCAGAGGCCTAGGCTGTGCCAAACAGTTGACAGCATGTGTGTGAGTCAGAAGGGGTGCAGTTTGGATGGGCCATGGAGAGGTGCTGTGTGTGTCTGTAGGTGACCTGCATGTGACAGTGGTGTCTGAGTGTGTGCATGTACACAGTCAAGCCCAGCAATAGCCCTACACATGTGTATGTTAGACAGTTGTGGACCGTACATGGTAGAGTGGATAGTTAATCATCTCTGGCCATGAACACAGGAAGTGGCTCTGCCAGGAGTAGCACTGGCATTACCATGCCCAAGGTGAGATGCAGTGCTAGTACCTGATAATGTCTACAAAATGCTGGGGCTATGTCCCCACGGGACCACCCAGGATCACATGCTCAGGTTCTGCCACATTGTGTTGTGGTCAGTACACTTCCCTCTGTAGTGCTGGAGGTGCTGCCACTACAGGAGCATAACTGTGCACAGCCACGCGGACTCTCAGCAGATGGTGTTGCTCACCTGTGTCCACATTTCCAATGCCCAACTCCAAGCAGATGTTTTAGCACAGACAATGTGTGGTCCAAAACAGACACTGTCTCAGTGCACCATCTGTCCACTGCATCAGTGAACTGATCCAGGGTATCACCAATGCAGTAGAGGCAGTCACAGATGTCAGATTGTGCTGCATCCATAACTCTAAGCATACATCTGGTGCTGCACTCAGAATGTGCCTGTGCTTCCATGATGGCCTAAAACATGCGCTGAGTGACCCATGATGTGACACCTGCAACAGGTGGTGGATGGACAGCAGTCGTCCTACTAGCACCCATGTCAATCCACCTGTGTGGAACCTTGCCAGTTGTCTGGCTATCGCCAGTGTCCACACTCACTGATGCCATAGTGGCCACACTGTCCTGTTCAGTGTCACCACCCTCTGACTGTCCAATATCTGTAGTCTCTAGGGACTATGTGTGGGCATACTGACTATGTGCGGGCAGAAGAGGTATTTCAACCTCTGGGACAGATTCAGCCCCTGAAAACCCCATCTGTGCCTCACTAGGACCAGATTTTGATGAGACATTGACATCAGGTTGTGAGGTGGGACAGACTCCAACCCCCTGGTCAGCTGGGAAAACCAAGACAAGAGCAGTTCATTATTACCTTCACTTTAATGGATGGTAATCCACACATACTCTTACAAATGAGGATCCACAACTGCATTACCAGTCACACATCTTCTCATCTACACTCCCATGCACAACAGACGACCTCATACCAACATACACAGACAAGTCAAGCCCTTTAAAACATGCATGTCAGCCACATCCAGGTAAAGTTGCCAGTACAATCTGCCTGTAAGGCATGAAATATGACACTATACATGATAGACCTACACATAAAACCCAGTACACCTATCTTGAGAATGATATGCCAGTACTAGTGTCACTGTCTCAGGTATGCAGCATCTCCCTTTTGTGTTTGAACAGGCATCTTGGAGTAATTTCCTCATGTATGCCAGGCTGTGTAGCCACTCATAACTATCAGTGCAGATGTGTCAATGGTCATTCAAATACACAGCTGTGACTAACCAGTCTATGAACTGTAGTTATCTGTTCCAGAATGAAACATACAAATATTCTACTCTGGCTAAACACAACATTTGTACATAGGACAATGTGGCAGCCCTTAACTTTCATATGGTATATATGATCCGTAAAAAACTGTATCACACTTACCAGGTACAGGACCATAGACTTCAGCCACTCCTGACAGACCTATGAAAAGGTGAGGGAGAGGTATTGTCAGCACCAACAAATGTTGCAGCACTACAAGGTAATATGTGCATATATCCATATGTAAAGTACCTACTGTGATACTGGGTGTATTGCTGACATTCTGAGTATGTGTGCACAACTGTACATAAACCCTAACTCACCCCCCATCAATGCAGATGGACCTAACTCCCATGTACAAGTATGAACAGCCTGCCATAATGACTGATACAGTATGAACACAGTATGCTTACCTGGACTCTCCTCTGCTGTGGACACTGTGGCACCCACTTCCACAATGTATGGTGTGATGGATGCCTGGGAGCTGTTGTGTGTTCCTAGGCTCACCAGGAATTCCTCTGTGGCTGTGAGTGGATGTTCTATTGCAGGCCCTCCAATGGTGGCAGCACAATCCCTGGCAACACTAGCCGCCCTTCATTGTGCAGCATTTAGCATGTCTGTGGCCTGGTGTCAGATCTGCTCATAGGGCCTGTCCAGTCAGACAATCTGAATGACATCCCACACAAGATCTGCCCACAATGCTGTCCACTGCTCCCGATTATGTCTCCCCCTGGACAACAAGATCTGATGGTGCTGTCTCAGTCCATCCACTATCATGTTGTTCTCTACCAATGAGAAGGAGGCATGCCTTCAGCGGTACATGTTTCCTGAATGACAACAAAAGGGGAACACATTACAGGACCGGATATGTGGACATATATACAGATCCAGCACACCCATAATGGCCACTGCTCCCTCACACATCATACCCTACAGTCTGATAACACTCTACGTGTGTGGATAGCACCAAGATAATAGTAATACTGGGGTATTTCCCTGTGTGCCATGACAGATTCTGCTGTATGTTCCAACACCCAACACTGCAGTCTACTGTGGTGTCTCCTATGGGCAAACTCTCACTAATATGTCATACGGCCACAGCCAAATAGCAGTGTGATATTACAACCACTATATGGGGACAGTCCAGCAACACCAGTTTGCCACAATGACAGAAAACAATGCAAAACTACTGTGGTATATGTTTTCTGTAGGCATCATGCCTCTCAACTATACAGATGTTTGCAGAATGTCAAGTTGTTTACCTCATAGTTTTGGTCATTTTCACACAAACCTGTGGATCTCCGACAAATATCGACTGTTGTAATATTTATTTCCCATACCTCCATCCTCTCATCTGCATCCTGTTATATGGACAAATCTATTACATACCTTCTGGAATGCAATACTCCTTTCTTGAACTTTACTTCTGGTATACTTTTGGAAATCCACTCTCCATGTGAGTTAATTCTTATGCAGAGCTGTTCCCCATAAGCAGATGCTTGCCTTTTTAAGGTACTGCTCATTAGCAGGTAATTGCCTCTGTACCAATTGCCTCTACACCAATCTGTGGCTTAGAATTTATAATTGCAGTCACAACAGCTGAATTGCACTATCATTGGCCAATGACATGCCACCACAATGAATATATAATGCCTTCATGTAGACCTGGGGCCCTTTCTTAGTTGTTAAGATAGACATCACTGATGTGTGGAGAGTGCAGCATCACATAGGTTAGGTACCATAACTGTCAACTGTAGAGACTTATGGGCTATGTCCACAGTTTCACCTCACATGTGTGGTCAGTGTCCTATGACATACTGGTCATCTGGCAGTTCACTGGCAAACATTGTCTGTTGATGTCAGTAAGAAAAGAGACACACTTGAGTGTCAGACTTCATACCCATCAGAATATGCATGCTAATGCAAAAGCTGCTATTCTATCAATGTACTATCTCTGTAGGGGCAAACTGTTACACATGTCCGTATCTGTGGCCTTAGCCCCCCCCCATAACATATGGCTGTGTCTAGATCCCTTGTTCTAGGGGGGGTTGGGAGGTATGGTAGGTCTGTAGAAGCTACCTCTACATATACCTGTGTATGCTACCTAGTGCACATGGGGGGAGTATGGATACTTGTAAGGACAGCAAGCTGTATGTGTAACTGTGGCAGCTGTGGCAGCCCTGTCATTACAACAGTGTCAGGGTAAGGGTATCCTGTACAGTCCAAGTTGAGGCAAGTGATTAAGGTATGTCTGTTATGCAACGGTGCCAATGACAGAGTAGTAGGCAATATATACTTAGGCTGTATGGATATATGTAGTGTGCCCCTACCTGCAGGCCTCTGACTTGCAAAACTGGGTAGCAGTTCATTAACTAGCAGTAACCTGTGCAGATTAGGATTGCATGACTCAGTCATTACTTGCTGTCTTCACAATAATTTAATTGAACTGCTAGACAAAACTGGATTTGAACCCAGGACTGTGTGTGGCAAAATGTGCTGCATGCAAGGCATTTAAGGACTGCACCACTGATTCACTGCAAAAGAATGTGTATTTGCAAGATATATGTGCACATATACAGGCTGCAAGGAACATTTCTACATCCATCAATATGTGCATGGCTTTATATGGTTGTATTTCTGCACCAGGGTCCAAGTTGTACATGTACTTTGCCATTGCTGCCTTAGCAGGTGTCTTTCCAGAAGTTGTTGATAAAAGGGCACATATACCTGCTATCACAGGCCTCACAGACATCCATTATTATGTCTTTGGCTGTCTATTGGTGTATTATTGCACCACAGTCCAAGGTACACTCCCATTTTTCCCATTAGTTTTTATTCCAGTTACATGCCTAATGACTGTAAATGGCAATCAGTATGTTTTGCTGGAAACAGCAGTTTTACATCAAATCCGTGTGGTGTGGTGGGTTAATGCAGTGGGTTGTAGGTCAGATGGGACTCTGTTTGAAACTTGGCAGAGGTATTCATTTTATGCATGTGTCTAACAATGTAATAACACATTTAATCATTAAAGCTCATTTAAGCTTAGCTAAGCGAAGTGGTGCAGCACGCCACACTGCACCTCTTAGCTCCGTGCAAACCCATACTAAAAAATGTAAAGAAAAGAAAAAGGGGGTAATAGGAAAGTGGTGAAATTGGGGCAAGCAGGGGGAAAGCATAGTGAAAGGCAGTTAAGGATGTGCAGGAAGGGTGTAGGAAAGAACCATAGCTATCCATATCTTGTACAGCAACAGCTGTGAATTTTGACACATTTTGTTAATGAATTTGGACACTCAAACCCCAGAGAGAGGGGTGAGGACAGCATAACTGTGCTGTCAATACAATTAGCCCAGATTAGTGGTGTCCAGTGAACATATGTGCAACATGGAGAGCTATGTATGGGGTGATTTTTTTTGGGAGAAAGGTGCCCATTCTTTTCAGGTGACAGTTGAATATAGGGGAAGGGACATAGGTACATGTCAGGAGGTAAGTTGGGTAGGAGAGGATGGGCTTGTAGACAGACAAGACAGCAGACAGTGGTGGTATGTGACACATATGGGGGTAAACACCTTGGATGGGGAGGGTGTTGCAGAACCAAGTCATACATGCCACCAGACGGCAGCAGTGTGACTCACATCCCCACCCATGTGACAGTCAACACTGCTCCTTTACTGCTCCAAGAGTGGCTGTGCTGGAGTCTGGGTGCCAGGGTAAGCCTTCCCCACCAGGTTGGCCAGTGTGCTCTTAATCTGGTACAGGCATTGTTCATAGCTCCAGTGATCAATCCTGTGCACCATGACTGGCAGTTGATCCTGGGTGACTGCAGCCCCCCACCAAAGCTCACAGGGGGAGTCCGGGCCCCATCCCCCGAGGCAGCTCCACCTGACACCGCAGGTGGTGCAGGGCAGTGGAGGGGGCACCACCGGCCTGGTTCCCAGACATATTAGGACCCAGTACCACGGCCAGTTGAGGCAAGGTAGGCAGATCGCCAAGAGCCAGCCTACCCCAACATGTTGTGGTAATGGAGGTATAGCAATAAGTATAGGTTAGTTATTAACAAAACATTGTTAGTAATAACAGCATGGCAGAACACTGGAAATAATGCAATTACATATCAATGAAAAATTATGTAAAACACAACAATAAATAACAGAACAGTCAGTATAACATCATGCCAGTAACAGTTGCAGCATAAGGTCAACAAAATAGGCAATTTAACAAGATATGTTAATATGCATCCATTATAATACATAATAATGGGCGGCCACGGTGGTGCAGCAGTTAGTGTTGCCGCCTAACAGCAAGAGGTCCTTCGGTTTGATCCTTGGCTGGGGCGCCTTCTGTGTGGAGTCTGCATGTCCTCCCTGTGGTCGCGTGGGTTTCCTCTGGGTGCTTCAGTTTCCTCTCACATCCCAAAGACATGCTGTAGGTGGATTGGACACACTAAATTGGCCCTAGGTGTGAGTGTGTGCATGTGTGTGCCTTCTGTGGAAGGTTGGGTGCCGGGCTGGCAACTCAACACTGTAAAACTCCAGTGCCAATTTTGAGCAGACAGGTGATCCACTGTGGCAAACCCTAACCTGGAAAAATCCAAAAGAAGAAGAAGAAGATAATACATAACAATAATAACACATACCCAAACATCAGTTAATGTAACAACATATGTTAGTAGCAAATCATAACCAATGAATAACAGTAATAAATAAATGAAGATAAGGGGTGGGTAGAGAGAGAGAATAGGTCCATTAGTGACATTGCAGCTTACTTCCTTCACAACAGTACTATTATCTACTCTACAGGTATGTATTTTCTTTATGTTTACAATGAGTACAAGTCTCCAGTAGCTGATGTAGCACATACGTAGTTCTCAAGCTATATGTATGGGACACTATGGGCCAGACATTAACAGTATTGGGTACACACCTACACAGAATACTTGCACATCAAGTGGACCTATATAACTACAAAGGTGTTCTGTGAGCTGAAATGGTGATACTGTGCAATCTAGGTACTCATTGCCATGGTATTCCTGTCACAGGCCGATTACCCACTATTAATTATATAACGTGAAATTGTGACATTTGAAAGACACATATGTGAACCGTACAGACACTAAACAGCAGTCATGCCTTGGTTGGCAGGCATGGGAATAGAACCTAATAGCAGTGACTGCAACTGCAGCAACTTTTAACAGACACTCTAGGCATACAGCCATACCAGGATTACACATACTATTTCTGACTGCACATTGCTATTTTTTCACATTTTTACTAATGATTTTAACAGTCTGGGGAATCTAAACACACAGTGCTCTACTCATAATATGGGCTCCCTCATCCATTTACCTGTAGTTCCTGTGGAGAGAGAATTTGTGAGCATTACATGCTTGCTACTATAATATTTAGTGCTATCTAGCACTGGATTTGAGCCCTGGTCTGTGCGTGGCAAAATGTACTATATACAGAGCATTTAACAGACTTGAGTCACTGCTGATTACTGACTGACTGATATTTGCCTAGAGCTTACTTATGCTGGATTACACACATTATTGTTAGTGGGTTTAAATATCTGTGAAGCCAACAAACAGTATCAGATCATGGAGTGGGCTACCTCACCCATATACCTTGCTTACCTGATGTTTGTGGATGACAGCGCATTATGTGAAAAATACTGGCCTAGAAACAGCCTTGAATGGTACTATATCTGTTAAATAATACAATTGGCAGCCATTAGATTTGCATTCTACAGTTGTACAGTGTTATACTTGACTGCAGCACTTTACCTTACAGCCTGAATGCATACAACTCTACTGTAATGGTTACAACAAGACAATCCTGATGTACACTATTTTCTGTGGTGTTATTGGTACTGATTCATATTTTATTGAAGAACAGTTGCATTCTTTATTCCTTGCCAAACAGCTCTAATTCCACAGTCATTGCACTACAGACTGTATTGCATATACTTTAATGCAGTTAATGGTATTGTTTCATGTTTTTATTGCACAACAGTTGGCATTATTAATTTCTTGCAAAACAGCTCTAATTCGACAATTATTGCACTACAGACTTTATTGTATATACTTTAATGCAGTTACTGGTATTGTTTCATATTTTTTATTGCACAGCAGTTGGCATTATTCATTTCGTGCAATACAGATCTAATTCCACATTTATTGTGCTACAGACATTACTGTATATACTTTAATGCATTTAATGCTTTACCCTATTGTGACACTGCCAGCCCAGCTATCTGGAGTTTTGTAAATAATTATATGTCATTTGTGAATATCAACATGATTCATATGCTTGTCTTACAAATGTAAGAGAACTGTATGTTATGTGTACATTAAACTACTGGTGTAAAAGTGTGTGTTGAACAGAGTTTGTACAGTACTGAACTTCAAGGATGTGTCTACAGTGTACCCTCCTGGAAAAGAACAGAAGTATATATAAACTATATACCTGTGCAAATGTATGCTTTAATAGTAGAAACTGGGACATATAGAGTTAACTTACAAAACTTGAAGAAAATAAGTTAAAATTAAATTGTTTAACAAATGTGTTATCTCTCAGTGAAGCAGATACAATGTCTAGAGCTAGAGATTTTTCTATTGTCTTGAAGCAGAAACAATTACTGGGTTTCAAATGTAAAAATATTTTATTGTTTTACATCTTCTAAGTTGTACAAACATCTGAAAGATATATATTTTTAACACAGAGATGTTAGTTTCTGTTAGCCTGGGAATGGAAGGCTTGTGGCAAAGAGTGATGTCATCCAAGCTGACCCAGCAGTGATGTTGGATAGTAATTTAAGAACTCTCTCAGAGAGAGACTGTGTGTATTTTGTATTTTGTCTTTGACCTGGAAACATCCATCATTAGAACTTCTGACTGTGTGTTGTCTGTAAGTAAGACTTAGGGCATAGTATCTCTCTTAGATATAGATAGGAATATAGTAAAGATTAGTCTAGATGTTTTCTGTATTTATTTGAGACTGTCCTGTAATGTTGTTTTAAATTATTTCCTGTGATTTTGAACTCTGTAGTTACTATGTTGATTGAGTATTGTCTTGTTCTTTTATTACTTATTATTAAACCTATTTAAACCTATCTTTGTGACTGATATTGTCAGACATGTTTAAGCTGTTAGGGTACTTGCATATGTATTTCATGAGACTGTACAGGCCACTCCTAATAGCCTAGTGCTTAGTCAAAACTACCATTTGCATTAATAGTGACATTACACAGTAGGATTGAACACCCTTTTCTAAGGGACTTAGAGTAGCTGATAAAGAGTTGGCTGGTGGCAGCTGGAACTACCTTATAGTCTGGGCAGAAGGGGGCATAGCTAGTAAACCTGTGCCAGCCTTTCCCAGGTGTGTGTTTGTGTACAAATCAAATATGTGTGTGTGTGTGTGTGTGTGTGTGTGTGTGTGTGTGTGTGTGTGTGTGTGTGTGTGTGTGTGTGCGTGTGCGTGTGTGTGTGTGTGTGTGTGTGTGTGTGTGTGTGTGTGTGTGTGTGTGTGTTGTCAGCTACTTGGGCAGGGACATGAAGCAGAGGGTGCTGAAGGTCTTAGTTTGGCCACTCGGCTGAGATCTCAACCCTATAGCTGTGCCAGTGGGGAGTCTTATTGGGGATCTGGAGAAATAGGGAGAAACCAGCCCCAGACTGACTGTGATCTCTGTGTGCTCTTAAGGGAAATTGCACTTTACTGTGTGTGTACTTGTTATCCTTCCGGTGTGTACGTCCCCTAGTTGTTGCCAGTGGTGAGGATTGAGGCTCTTTGATTATTGGGCCAGTGTTGGGGTGTCATACCCAGCCTGATCCCACTCATCCTAGGAGAATGTATAGGAGATGTTATTGTGTGACCACATGTGGACCAAAGTTTTCATCAAGCCAAGTCTCAGTCACAAACACCAAGTCAATTATTTTTGTAATATTATGTCATTCTGTTATGAGTCTTGCACTTGTTAATGATTGCATTCTGTGTCATTTGGTATACTTATGTTGTGTGGATAATGTTGTATCCATCATCGGCATAAATATAACTTTCTTCAGTAGAATGTTGGTGACATCGATGCACAAGCCAGCTCTAGTTTCCCCTCTTATACGCTTCTGTTTTGTCAGTTCTGCACATAACTGGTTAGGTGTTTGTTCTGGGCCTTAGTTCTATGTTGCAAATTTAATGGCTCTATCTTTATGTTCTGTCCTGTATACCACACTAGCAAATCATGCAGACATTACTTCACAACATGTCATGAGTAATTTGCAAGTACTGCACCAGTGCTGCCCCATAGTTCTGGGACATGATTCACAGACATGCCTGAGCTTAGGCTGTACAGAACAGCAGTGAGTTAATGAGCCATGCACATTATCAGCCACAGGCTGCAGTTCTTTATTTTCTTGTTAGTATTTAGTTGTATACCATGGAAATGAATCCCCCTGCAAGACTGTAAGTTAAGCTTCTTGTAGGATTAATAAGTTCCATGTGCTACTTTTTTCAAAGAGCCTCTAACTATGTTGTATACCATAACTGTTTTATTTATATGGATCTATTAAAATCTAGCAGAGGTAACTCTTACCAAAGACTGATAAATAATATTCTTCTTCTTCCTTCAGCTGTTCCCATTAGGGGTCGCCACAGTGGATCGTCTGTTTCCATTTCTTCCTGTCCTCTGCATCTTGCTCTATCACACCAACCACCTGCATGTCCTCTCTCACCACATCCACAAACCTTATCTTAGGCCTTCCTCTTTTCCTTTTACCTGGCAACTCCATCCTTAGCATCCTTCTCCCAATATACCCAGCATCCCTCCTCAGCACATGTCCAAACCAATGCAATCTGGCTTGGTCTCCAAACCGTCCAACCTGAACTGACCCTCTAATATACTGATTCCTAATCCTGTCCATTCTCGTCACACCCAATGAAAATCTTAACATCTTTAACTCTAAGAATCTTAACATCTTTAACTCTGCCACTTCCATCTCTGACTCCTGTCTTTTCGTCAATGCCACTGTCTTCAACCCATATAATGTAGCTGGTCTCACTACCCTCTTATAGACCTTTCCTTTCACTCTTACTGGTACTCGTCTGTCACAAATCTCTCCACCAACCCCACCCTGCCTGTACTATCTTCTTTACCTCTCTTCTGTGCTCACCATTACTCTGAAGTGCTGATCCCAAGTATTTAAACTCATCAACCTTTGCCAACTCTACTCCCTGCATCCTCACCATTCCTCTATACTCCCTCTCATTCTCACACATATATTCTTAGTCCTGCTGTCCTTCATTTCTCTTCTCTCTAGAGCATATCTATACCTCTCAAGGGTCTCTTCAACCTGTTCCCTACTCTCAGTACAGATCACAATGTCATCTGCAAACATCATAGACCACGGGGACTCCTGTCTGATCTTGGCTGTCAACCTGTTCATCACCAATGCAAATAAGAAATGGCTCAGAGCTGATCCTTGATGTAATCCCACCTCCACCTTGAACGCATCCATCACTCCTACCATAGGCTTCACCAATGTTACACTACCCTTTTACATATTATGTACCACTCTTACATACTTTTCTGCCACTCTTGACTTCCTCATACAATACCACAGCTCCTCTCTGGGCACCTTGTCATATGCTTTCTCTAAGTCCACAAAGACACAATGCAACTCCTTCTGACCTTCTCTATACTTCTCCATTAACACCCTCAGAGCAGACATTGCATCTGTAGTGCACTTTTCCCATATGAAACCATACTGCTGCTCACTGATCAACACCTCCCTTCTTAACCTAGCTTAAATAATATTGCTGCAGCTTATTAGCAGAAATATTTTTTTCTGCCCTTCCCAGTAGCTGACCATCATTTGCCACCAGCTTCTCTCCATGTACACTGGGTCTACCAGACCCCCTTTAGCCTACCTCATGCTGAAGCCTACCCAAGTCTGTGGATAATGAGGAGATTAAGGACATATTGCTATCAATGAGTGCACGCTAATACCCTCCCACTCTCTGGCAGCCCTGCAAGTTCTGCAGTCTCTGCCTTTGTGAGGTGCATGCATACATCTACTCATGCAAAACCTCCAGACTAAGAGGCACACCACTTGCAACAAAGAACGTACCATACTCATAATGCTACTACTGCAGTGAGCCTAGACAGATTCCATCCTCCACAGCATGGTGACCCAGTATCAGCTCTCACTTCCCACCATCCAGTAATTGAATGTGGATTACTTGGGGCACAGTAAGAGCTTTATCCCTCTGGACCACACAAGTTCATTGCCGAATGTGCATGCACACACACACACACACACACACACACACACACACACACACACACACACACACACACACACACACTCATTATCCTAAATTATTTTACAAATAATTGGTAAGGCAATTAGAACAGCTAATTAACAGCACATTTATTTAATTTTCTGGCTGTGGTGCTCTTTATGTGGTTCTTGCATATCTCCCCATTTCTGTGTGGAGGTTTTGAATCACATTCCTGATATATCTCAGATACATGGCAGCAGGTAAATTGTTTATGAGCAGAATTGTCTGTAGATGTTTGTTTGTGTGTGTGTGTGTGTGTGTGTGTGTGTGTGTGTGTGTGTGTGTGTGTGTGTGTGTGTGTGTGTGCATGTATGTGCATGTGTGTGTGTGTGTATGTATGTGCATGTGTGTGTGCGCGTACATTCTGCAATGGACTTGTGTTCCACAAAGAAGTGGCTCTCTACCTTATACGCACTGCTTTTTATGACAGTGGGTCTGACTTCCTAACAACCCTTAATAGATTAAAACAGGATTCAGCAAAAGAATGTATGAACTGATGAATCAAACTCTTCATCTTTCTGTTTTTTGTTGACTATCACGAAGTATGGAAATTTCATGGGTCTTTTTTACCCGCAGCCCACTGTCAATTCTACTGCAAACTGCTGCATGTTCCTTTTAACTTAAAAATTAAGTAGTACAAATGTATGCACATAGACACATAAGCATGTGAGCACATGTGCGTTCATGCACACACACACACACACACACACACACACACACACACACACACACACACACACACACACACACACACACACACAAAATGTGTATCCATATGTACGTGCTTCTACTTTACTGTGAATATATTTTCCTGAGCTTCTATAATTAATGCTGATAGTTCTCACTCTTATCATGTACAAATGGGCTCCCTGTGAGATGCAAAAGACCCATTATTGTGAGTCCTTCAACTTTGTAAAGTAAAGTAACTTTGTAAAGTACTGTTTTGAAAGAAATGCACAAAATCTCAAAAGTGATTGTTAGTCCAAAACAAAGAATTATAATTGGGTTTTGATCATAGCTAGCTTATTATGTATTTTAGACATGGATTTCAAGAACTTCACCTTGAGATTAGAGTAAAGTGATGAATGAGATGAATATTGACATCCATATTGAAAACGCATACAATACAGCTATTATCTGAGAGATACAATCATAATTCTTTGAAGTGTATAGAGTTTTATTCCAGAGTGCAGAAGCATGAAATATTTTACAACATTTAAGCTGTAAAGCACTTGAGGGCAAACACAGGCAGCATCCAGAAGCTAAATGCCTTTAAGGTGAAAAATATGTTATCAAGCTGTTGCTATCAGCAGTATGCCTTCTCATGACAAATGAACTGAGCTGGTATCAGATGAGCCTCCCTTGGGCATGTCAGTGGGATTTCTAGACAGACCTTCCACCTCATCTTAAACACCTAGGTGTCTTTAACTAACAAGGTACAGAACTGAGTCCTGTAAAAGCTGTTGGACAAATCACTATACCATTTATGTGTGATAGCAACAGCTTTTAAGCTGCTTTAGCTTTTCATGGCTGTTCTGTGGTGATCAGTACTAGGTGACTGTCCGCTGTTATGGCATAGGATAAGAAAAAAATCTTAGCATTGAGAGGTGCTTAACATATTATTATTATTAAACATATTTTACATCAGAAAGGTGCTTAATAAAGTTGCTGTTTTCCTGAATTCAGAGTGTAATTGCAGTGCTTCGTGCACTACAACGTATTTATGCAGAGGAGGGCTTCAGTCCCCCCCACTTTTTGCACCCCACATGCATTAGTTGTTGCCCCTCATACCTCTTCTACTTGTATTTCCTAAGTGTGAGATAAATATCTCTTGGAACAGTAAGAATACTCAGAGGGAGTGTAACGTGTGACTTATTATATAGTCCCTGTTTCACATTTTCAGTTTTGCTATTATAGAAATTACAGTTATGGCCTTTGGAATTTCAGCAGGGAAACGTTTGTGTCTCATGTGGTTTTACAATCCCTTGTTTGTAAAAATGCTAGAATGTGTCAACAGATATTAAGATTCAAGTCACCTTTATTCATCCACATATCCATTCAAGACAAACAAGTCTTGTTAGCAATCACTTTACAATGCATTCATTGCTGCTGATGATGACTATGCTCAGCTCCCGAGTCATTGACATGTTTCCTAACAATCCTTTTGTTTGGTGTCTCTCGTTTTGCTTTGTTTTCTAATTATCTTGCCATCCACCTGAAAAGATATATATAACTCTCCAAGGTCTCTGTTTCTTAGTTTATCTGCTGCCCTCATTTTCTCTCTAAGGGCTTTATAATTCATCTTGTGGTATACCTACAGTAGCAAGAAAAGGCAAACATCTGTGCTTTTAACTCTCATGATGCAAAATGCAAGATGGACATGTATTCAACCTTGGTCTAGCATCTCATTTCATTTCCCGCCAACCAAGCCAATTAAACAAGAATCTGGAATAGGTCCAGAAGAGTGACGTGTGCCATTCCTAACCACAGAGCCTTTAAGGTGAAAAATATGTTATTATCAAGCTGTTGCTATCAGCAGTATGCCTTCTCATGACAAAGGAACTGAGCTGGTATCAGATGAGCCTCCCTTGGGCATGTCAGTGGGATTTCTAGCCAGACCTTCCACCTCATCCTAAACACCTAGGTGTCTTTAACTAACAAGGTACAGAACTGAGTCCTGAAAAAGCATATGTACATAATTAGTTAACTTTTTATTTTCCATATTCACCATAAGGGGCTGGATCAGGATTGTTTCTCAAGTATGTTTTAGATCTCTACACACTTGATCTAACATGCAACTGTTGACACACAACAAAAAAGACAACAAAAAAAAAAAAAAAAAGAGGAGGGCTATGTAAATTTAGTTCCAGCTGTGGCATTATTAAACACACTTAATTTACCCCAGTTTACAAAAAGCAGCATGAAGTAGAGAACTAGTTTAAAAAAATCAAGGGTCACAGGCCAACGTAGGAAATCTGCAAGATGGAGTTCTAATGCTTTTAGTAGCCAATCGCATTAAGTCTTTATAGCAGCACTTTTTGCCAGCTGTTTGCCCTATTAAATCCCAAGAGGCATGATAAGTTTGACAATCTTATGTTAAAAGACATTATTAACAGACTGATGACACAGACTGCAGAGCAGAGGTAATGACAACTTAGCTTTAGCTTTGCATCTGAGTATGTTGGCTACAGTAGGACAAGTCAGGACAAGGCAACCTAAGGTAAGGTTAATTTACAAACCAAACTCATATGTGCATTTTTGTATGATTTTCTAAGGCAGATTAAAGGATGACACTTTTACTTATTACAGAAGTATGCATTATTAGGAGTTTTGTTCTGGCATATTTTTATTGTTGCACTGACCAAGTGAAGGCAGATTTCAGACTGGATCGTACATTTCAGAAATATATATATATATAATTTATTTGTTGAGTTAAATTGTATGTGTTAATCTATGTTGTCACTTGCCAGATGAGTAAAACAAGTCAACAGAAAACTGGTAAATAATATAATAGGAATTAAGGATACAACATACACATTTATTAATATTTCTGTAGGTGAAATAATTTCAGTTGTGAAATGAAGAATAAATGATGCATAGATGAATCTTCTTACTACAGTACATATAGCAATTAATCCTGACAGTCTGTTTGCTTTAAAACATCTTGTAAATGAGGTCAGAAATACTTTACGAACACTTCAAAAAAGTGCCTGAACAGACATTTGTAACATTTACAGATTGTTTCAGAAGTTATACTTTAAGGAACCTGTAATAAATGAGTGTTAATGTTTCAGTTTAATTGCTGACTGCATGTACTTTTGAAAAAAAATATTCATTCATTCATGATGTATGCTGTTTCTTATCCTATATTGTGCTTGCTGGTCAAATAAGAATTGTTTTGTGCTAACTATGTTGTTGAGCAAACTACTCACAGAGCTTCAGTCAGAGACAAGTGTTGTCAGCTATAAAAGATGAAGAAAAGAGTTTCTGTGGATGTTTTATTCACCTGCAGGAGAGACCCAGCTTCAAATAAGATATTGGCCGAGTAACTAGTAAAAATGTTCATAGTAGTGAGATCTGTATATAGTGTAGGACATGCTGAACTAAAACAAAACCTAGGCAAGTATGGCTGGCACAGTGTAAACTGAATACTGACAGGGCAGACAACATCAGGGACAACTGAGACAGCTAAGCATGGCACATACAGGTTACATGTGAAGTATTTCTAGTCTTTCTTTCTACACATCATCTTGTATCATGAACATTTCAGTACTCATTATCTGCCTTCAAACACTTTTGAAGCTGACCTAGTTTGGAATGGATTATTTCATAATGTGAATCATCCGGTGTAATATTTTAAATATCAGAACATGTATGTGTACAATGTATGTGAAATGGTGAGTGGGCTTTAGGGGAGTGGCTTTGGATGTTTGTTATAATAATCCATTAAAGTTTACAGCAACTGAATCAATGTATGTGGCAATGATGCAAACAGCATTTTCTTAAGTGTTATCTTTTATTGTACAACAGTGGTAAAATCTTACTGGACCTAAAATCTGACAGTTTTCTCTATTTTTAGTTAATGTCAGTGCTTTACATCCCACTAGAACTCACACATTGTATATACTGCTCTTCTGCTTTATGCAAACTAGGACAGACTGCGTTTCTATAATCTTACTGACACTTCTTTGCAGCTATTTGCATTTCTATACTTCTCACTAAAAAGTGATTCATTCTAGTTTACATTCCAAGTTACAGTGTCACTGACGACCTTGTTGTCACTTACCTTGCATGGTTGCCATTTTTTAAGATCTTCAGAGTGATACATTTCTTACTGAGATGTGAGATTTTGCATGCCTAGCCACAACCCCTCAAAATGCAAAGGACTTGTTTTGTTCCCTAAATGAATATACAGTGTTGCAGAATTTTAGCTGCTTCTTTCTTATCACACTAAGATATTTCGGGTGCAGTATTGTAGGTTAACTCAACATATGAATGTTCGCTGTAAGGTATCAATAAAGGCTGTCCTCCACTTCCCTATATAGTTCGACTTCAATAAGCGATAGCGAGGAAACACAACTTTATTCCAATCAATAAAACACCATAAAATATAGATTTAGCACGCTTTCATCTCCTCAAGTGGAGACTTCATTATATTTATAATATTTATTTCATTCATGGAATTATTTATTTTATCTAATTAATTATTTAATGAATGTGTGTGTGAGCCAATAGGATGTATTGTAATGTTATTTAAATGGGTGAATTGGGTGAGACAGATGATTCTGATGAAGTCTCCGCTTGAGGAGATGAAAGCGCGCTAAATCTGTACTTTATGGTGTTTTATTGATCAGAATAAAGTTGTGTTTACTCGCTATCGCTTATTGAAGTCGAACTATATAGGGAAGTGGAGGACAGCCTTTATTGATACCTTACAGCAAACATTCATTTGGTGGTTGATGGTGATTGTGTTTTTGGTTACTAATTCAACATATGCAGTAAAGTCACAAATATTTTCTCAACCGACATATCTAGATGTACACTTTTTCAGAGCCCTGATCAAGAATCAGAAGAAAAAAAGAAATCACAGGAACCAGCCCTACTTTCCTGGCTGACCTTGATTTATAATTGTTTTTTTTTTAATTCCTGGGTATTTGCATGTATCCTACAAACTATTTAAAAAGTTCTACATAATAATTACTGTTATTTATATTATAGTTACCCTGTTGCCATAAACTGTTAATATATATATATATATATATATATATATATATATATATATATATATATATATATATATATACCTATAAAAAACTCTTGCTGAATCAGCATATCTGGACTCTTGAGCACAGCTTACAAATGACTTGGATTATGAATAAAAAGCCAAATTACCCATTCATCCGTTCAGTGAGGTCAAGTCACATCTAGCTCCTTTAGTGACCCCATAAACAGCTGACATATTCCATAAATTTTGCAAGGCAAATAGGGGAATATTTATTCATTTATTTATTGCTTTTGTTTATAAGTAATACCTTTTTTTTTATAAGTAGATTGTCAGGTGTGTCTTCCATATCACATGCAGACAGGCAAATTAGAGTCATCTATCCAACTATTGCAGATCTTTGGAATATGGGAGGAAAGCAGAGCACCTGGAGAAAACCATCATAAACTTAGAAAGGATATGTGGACTCCACACAGAAAACAATACAGCTGAGAACACAGTCAGAGAGCTTCTTGCCATGAGGTGACAGTGCTGAGCACTGTGCCACTGTGTTGCAAAATCAAATGTTTTCTTTGCCTCTCAGGTCTCTGGCTTTAGTGTAATAATGTCGAAGTAGCACTTGAGTCGAATGGTGAGTGGTGGGGTTTGTTCATATGGCTTGACTGTGGAATATTAAATTTTGATTTTCAGGACATTCCATAATTTCAGTTTAGGCAATTATGATTCAGTATGCATATAGGATAACTACTAAATCCTGAATACTTACAATACTGAAGACCGGAATCTTGAGACCAGATACCCGAAAGACGAGAAGACCGGAAGACCAGACGCGCGAATTTCAAAATCACGAACTACAGAGATGTTGAAGTAGTGCTTCTGGTGTTGCAGTTTGTGAATGGATAGGTGGAAGGTCAAGTCAGTATCTATGTTTAATTGTGTTGGTTAGGGGCTTTAGTGTGTGTGTAAGTGTGTGTTGTGACTGTGATGTGTGTGTGTGAGGGGAATGTAGGTGTGTTTGTCTGTATAGTGCGACCATGGAGTTAGAATATTTAAGTGGGGTGGTGTGGGGGGGCACAGCCCCCACATGGGGGGGTGCAGGGGGGCTTGCTCCCCTTCTTTTATGTAGTGTGGGTTTGTGTTTTGGCTGAAGGTGTGTGTATCTGTATGTGTGTGGTGTATGTTTAGTGTAGTGTTCAGGATTTTAAATTTTGCACTTCTGGTCTTCCGGTCTTCTCGTCTTTCAGGTATCTGGTCTCGGGATTCCAGTCTTCGGTATTGTAAGTATTCAGGATTTAGTAGTGATCCTATACATATATATATATATATATATATATATATATATATATATATATATATATATATATATATATATATATATATATATACATATATATACATATATATACACACACACACACACACACACACACACACACACACACACACACACACACACACACAAACACACATTCATATATTTATATATATATATATATATATATATATATATATATATATATATAAACACACACACACACACATACACACACACACACACACACACACACACACACACACACACACACACACACACACACACACACACACACACACACACACACACACACACACACACACACACACACACACACACACACACACACACACACACACACACATACACACACACACACATATTTGTATTCATGTATATATAATTGTCTGTCATCAGTAAGAATCAACTAGTAGCTTGCATTTTCTTGTGCTTTACTAAATCTTGAATGTATCTCACCTTTGTACCCTATTACCTCTATCATGTCCTCTTAAAATCATCCCCCACCACATATTCTAGTAGGCCCCCCCTCGTGAAGACATGATCAAGGAAGTAATTGTTTCTTTATGTCTTTCCTCTCCCTATGCTTTATTTCTCAGAGTGACCCTTTTACATCATCATATCATGACTTTTTCCATCTGTATAATATCCACATCCCATACAGCCATTAGTAAGGGTTGACACAGCTCATATGTGCTTTGCTCACATCCTTTTCATCCATCCAACACACCCAGGTAATGCTTTTCTTCTGGGAGTCCTCTAGCAGTCTGATGTTTCTTTTCTTGTTTATGGAATACAGGATCCTGTGCAGTACTTCAGATGGGACTTGACTTGGGCCTGGTAGAATGGCAGCATTACTTCTTCACTTTTGGAGTACATGCTTTTTAAGATATGCCCCAGCATTCAGCTGAGTGCTGCCATCTCATTCTTCTCCTGATGGCCTAATCCAGTTGTGATAAACCACCAGGTGCTATTCTTTGCCCACCACTGTTGCCTAACCGCTGACCATGAGAAACTCAAGTTCATTAGTCCCAGTTTTATCACAACCCTTGCAGATGCCTTAGCAACCCCTTGTATGGGAATAGGCCTGTGGCCCTTGTTGAGGCATATGTATTTATCTAGTAAGTTTATACAGACACACAGGGAGGCCATGGTCATAATGATGGAAAACAAGTATTGTAAAAGTAGCACAACCCTCTAAGATTACAGAGGTAATTATGAGATGCATTACAGCTGTCTGCCTTGTCTTGTTATCATGCCAGAAAATATCATAAATTGATATTGATAGTATGCTTATACTGTTGATATTTTAATGTTGAAACTTAGTTTGTCAGAGATGCCATGTTTTGATTTTGGGTCATGGAAGTCAGTGAAGAGGAAAAAAAAAAGCAGAGTTTTATTTATGATTTACACTTTCCCCTTTTATGCTTTAATGTAACCTCAGCATTAGTACATAGAATCATAGGATCATAGGAAGTTACTAAGCTAATGGCCCCAGAGCCCTTACAAACCTAATCAAGTTCCACCCTTATTTCCATAATTAGCACCTATTGTCCCTGTCCAAGAGGGACACAGGCGAATCCCCTGGGGTGAATTTACGGTTACCCATCCAATTGTCCAGATTACATTTGAAGAGGGCCAATGAGGTGCTCTGTTTGACATGAAGTAGGACTCTGTTGCAAAGGTGTGGTAACCTCTGAGGGAAACATCTGTCCCTTCAACAAGTTCTATTAATGTCACATACCAGGTTAAAATCTTTAGAGTGAGTAACCCGTGCACCATTTGACTTACGGAGATGCAGCATTTCCAATAAAGCAGGGTCAGAGATTGCCTTGTATGCAAGGCAGAGATTACCTCTGATTAGTCTGTATGAAATAGAACAAAGTGACAGTGATTTCAGATGATCCACATAGGACAGATGCTGAAGACCTTGAATTTTCCTTGTGAGAAACCTTTGTGGTTACTCCAATTGCTGCAGGTGCTTGGAAAGGTACATATCAAAAGGGGTGTTGTACTCAATTATTGGCCTGATGAGGGAAGACTACAGGGATGTTATAGCTGCTTTTTTTCTGGAGGAAGTGCCCTTACTTATGAGATGAGCAACACAGAATGCCCTTCTTACCACTGTGGAGACATGGTGGTCAAAGTTAAGGCTGCTGTTGACCTGTGTGCCCAGATCTCTCACCACTGAGGGTGTACTTAAGGTGTTGCTATTGATGTGGTAGTTAGCAGGAATAATGCCCTTACTGAAAGGGATGATAATACATATTTTGCATTTTTTTGCATTTAGTTTAAGGCCATGACTTTGGCACCAGTCATTTGTTTGTGTTTGTGTAAGACCCTCTTGTAGGATGTTGACATCATTTGGAGATTCTATGACCACCCCCAGTTTGCAGTCATCAACAAACTTTGTCAGCCACAGACCTTTATTTTTTGCTTGTTCTTCAGAGAAATATATTCCAAACAGTAGAGGTCCCAGGACTGATCCCTGAGGAACACCACTGGTTACAGGTCTGCTCTTGGAGGTGGATTCCCCTGTTTTGACTATATGGGTTCTATTAGTGAGCCAGTTAGTGACCTATCTAATGATATAAGGGTTGATACCTACCTGGGTGAGTTTGTCAATGATGCCTGAGTGGGGGATAGTGTCAAACACCTTGGTTAAGTCTAGGCTGTAAAAAAAGATTTCCCCTCATCCAGGGCCTTGGTGGCTGTCTCTAAGAAGTCCACCAGGTTTAACAGGCATGATCTCCCTTGGACAAATCCAAACTGAGTAGGGTGAACTGTTTGGAGATTACCTATGTCTTTGTTGAAAAGGTCCATGATGATTCATTCCATGGCCTTGGAGATAAGGCTAATCAAGCCAATAGGTCTATAGTTCCCAGAGTCAGCGGAAACACCACCTTTGTGCAAGGGAATAATGGTGGTCATTTTCCATTCAGCTGGGATGAAGCTGGTGCTTAGACTATGATTGAAAAGAGTACCCAATGGTGTTGCTAATTCTTGTTGGAGCCCACGTAGGATGCAGCCTGGGATATTATCAGGTCCCCATAGATGCTGTGTTTTTGGCCTTAGAGAGGGCATTTATGACCTGCTCTTTAGCAATACAAAGTAGGGGACAGGTGGTAGGGATGTCATCAGGTACATGTGGTGGGGACAGGGGAGTGAAAATTTCACAGAACCTGTCAGCCAACAGGTTAGCTATGTCCACAGGCTCAGTATATGTGGTATCATTAACTACCAGTTCGGCACAAATCTGGGCTTTTCCTTTTAGGTTACAGGTGTAACTAAAGAATGCCTTATGGTTGTCTTTTGTTGAGGAAGCTAATATGGATTCATAGTTTGCTTTGGAGGACTTCACAAGAAGTCTTATTCACTTGTTTAAGTGGAGGAGGGAGTGTTTCCAGTTCAGGGCTCATTCTCTCTTACTGTTTGATAGCAGTTTCTTCCTCTTATTGTAAAGCCTGTTAGTGGCAGTTGTCCACAAGGCAGGTTTGCTCTTCCTTGAGGAGCTTGTTTTGGTCCCATCAGGTATGGCTTAGTCAATGCAGTTAAAGAGGTGTTTGTATAAAGCATTGGTGTAAAACTCAGCATAGTTGCCAGTTCCATCTGAGGAGGGAAGTGCAGTGAAGCTATTTATACCATCCGGTAAGAGGTTATAAGTTTTTTAAGTTTAATTGTTGCTGGGGGGGGGGGGGGGTGGAGGGAGTCAGCTGTGATAGTTACTTTAAATGAGACTGATTTGTGGTCAGATCTTACCAGGGAAGCCCTCACAGTGGGGGTGTTACAGTGGCCCCCCATATTGGTAAGCATCAGATCCAGGATGTTGGCACCCCTTGTGGGGGTGTCAATCAGCTGGTCCAGGGCATTGGAGTTAACAACATCAAGGAACCTTTTGGCAAGTGATTTTGAACACAAGCAATTTACCCAGTCAATAGCTGGGTAGTTAAAGTCACCCAAAATCATGGTGACTTTAATTGAGGGTATAGGTTACAGCTCCAGCATTGCTTGTGTATGTATGAAATGTAGAAAGCATTGTTCCTCCCTTCAAAAATGATTGTTATTGTGTATAAGGCAATTTTTGTAGTAATAATTTGGGTGAGGGGATTAAGCTTATCATTATATGCTTTTTGTTACATCTGATGGGTTATGTGAAGTATCCTTCAAGCATGTCATATTTGAGGATCAGTTTTGAAATAGATATTTTTAAAACGGTGTTGAAAAGATTATAAAGCAGAAAAAATAGCTTAAATTTATTTCTGCTCATGATTTAGAGTGATGTTCGACTGCAACTTTGATACGAAATGTTGAATTTCCTGGTAACTTCAGTAAGGTTTGCGTATTTTCCTTGTTCCCAATTTTGTCATGTTCCTGCTGGTTGCTAAGTCTTTTCATACTTTGAAATTCATTTTTGCAGGGCTATGTTCAAAATTAGCAAACTTTTCATTAACTCATTCACTCCAGTGGGGCTCTGGATATTTGTAATTTAATTTCCAATGACAGCATCCTGATCTTTTTTTTTAAATCAAGGTATGTCTTCACATTTCAAATAAATGTTCATATCTCTGGATCCCTAATAGTTACTAAAAAATGTGAATGGCAAACTGTTCAGCACAAATAAATATTTGCCATGATAGTGTTCATTGTAGTCTACATTTTAAATCAGGTCTTATAAGCCACAATTGTTGTTGTTTGTCTTTCGGCTTTTCCCGGTTAGGGGCTGCCACAGCGGAACTCCGGTTCACTAATGATTGGCAGTAGATTTTGATGAACGCCGAGGTGCCAGCTCGACGTCCAACCTTCAACGAAGGCACACCCATTTATGCATGTCTTTCGAATGCCCACCCAACCGTGGAGAGGACATGCAGACTCCACACAGAAGGCGCTCCCCACACTCCAGCCGAGAATCGAACGAGAGAACCTCTTGCTGTGAGGCAACAAAGCTACCGCTGCACCACCGCCACAATAAACACAGTAAATATTACTTCTGAAATATTTTGCAAGCAACTTACAATATTTCAGTAACCAGTTAAGCTTCACACACTGTCAGCAGCATTTTATTCACCGGTAGATGAAACAGTCCAAGCAGTCACAATGAAATATGCTGAACGTAAGTTTATTTTTAAATCCACAAACGTTTTCGTTACTGTTTAACAGTAACTTCATCAGAAAACCAGTTAGCAAAAAGCACCAAGCTTTTTAAATAGTAAATGGCACCAAAATAGAACCTAAAACGTCACAGTAGCATCATGCTCAAATAAAATATCTTTGCATTTAACAGTTAAAGTGCTACAGCTATATTTTTATATGTTCTGTAAAGTGCTTTTTTAAAATTAATTAAAAACTTTTAAAAGGTAATAAAAGCATAAGCCTTTACTTATTAAAACAATCAAACACAGTATTTATTTAATATTAATCATAAATGTTTGCAGTATGATAGGATAGTTTAATATAGGTGAAAATTTCTTTATGACTTCTTATCACAATATTAAGGGACAGATCGCATAGGTTACCGTCTGTACTAATGAACCCAATAGTTAGTTGAGGAAATTAAAGTATTCCTTCTCATATTACACATCCCTCTACTGTGTAAGTTCCAAAGTGTTATTAATTTATCTTCGATTAATAGTGGTAACTTCTTTTTTCATAGTTGGAAGATTTACCTCTGAGAGCTTCTCAGTTTCAACACACAAGTTATATTACAATTTTCATTGAGTCCAGGTGCATAAAACGCATCTAAAGTAAGTTGCCACTCCAACTCTCGAACCACTAGTTTTAAAGAAACAGACGGTAATGTATGCGATCTGTCCCTTAATATTGTGATAAGAAGTCATAAAGAAATTTTCACCTATATTAAACTATCCTATCATACTGCAAAAATTTATGATTAATATTAAATAAATACTGTGTTTGATTGTTTTAATAAGTAAAGGCTTATGCTTTTATTACCTTTTAAAAGTTTTTAATTAATTTTAAAAGAGCACTTTACAGAACATATAAAAATATAGCTGTAGCACTTTAACTGTTAAATGCAAAGATATTTTATTTGAGCATGATGCTACTGTGATGTTTTAGGTTCTTTTTTGGCGCCATTTACTATTTAAAAAGCTTGGCGTTTTTTGATAACTGGTTTTCTGATGAAGTTACTGTTAAACAGTAACGAAAACGTTTGTGGATTTAAAAATAAACTTACGTTCAGCATATTTCATTGTGACTGCTTGGACTGTTTTGTCTACCTGTGTCCTTTTTCGTCAGTTTGATTTTTGTGTATTCGAGCATTTTATTCACCCACGTATGAGATTTCATATGAAGCTAAGCAGTTCTGCCAGTGCTACTTGGTTCTTCATATATTTAGATAATTAAGAAAGGTATAACAATATAAATAAATAGTATATTACTACAATTAATATCTCTTAGCAGGACTAGACAGAGGTCAGCTATCAGTGCAGTTGTGTTGTTTATCATGTAATCTTTCAATTTCCTGTAAGTAACATTGTTTTACAATTATTACTGCAAACGTGAACAGGCTGAATTTGATACCTAGAGGTGTCAGTAGGATGTAACTAAAGAAATGCCTGGAGGTATCACCAGGCTATAATGAGTTAACAAATCCCCCTCCCTCTCTGTGTCTCTCTGTCTTTCTCAGAAGAGTTTTCCAGCAGCAGCTACTTCCTTTGAAATTTGAAAGGTAAGACTATTGCCCAGTTATTGTAAGAGTACTGTTTTTTGAAAAATGTCTGTTCTCCATTTTCTGCTAGATTGTAAGCTTTTAAGTTTTCATTTACATCTAATTTGGCAGGTTTGGATGTTAATTTCAAAAATGATGACACTTTGCTACATTAAACATCCTGACAAATCATACAGTGCTGTTTGGTTGTCTGTATCCTGATAAATTCTTCAAGAAAAACAACTGCACCAACATTTTTTTTCACACATTGCTGCAGCACCAGCACTATAAATGGCCTTGTGTTTCGATAAAATCCATTTCTGACTTATTAGACACTTGATCACTTCAGTGGAATTTTGTTTTCCACTTGTATGACCTGTTGTAGACCACACACCAGCAAGTTCTTCAGTAATTTCAAAGCTGTTGATAGGTGACGTCTTTAACATGAGTGCTTCCATCTACAAGTAGGAAGAAAAGAAAAACAGAATTCACTGAGTTTCTGCACCACCTGAAGACATTCTGATGTAGCCTCCCCTTTTCTGGATATAACTACAAAACAGCAGTCAGCATATGGTGCACTTCTTTAAGACATCACCCATTATAAAGTTTTTCTTAGCACCGGTGATTCCCCTTGAAATTTGAAAACAAATGACAACAGCACCCTCATTCTAAGGGTTCACATTCTTAAAAAAATTGTTCTCCGCTATGACTTCTGCTTTATTTTTAAATTTACTTCTGATTTTGCAAATTTAGGACGTTTAATTTCAAAATGCTATCAAAGGTTGTATTCCTTTAAAACTGCTGTCTTTTTCTTTTTTTTGGCACACAAAGAACAATGTGTTGTCTCTGCAGACAATGAATAAAGAGTTATCTGTCCACTCACTCAATATTCTGCTGTCTGCTTCAGGTTTTCTCTTCTTCTTGTCTGCTGAGGTTTCACTCATTTAAGTCATCCATGTGGGAAAGTCACACATACTGCTACCACAACTGCAGTTAAGACATAATATTACTGCACTAGATATAGAAAGAGCAGCAACAATAGGAAAAAAAACGTGTAAGCTGCACCATGCATCCCACCCCAGCCACGCATAAACATACTCTCAATGCTTATGGTTAAATCAACTAGACCTCAAGAGATTAGTACCTTAAGCCTTTAATCTCATGTCTGCATTACAGTGTCACAGGCCTACTAGCCGTCAACATTGCCTTATGATAGTTATCTTTGCAGCTTTCACCATACCTCCTAACCTCTGAGCTAGTAAAACAGAGCATTTCCATA
This sequence comes from Protopterus annectens, assembly GCF_019279795.1. Classification (NCBI taxonomy): domain Eukaryota; kingdom Metazoa; phylum Chordata; order Ceratodontiformes; family Protopteridae; genus Protopterus; species Protopterus annectens. The sequence continues at coordinate 284,128,183 of NC_056734.1, read as the reverse complement.
TGAAAATCACAACTTTGGGTCAAATTAATAAAACACCCTCAAAAAAAATCTCAAGAAAAATATATAGATGCAACTTGAGCATGAACATCATAGCACAGCAACACTTTTATTTCTGTACTTTACATTGTTATAAAAACATCAAGAGCGAGAGAATGAAATAATCTGAGGGAGAAAATCATAACACAATGATGTTTCTATTTCACTGTTTACATTGTTATCACTACTCCCTTAAAAACTCAAACATGATAAAATGTACTCTGAGAATAAAATCAGAGTGACACTTCTGTTTTACTGCTGTACATAATCTGCCAAACTCAAGCAAGAAATGATATAGACTGAGGGTAAATGTCACAGCACAGTCATACCTCAGTTTCCTACATTGTATAGTTAACAAATCTCTCTGTCTTTTATAAGCTTAAGCAAGGGACAACTACAAATTCTAGGCATAAAGGTCATGCTGCTAAACAACTTCTATTTCAATAGTCCAGAAAAGTGTGCCAATTGCAGCTATGAACTGTCCAGATTTTTACCTCATATTTTAATCTGTTCCTCATAAAATGTATGGCTTTCTGGAAAATCATTGAGTATTGATGTCAATAAATAATGGCGAACATTTGAATTTCTGACATAATATTCTTCAGAAGCTGCATGCAAATGCAAAATCAATTATTCTAGCAACTTCCTGCATTTATAAGAGCAAAATTTAGTTTGAACCTATTTTTGGTCCCCCCCCCATTGTTCTTTGCCTTTGTCCAGATTTATTGTGCTAAGACGTTGGGAGTTATGGTGTCAACCCATTGCAGTAGCACACATGCAGACAATAACCTACAGAAGTACAGCTGCAGGCCATTGGAAGGATCACCATTTTACCCCCAAAATGTTTTATATGTAGAAGGAAATAGCGGCACCCAGCAAAATCCCATACAAGCAATAAGGATGTGCAGACTCTTCAAAGAAGGCATCCACACTAGTGTTGTGGGACAGCAATGCTAACTGTTGCAGCTACATTCCAGGCTGTCTATTCCATTTTAATGCATTTTAATGCATATGCACGGGCACCTAGGTTTAAAACATTTGTACATTTCTTTTTTTTCTACACTATTCCAAAATCAGATTATTAAGTAGCTGAAAATCAATGTACAAACTGCACTATTTTTTTCAGCGTGGCACAGCAAACAGAATGCTGGAGTTGTAAAATCAATACCTTGATGTCTACTTTTTTGAAGCATCATATTCTTGTAATGCAGTAATGTCTATGAATGAGAATACATTAAAAAAGACACAAAAACAACATTCCAACACTCAGTAACTAGTGCTCATTTACATCATAAAATAGGTATAGATATGGGCAAGCAGACTGGTTAAAGGGTAGAGAAAGACAAGGCTATGGGCAGGGACACAGATTTTAATATTTTCTGGAAAAGATACAGGTAAATCCCAAATAGGGACTGTCTATGAATTGAAAAAACACAGGATTTTCATGGAATTTTAAATTTTTGGCAAGAGAACAAATTCATTACAAGATGTATTTCTGCTAATATTTATATTTTCAGCTTAGATTATTGAGTGTTCTGTGTCCTGAATCTGTTTTAATTTTCAATATAAACTGATGCGAGAGAATATTATAATAAAATCTCCATAATGACTGGAAATTACATTTAAAAATCATGAGTACATTTCCCGGATTTCATCTCATGAAAAATGGATTTCATTTTTTTTTTAAACTGAAAATCAGTGTCCCTGGCTATGGATGATGATAGAGAAATGCCTTTTGCCCTGCATTTGCCTCTTCTAAATGTGAAAACCCAGTGGGTATTAGAAATGCCATGATAAAATTCAAAACTGGTTCTGAACAGTATAACTGCTGTAAAACAATGTGCATTATAATCCAATAACTGGAAACATAAACACTCATGTGGCCTTCACCAGTGACCCCCTCCACACTCTATGTATATTTCCCAGTGTGGAAGGCTTTTCCATTCAGCACCATAAACCTAATTTGATGATGATACTGGAAACCTCAGCAAGTAGTGTAGGACCTGGTGGAGATGTTCAGAGGGTGGTGTCACAAAACAAAGATTTCAACTGAGCCGGTCATTGCTGACCCCTGCAGGTAACTGCCTGCCCTAGCACTTCTGTTATGTAAATTAACACAGACATAAATTACTGGATTTGATATTATGGCATTTATAATATGTACAGAGCTGCAGGTATGACTGCAGGCTTTAGGGTCCCATATAACAAGTGGAAAAAAAAATACTCTGAGAGAGAGCGAGAGGGAGAGATAGAGTGAAAATATTTCAGCATAATGCGGTGAAGTTTAGAAAAAGGTACTAACAGGGGAGAGCTACATATGCACAAAACTGATAATGACACGTTTTAAGATTTGACCATTAACTCAAAATTCCTAGCAGTGCATAAGAATAAACTTCCATGAAAGAAAATACAGCTTTAAATAAAGCAAATCTGCTGCTCTTTGTTATAAAGTAGAGAAAATAAGTGGCCAAGATTGGAATGGCTGAGGGTGGCTATATACTCCCAAAAAGTGAGAAGATATCTGCACTATGACTTAATAAGAAATAAGCCCCTGATTAAAACACCAAGCATTTGTTTGGTCCAGCTTTGCTGGACAATTTGAGTAACAGAATCATCAGCAAGTGTGGCAAGCCATTGTTCCTTGATATCAACTTTCAAGTCAATGAAGTATATACCAAATAAGAGGTTACCAGGACAGAGCCCTGTGGGACACCACTGGTACCTTTTTTTTACAATTTAGAGAAAATGTTCCAGCTTAAATAGATGGGATCTGTCTGATAGTCAGTTATCTATCCAACAAAATTTGTATGGATTAGTGCTGAACTGGGAGAACTGGTCAGTAATTTCCACAGGTGGGACAGTGTGAAAGGAAATGGCAAGGTCTACATAAGCTCTTGTAACCATTCAGAAGACCTCAACCAGGTTAAGTTGACATGATCTGCCTTTTACAAAGTCAAACTGCAATGCATCCAGTGATATAAAGTCACCAACATTGTTATGCTTTAGCTCTGTTATAATGTAAGGGCTGTAAACCACAGCATCATCAGAGGGACTGCCTTTATGCAAGGGCACTACAACCACTGCTATCTACAACTTAAGGATGCAACCAGCGGAGATACTGAGCATGTAGAGCTGATGTGACTTAACACTTCTCAGCAGACAGCCACGCTTATTCTCAGGACGGATGGAACTGGTGTTTTTAATTTTGGAAAGTACTGACAGCATCTGATCAAGTGTTATGTCAGAAGAAGATGTATGAGGGAAACTGAGGGCAGAGTGAAACGTGGGATGGGTGAAGTTGTAAGAGAATTTGTATATGAGAATATTGGCAATATCATTGGGTCAGAGACAGAAGTACTGTTAGAGATAAGTTTAATACAGAATTGGAAGAAGGCCTTAGAGTTACCTTTTGAATTAGCTGCAATCTTAATTTCATAGTCCGGCTTGCATTATGTATTGAAAGCTATAAGGACTTATTTATTAATTTTAAATCTCATTGCTAATGTTAAAATGGGTATCTTCTATTGGTTCTTTCTGTTATAGAGTTTGTCAGTGTGGGAGTTCTACCATATGTGGTTAGTTTTAAATTTGCAATTGTGCTTATGTCAGATGGCTACAGATGCCTCAATGTATATCTATTTAAAAGGGAATAAAGTTCAAAGAAGTATTCATCACTGTGGTATAAGGTTTGCTGGGCAGGTATACTATAGCTGGTACTAGATAATAATATATTTCTTTTTCAAAATACATGCTACAAACAAATCTCTGGTATAGTGATGGGTACCAGCTGTGCTAACACCTATGCTAATTTGGTGATGGTAGTTTGGGAGACAGAACATCTACTCCAAGTTCCACAGATAGCTTTTTATAAGAGATTTGTGGATGACCTCTTTATCCTTTGGAAAGGAGATGAAGGGTCCCTCATACAATTTTATAATAGGATTAATAGTAGTAATGATTTTTTTGTGATTTACTTTGTAGTATTCGAATGACAACATAGATTACTTAGATGTAAATGTTTCAATTAAAAATGGAGCATGTAGTACTAAAGTATACAGGAAACCCTGTTACAAGCCTACTTTTTTGCATAGAAACAGCATGCATAATCCTAAAACATTTTGTAATGTTGTGAAGGGGCAAGCAATGAGGGTGTCAAGATTATGCTGTGAGGAAGAGATATACAGTAATGAGTTGGATAATTTAAAGACAAGTTTTTTAATGAGAGGATATGATGAGCATGAAATAAATAGGGTTTATACTGAAGTAAGATCTGAGAGAAATGGTCGAGCTAAACCCTATTTTTCTTATGGGTCTAGAAACCAGGAAAGGAGAACCTTTAAGGCATTTGAGTCAAAACTTCCAGTTGTTTTACCTTATACTACGAATGTATGCAAAATGCAAGAAACCATAGCCCAGAATTGGCATATATTGCTAATAGATCACGTAACAAAGAAGATCATGGGAGATTATCCCACGTATGTGTATAAGAATAAAAAGTGTTTGAAGCGTCAACTTTGTTATCCATTAAATAATAATAAGAAAAATTTGAATAGATCAGAATGGCTAGGTACTAAAAAATGTGGAAAATGTACACAATGTCCCTTGATAGATGAATCTAGATTTTTTTAAACACTCTGATACGGGTTACTTATAGGAGTTGAGACATTCTAGTAATTGTACTACAAAAAAATCTAGTTTACATTGCTCACTGCATAGAATGTTATTCATTCTATGTTGGTAAGACTAATCGTACACTGAGATAGAGGATAAGGGATCATGTATACTGTACTACTAAAGGTTATATGTATAGTGCCTTAGCCAAACATACATTGAACTTTGGTGATAAACACACATTTGTGTTTCAAGTTTTACAAAAACTGGATGAAAGTACTAGATTAGGAGACTTAGTTAATGCCACTGAAAGTTTAGAAGTGAAGTGGATTCTTAGGTTACGTGCCCATAGGGGCTGGGGCTTAAATGATGTTGTCCCACTGAAAGCTTTACTTAAAGCTAGAGGTGTTAAATAATAAATTTCTAAGATTCATCTATTTATATAATTAATTTATTTATACCTATACTTTATACTATATTATACCATAATATATGACTTGATATATTTATGATGTATTGATGTATTTTAAAATATTTAAAGTTATTTTATAATGTTATATATTTTGTTAATTGATTGATTGATTTATTTCTGCCATTGCTTGCTTGAAATTTGAAACAGGTATATATGGCTTTTATTGTATTGATGGAAGTACGTCTGATGAAGCGGATTTTACAACCGTGAAAGCACTTACGTTCTTGGTCTAATAAAATACTTTTTCTGAAGTACGTTTTATGGTTATCCTGTTGCCTTCCTGAAGCAGTTTTGAATTACTTTAATACACTAATAAAACAAAAAACACAGCCCACATCAACTGGTAAGCACTTTCTTTCCTTCAATGGAACTTCTTCATACCCAGTTGCAACAAATTAAACTTTAATAAATATTCTTCAGTAATTAACATCACATGACTTAAATAAATGCTTTAACCCTTTCCTTTTAAGGACCACTTTGTAATTCTCCTGTTCATTCTCATAAGAAAGATAATTGGTTTGAAGATTAAACTTGTCAACTGATTAAGGTATTTTGCATGCTCATATGGGACCATAGATGTAGCTCTGTAATTGGCTATTATGGAATAACTAATTTTATTGACTATTACTAGGCCTTCAACAAGTTACAGGCTTATACTCTGATATATTAGTCATATCCAGATTTATATAGTCACATTACTTGAGGAACTTATAGCTACTGGAAAAGCATGATTTATATTTTAGGAGTAATGTGGTGGTGCAGCAGTTAGCATTGTCACCTCACAGCAAGAGGTTCTCTGGTTCATAGGTTCATAGGTTCATAGGTTAGTACTAGGCTATTCCCACATTATTTACACTCTGCTTGACATGTATGGGCAATCTATTCCTCCAACATGTTTTTCTTTAAGTGTAGCATGTCCAACAGCGACATCTGCTTTAAGCCTGTGATTCTTTAGATGTCTTGAATGTGGTTCAATTCTTGGCTGGGGTGCCTTCTGTGCGCAGTCTGCATGTCCTCCCAGCGGTCATGTGGGTTTCCTCCAGGAGCTCCAGTTTCCTTCCACATACCAAAGACATGCAGTAGGTGGATTGGGCACTCTAAATTGGCTGTAGGTGAGAGTGCAAATGTACTACCATGGCAGAGCTAACTGCCCAGTGGTGTAAACCTTGGTTCAGGATGATTGTCACTGCGGAAGCGACACCCTGATCCCATGTGCAAAATGGGAAAAGGGGTTGAGGATAGACTGATGAAGTTTCCTGAATATGAGTAAAGTCAGGTGCTGCACAAGCAAATATCTTTTGAAGCCTGTTCATTTCAATTATTTATACCATACATGTTAAAAGAGGAAATAATAATCAAATATGGCCAGATCCTTAAATAGGATAGAAACAATAAAAATAATGAAGATGTTGAAAACTTGCAGCAGAAGAGTCCTTCCACTTCTTTATATCTCTCTCTGTCACAAACACACACACACACACACACGCACACACACACACACACACACACACACACACACACACACACACACACACACACACACACACACACACACACACACACACACACACGCACACACACTCATACACACAAACATACACTAAAACAGTCCATTTCTGTTCTTAGTTGACAATTTCTCTTGAACATACCTAGCATCATCACCAGAGTGCAGGTCTTCAATACCCTCTCAAAGGCAAAAAATGCAGTATCCATGGGACCCGAAAACATCCCTGGCTGTATCTTACATGAACTCAGACATGAGCTGTCAGCTCCATTAGGCACCTTATTCAACCAAAGCCTGAGCACCAGCTTTGTCCAAGCAGAATGGAGGATAGCTACTGTCATCCCTCTACACAAAGGAGGATCGTCCACTGACCCAGGCAATTATAGGCCCATCAGCCTAACTAGCCTGATCTGCAAGGCCATGGAATACATTATCATTGACCTTATAAACAAGGACATTAGCCCACACAGTTTGGTTTTGTCAAAGGGAGATCATTCCTGTTAAACTTGGCCGACTTGCTTGAAACAATCACCAAAGCCATGGATGGGAGGAAGACATTGCACACATCCTACCTTGACCTAGCCAAAGCCTTTGACACTATTCCCCACTTGGGCATAATAGATAAACTCTCCCAGCTAGGCATCAACCTGTATGTTACCAGATGGATAGCTAACTGGCTCACTGATAGAACACACTAGGTCAAAATAGGGGAAGCCACCTCTAGTAGTAGACCCGTAGCGAGTGGTGTACCCCAAGGATTGGTCTTGGGGTCTCTACTGTTTGGGATATACTTTTCTGAGGTCCAAGCCAAAACCAGTGGTCTGTGGCTGACCAAGTTTGCAGATGACTGCAAGCTGGGTGCTGTCTTAAATTCCCCTAGTTATGTGAACATCCTCCAAGAGAGCCTTACCCAATCTAATGACTGGTGTCAGAAGCATGGCCTCAAACTGAATGCCGAGAAATGCATCATTATCCCCTCTGGGGAAATTGGCATTCCCACTAAATATCACATTAATGACAACGTACTAAGCATCAATTAGTCTTGAGGGACTTGGGCACCCAGGTTGATAGCAAACCTGACCTTTGACCACCACGTTGCCTCTTTTGAAAAGAAGGCTTTCTATATGGCCCACCTCATAAATAAGAGAATTTCATCCAGGAACAAGGAGGTCATAACCATCCTGTACTCCTCCCTTATCAGATCCATTATTGAATACAATGCCTCTTTTGGCATTTAGCTTGCCAAGCACATGCAGCAGCTGGAGAGACCACAGAGGTTCCTGACCAGGAAAATCCAGGGTCTGAAACACCTATCCTATACAGATAGGTTAAAAGCCCTGTCCCTCTACTCAGTGTCATACAGACTGTTCAAAGGTGACCTGTGTCTGGCATACAAGGCCATCTCAGACCCAGCCTTGATGGAGTTGCTGCATATCCATATGCCAAACCCCACTCACTCAACCTGCACGCAAGGCCTCAGCCTGGTTTGTGACATTAATAAAACTTGTTGGTGGAATAGATTTGTGTCCCAAAGACTCCCCCATCTGTGGAATAGTCTCCCTCTCCATGTCAAGCAAAGTACCTCTCTGGCCCTCTTTAAGAGGAACCTGGACTGGATGGGAAACAGAAAACACACCCGTGAGATCCCATCCATCTCCCTGATGGACAGGGGAAACAGGTGCTGACTTTGTGGGAACATGGACGAAATTCTTGGCTAGGCTTATAAGAGCCTTAGGGCCAATAGCCTAGTATCATCCTATGAACCTATGAACTATATAACTGTGAAACTGCAAAACCTATTTAATAATATCTGCATATGTAGCTCTTTTGTTACTTCATCTACAGTTGTGAAGGGAGAAATATAAAGACCTTTGTGACTGACCTGTAAAACCAAACAGAAAGCAAAATAAGTCTGCACCCTTTTCACCATAGCAGTTTTCTTATGCACACAAGCTTTTTTCTGCTCATGTAACATGTAACACTGCTTAGTGGAATAAAGCCTTGACTATGGTCCAGGAGCCCCACGTCTGACTAGAGGCTCTGGCTCTTGATGATGTATGCAGGACGGATGGATGTGTCTATTCTATGAAGGGAGGAGCACAACCTTAAGGTACAGTTCAACAGTTTGATTTTCGTGCTAGAGATTGGGAAAATAAGTGTGCACTGCTGTCAGTGGGTGCTTGTTGCACTCCTGTTGACATGAGCCACTTGTAGAAATTAGTCATACTACAGTGCTGATGCCTAATGCATATCTCACCCATGGATATGTTACAGTGCTAATGCCTAATGAGTGCCTCACCCATGGATATGTTACAGTGCTGATGCCTAATGTGTGCCTCACCCATGGATATGCTACAATGCTGATGCGTAATGCGTACCTCACCCATGGATATGCTACATCGCTGATGCCTAATGTGTGCCTCACCCATGGATATGATACAGTGCTAATGCCTAATGAGTGCCTCACCCATGGATATGATATAGTGCTGATGCCTAATGCATACCTCACCCATGGATATGCTACAATGCTGATGCCTAATGCGTGCCTCACCCATGTATATGCTTCAGTACTGAAGCGTAATGTGTACCTCATCCATGGATATGTTACAGTGCTGATGCCTAATGCGTACCTCATCCATGGATATGCTACAGTGATGATGCCTAATGTGTATCTCACCCATGGATTACAACTAGGTGTGCACAGCAGGTAGTGTGGAAAAAAGGACAAAACCTCTCAAAACTCCCCAGATGGCTGCCTAAATGATGTCTCTTCATGGTTAACTGTCGTACTTGGTAATGAGTGAACTAATGGGCTATTATGCTGATAGGGGGCTGATAATAAGCATGTAGAGAAAGCAAAATAAAAAAAAAATGTTCTTTTATTCAATGTAGGCAAATCCTGAAAATTCAGTACCATACCCTGGTCCAGCAGGATAACAAAGTGATAATATATCAAAATTTCTATCAAAAATGCTAGCAAATGTAACAATAACTGTGTGCTTACAGCCAGGTGGATGGAAACCAGTATAGTATATGATTACAGTTTTTAATCTCTTAGATTTTTAAAATATTTTGTATTAGATTATCAAAACAAAGAGCATGAGCAATAAGAATGCAACTAAATTAAGTAACTTTATCTGTATACATAATATGTGCGATACATTAATAGAATTAAACGCTATTTGAATGTTCATATTTACACATGATCGATATGGTTTCTGTCCTCCACATACATAGTTCATCCACTGTAGCTTATAGCCTTTTAGCTGTGTTCATATTCCAGTAAAAATAACTCAGGTTCTCAGGCAATGTCCAAATTCTGCCTGCTTGAGTGCATCAACAAGTGTTTTTGAAGAATACCTGAGACTGCAAAATCTCTATTTAATCAGCACAATCAGCGTTTTGCATTTGACTTGAATTTACTGCGCAGTAGACCGTACTTTAAATAGCTGTGATAGAGAATGAAAATAATGATGCCAAACTAGGAGCATCAGAAAACTTCCTAGCAACGGGGCCTTCCTGTGCAATGTTTGGCATAACACAAAATATTAGAGCTGCTATCTGCTTTAAAAGTCTGCTTTATATGATGCTGGCGCACCTGCATTTGGAAAGATGCCACAACTTCATTTATCTTGAAGAAAGGAAGAAGTATGGTTTTAGTTTGAGCTCACATAAGCATAAGATGTGCCGATAAGGAAGTTTCATTTTGCAGTGACTCAAGTTATCTGACAAGCTGCTTCTAATGCACCTTCATGGAACCACATTTCCAAAGTTTGTGTGCACAGATTTACAAGTGGTTTCTTCAAAATGTCTTCCCTTCTGGCAATTTCATTGAATACATTTGTGTTGGTAAACTCCATTTAGCCAGATAGTAACAAGTACCCTAGGAAAACGCTATCAGATCACAGAAACACTGACAGTTTACAATGCTGCTGTCACTGCTATTTCACTCTGGATCTAGAAAGTTCTCCCAGAGCAAGCTGATGATGCACTTTATCATATTTTAAGCTACATCTGCTTAATGTATATTAAATACAGTGACTCTGTATCAAAAATAGTATTGGCTGAATTAGTATCTGAGGAAAAATGTTCTGTAACATCAAATTGCTCTAATACCCACAACAACTGTATTTGGCTCCCACCTTTGGCAATTCCTTCCCTGAGAATTTTAGCTTTTACTTGGAAAAATATTGATATAATTTGCATATAGTATGATTCTGCTGTCAATACCTTTTACTCTTACATACCTGATTTCATTTTTTTTTGCCGTAGTGCATGTGCCATTGGCTACTGGAATACTGCTGAAAACAGAACAGAGAAGGATTAGTCCTATTTAATACATTTATGGAGGTTAAAAATCTAGATTGCAAGTAATTTTACAGACTGTTTTAGTAGCTGAATAAACTGCTAAAAATCATTTCATATATATATATATATATATATATATATATATATATATATATATATATATAATAAGGTGTCCGCGGTGGTACGGCGGTAGCGTTGTTACCTCACAGCAAAAAGTTCTCCCGTTCAATTCTCGGCTTGGCTTGGGAGTGCCTTCTGTGTGGAGTCTGCATGTCCTCCCCACGGTTGGGTAGCATTCAAAAGACATGCGTGCGTAAATGGGCGTGCCTTCTTTGAAGGTTGGGTGTCAAGCTGGCACCTCGGCATTTCGTAAAAATCTACTGTGGCGACCCCTTACTGGAAAAAGCCGAACGACAAACAACAACATATATATATGTGTGTGTGTGTGTGTGTGTGTGTGTGTGTGTGTGTGTGTGTGTGTGTGTGTGTGTGTGTGTGTGTGTGTGTGTGTATGTATGTGTGTGTGTGTGTGTGCGTAAACATAATCTTCCACCGAAAATACAAAATGAACCCTATATATGCATATACCAGTTCCACATTTGCGCATCAGTCTCCACTGGTCTTCACTTATTATCATTTTTTAATTCAGTAAGAGTGAGCAAGTGATTTCCAAGGAACCCAGAGAGCCTTGTGTCTGGCTTCTGCATCTGTTCACTGCACAAGACTTCTTTATGAGGTCAGAGTCTATGGCCATTGCACAATTCCAGTAAACTCTCTGCCTTAACAACTAATCATTCAGGGTAAGAGTTATTCACAGACTGTCATACTTGGTTAATGTCATATAGATGCCACCATGGAATCCATCTTGGGTCCCTTATTATTTACCATCTTTATGAAAATATTTGAAATGACAAATATTAGTATTCCACCATTATTTTATCAATATTACTTGGTTATCTGGTCGATTGACAAATTACTGGAGTTATTATCAAAATCTTGTTTCAAGATTTTATTAAGCCCTTCTGTCAAGTCACTAAACTATGTGTTAACAGCAGTTAAAAAAAGAAAGAAAGAAACCACATAATTCAGCACTGCTAAAAAGCTGTGAATGTACACAATAACCATTTTAAATGTGCAGCAAAGACATACCTCATTCCTCCTCAGGCATGATACGGTATCATTGATACCACAGGAATCGGCTAACTTTATTGTCTGATATCACTGTTGTATATTAAAGGATTCAGCTCAGCATATTTTGTAAAGGTCATATTACAATTGACTCATGTGACACATGTCCAAAGTTAGGGGCAGTCTCTAACATGCACACTTCACAGGCAGGATTAAACAGATATAATTAACCTGGTCTGCCAGCGTGGATTCGATCATGGTTTAAGCTGTAAATAGCATGTATTTATTGTTTTTGTTTGTAGTTTCCTGTCAGTAAGACAATCATAACAATCATTAGTATTTATTATACAGAACAAATCGGAGAGCAAGGGCATACAAATGCATTGTGAGAATGTCACATCTGAAAAATGTAATGGAACAGTTTGACCATCAAATTAGAAGATGGAAGGGATGAAGATGTATCATAAATAGATATTAACAAAGAACTACTGATGGGACTACAATGCAGATTTATACATAAATTGTAAAGATTAGAATATTATACCATCTGAAATTAATTATATGTCCAAGCTGTACATTCATACATATTTATTCTTGGTGTGAAAGCATTATGATTTTAGTGCAAAATATTTCCCCTGATTTTTTGGTGAGTGATGAATTATCTATGGTTAGATGCAGCTAGATCAATATTAAAAACAGAGTATTAACAGTAACATTGTGGCGATCAGGAAATACTCTTTTGCCTGGTTTCTCTTCCATGGAAGAATATGTTACAACCCATTAGGGGTATGCAAAAAATGCGAGGCCACAGGAGGATGGAACATCACAGAAAAGTGAGCCCATCTGAGAATGCTATACATAAAACAACATTTGAACTGAGAGAGCACATAAAGGAAATGGTGGGCTTTGGGAACAAACTGCATAACTGTGTCCACTGGTGAAATGTCTAGACATCCCTGAATACAGAATGCTGTGTCAAAAGATGCCATTTACTTATCACTAGAAAAGTAATAACCATACCAGATCTCATCAAGAGGAGACATTAAAATAGATGAAATAATACTGTCATAACTAATTTTTAACAAGAAATGCAGACCAATTAATATGAATGGCATTGCCAGATGCAGTGACACTATATTTACAGCATGTCTTCCACCTGAATGCTGTAGAAAGACCTAAGCTCATTATTTTGTATTTATTGAGGGGGTAAACCTACTAGATACAAAACTATTCTCATGGACAAATGGAGAACTGTCTGGTTAAATTGATTTGCTTAGAGAAAATGGAAGCAGCGGGAATCAAACCAAAAACTAAACAGACATTCCCAGTTCAAAGTAACATTAAGATTTTTGAAAGATTTTTCTGCAAAGTAACGCAAAAGCTATGTTTAAGTAAAGGATTTAGCAGATTTGCATGACGTAACCACTCTAGTAGTTCCAAAAATATGCAGTGATTCTACCAACTTAATACAAAACCTGAAAACATAACAATCATCTGTACTCAGTTTCTAATTGTTAACTTCACTTCCATAAATAGTAATACGAAAAATAAACATCAGACCAACAAGCTGTTTATTAATCTAATCAAATAAACAACTATTTTTTTTTTTTTATATTTTTATTTTTATCCAAATTGCAAATGAATGGGGGAACAAGAAAAGAGGGAAAAGAAATGCATGGAGTTTATATTTTAGGTTTTCCTTTTCAGATTAAAATTTGTAAAAGTGACTGCAGTAATAGCCATATAACTTCCTGCTTAACTCTTGACTGCAACATAGATGTCCTGGATTCAGCTAGCAGAGCTAAACTGTGCAGAAAGATGGACAGTGGAGAAGGAAATGAGTTTCCAGCACTGACTCACCCATGCTGGGGAGAGGTGGTAACTGGCAGAGGGCAGTAGGTGAATGTCTTCAAATTATGAAGAGGTCCTAAGCATGCACTGAATTGAAAAGGCAGCATCTGTTCACATAGAAGAAGCAATACGGGCTTAGACAAAAACATCATACTTAATGTTTACAAGTGCATTATAATATATCTGCTTTCATTTAGGCATGACAGGTAAAATAGCTATATAATAGGCACTTTTTCATCTCCTTCTAGCAGCTTTGGTTAGCACAATCTAGAATATGTGGTAATATGTTTTAGACTGTTCTGTTAATAATCCAAGAGTTTGGCTACACACTACTTCTTATCTCTTATCAATATATATTCAATGGCTGTATTGCAGAAAATGGGAAAATTGTTCCTGAATGAGCTAGATTAATATTTATCCAACATTATTCCAAGACAGTAGAATAATAACCATTGGTCTGCCCTCAGAAATGATAAAAAGTGGACCTCAGTTAATATTTTTTTGTTATATTACCTTTATCAATAACCAGTCATTTTCTTCACGTTGGAAGATTTGTGTTAAATATGACTCAGTGCAGTTCATGAATGCAGCTTTAAGTTATTAGTAAGCACATTACATTTCGTGCTCAATTTCCATAGATTTGTTTTATCACTTTGTCTTCTGTTGTGTGTGTATGCCTCTTTCTGCTGTAAATCTGAATGAGTGCATTAAAACGATATAAATCTTATTAACAATATAACAGCAATCAGCGAGTGCGTTGTTTAATAGTAAAACATGACACCCTTCATCCCTTTGCTTGCTTTGAGTTAGAGAACTTATCAACTGTTATTCTTCTTTTCAAATCAAAACACTTGTTCTAGTTACAAAGGCAGTAGATGTAAATGCACACACTCTTTCAGAAAATAACAATAGAAGTTGTAAACACAAGAAAGTTTTTTAAATTCTTGATGGGCCTTAATAAAGAAATCAGATACATTAAACTTTAATTACAGAGTACACATGGCCACCTGTCTATTTTATTAATATTTTCAACACATGATCTCAAATTTCTTCAACATGCAATTGTCTAATAACATGCTGCTAACATCTGCTAAGTTATTTGATAGCTACTAAGAATGGACTCAAAGTTATTGTTTTATTTAATTCAATGGTATATAGAACCAGCAAAATGTTGTCACCATTCTAAATATTAACACAATTTAATTGTGGGATAAGTAATTTTTTGCTTTATGTTTTCTCTGCAGTTACACAGAAATGTAAAATAATCACATCACATCACATTCTGATAAATAAAGCTCTAAAGTTAAATTGTGTATCACATAATGACACCATATACACTTATACACAAACACTGAATCAGACTATTTTAAATTATCTGCAGATGTTTTCAGATAACTGTAGCTTCATCTGTGTAATCCTGGAATGCAAGTGTGTACCAAACATCCAGTCCCTAGGGCATGATGGTTATTTGTCAGTATTTTCATAGATGTAAAAACAAAAACTGTAGCAGTCAAGACCAAGATGAAGGTACAGTTCTAACAAACGAACTGAACGTGTGAAAAATAAAAAAGTATCGAACCAACACAGCTAGGCACAGCACAATTTTATTTAAATATCATAAAAGGAAGTAAGCGCTTTTGTGATGTTCACATCGCTTCATCAGACTAACTCCATACAACAAATGCAATCAATTTAAAATAATGGACAGACAATCAGCTGCTTACATTCACATATTACCAATAAAACATCTAGTCAAAGTAAAAACATGCTAAAGATGTGTATCTAAGACAACTATGTAAAAATATGCCCTGGTCATTCATGAGAAATATGTTGTGCTAAAACTTTAGTTTCCTTCTCATTCTTAATATCCCTATAGTGTTCTAAAATCCTTTCTTTCAAAGAGCGATTAGTCTTTCCTATATAGAAAGAATGACATATTTGACAACTCCTAAAATAAACTATATTTCTTGTTTTGCAATCTGCATATTTTTACGTTCCTAGTACTAGAAATAATAGAAGAGGGGATAAGAGGAGGAGATATAAAAAATCTAACAGAGACAGCTGAACAAAAGTGGATTTTATTTTTTAATGTTGATAAACCACCTGGTTTGAGAGGCGTGTTATCTTTGAAACCATTTTTAAAAGCAAGTCCATGCAGAAATTGATATACTGTTGTTATCATTTTTTTACATAGCTGTCAACAAAGACAAATACATAAATAAATAATAACACTTAGAATCTGTCATTGTGTGCACCCTTAAATCCAGACTGTGATCCATTGCCAGTTAACTTAATGCACTGCCAATATGCCTATATGGGACTGCAAAATGAGATCCAGTATATTCCATTTTCTAAGTTGTTCATCCTTATTCTGTCTCTAGCAACGTGGAGGACACTTTTTTATTGGGCTAAAACAGGCCTTGTAGTGCAGTAATTATGCTGATGAGGTGTTTTAGTGTGACTGTCTTTGAATTGCTGCTACAACATTATATGCTATCCAATATAGTCAGCTATAATATGTTTGTCCCTGCCAGTGCCTGGAATATGAGGTTATGTGCACAGCGTACACTCATGCACAGACACTGCAAAACCTTTCATACTGCCTGTTCATGCTAGTGAATCTTTCCATTTTTCAACCCTGCTGCTCAATAATGGGTGTAACTTGGAAGCTGTGCACACCATGATACTATATTCCTGCTCATTCTGATCTGTACAGTGGTTGTGATCTTTTCATGTACTAGTTGCAGCAGGAGTTCCACCGAGTGTATCTAGAAGATGAAAATCATTTTTCATTCTGAATAGCATCTGTTGTTATTATCATCATCTTTTGTTGTCAGAGAAAGCTTGTATAGATTACTGTCTAGATTATGTTTTCCCTTGGCATAGGAGATTGTACTGAACTGGGAGGCCTGCCCAAATGTAGGGTATATCTGTTATGTAAGCTTGGTATCAAGTTAAAATACACATGCATACTAATCTGTGGTATTATCTTTCCTTCTCTTTCTATTCATCTTTCTACAAGGCGAGCTGTGGTACACGGTGATGTGTGACAACAGTCTTCTGGCTCTGTATAGATCAATATGTCTGCTGTTGAGTAACCAGCAGTCCTCAAACCAGCCCATCTGCTGGAGAATGATGGTCATTCTGTGGAAGGTGACATGGATGGCATACTGGTGGCCACTATCATCACAACTAAGAAAGGGGGTTGAGGCTTCTAAGAGTGGTTTAGAAGGGTCCACCTGGGACAGCCAATGGAAGGAGTGACTGCAGGTCATGGTTGATAGGGACTGACAGCTGGACACCCACAACAGCACACTGGAGCATATCCTTCTTCAGGTGATAGAGTAGCACTGTCAGCTGGCCATACCCATCTGGCCATCAGAGGTGGCAGCAACCTATCAGATGTGACAACAACCCATGATGTCAGCCATGGATGTAACTGACATCATAGGTAGATTATCATCTGGGTCAGTCAGGCATGCACATTGTACTCCATCCTATCACCAGCCATGGCATCTCCTTCCTTCTGTGACTCTCCCTATACCCTGTTTGCAGTTTGGTCCTCCCCATCACTGCTTGACCTCCTGCTATTTGTCTGCATCCCTCCACTGCCACTCCACCCTTATGTCCATCCCTGCCCTGTCACTCCCCTTATGTCCATCCCTCCCCGTCACTTCCTCCTTATGTCCATCCCTCCACTGTCACTCCACCCTTATGTCCATCCCTCCAATGTCACCCCCCCTTATGTCCATCCCTCCCTGCCACTCTCTGTCTGCACTGTATGCTGTTTATGTGACCCTCATACTTCTCTATACCCACCTTCTTCCCTGCACATGCTCCTTTTTACAATCCTGTTCTACCGATCTTAAAACATGGAAAATCAACACCTTTTCCAATAAAAAATGCATCCTATATTTTCCTTTGTGTTACCATTGTGTGTGTTCCTCTGCTTGCTCCTGCCTATTTCTGAATGTTCTAGCTATTGCTTTTCACCACTATATGATAAAGTGAGTTCACACTTTGCTGTGTTGGCCTTGTATGTCTTCTCACATTGCCCATGTTGCATCTATAAGGCACCTCATTGCAAATATGAACACAAATAACATAAGGCCCATAATCTTGTGCCTCTGATGATGGTTACGTGGACGTCCACAATGGGGCGACAGCAGAACCAAGATGGCCATTATTATTTTCCCCAGACTGCGACTGAAATTGGCCAAATTTAATCCTGGTAAACAAATTCAAATAAATTAAGTAATTAAAACTGCTGCAACCAATTATTATGTAATCTGCTCTCTGACATATCAGTGGTTTGCCAGTCATCATTTATACCTAATCAGCTCTAGGCCATGTCACACTAATTCAACTGTGTCATTTAGCACAGTGCTGTGGTGTAACAAATCTGTCTGAAATCTCCATAGTGTGAACTGTTAGAAGGACATTACAACAGTGCAATTGTAAAACTGGATGCCCAAACGTCTTACCACATTTTATGTTTGCATTGGAAATTATACGATGCCCTAAAAACAAATGTTGATTTGCAAAACTTTCTGAAAAATACATTTATTATGACACTGAGTGGAGACTAATGAAAAGTTAGGAAACATGTTCCCATTCAGATCAATGAATCAAGGTAAAACATTTCTACTTCCAGGATCCAATACAGAAATGACTCAGGATAAAAGGAAAGGCATCCTGTCAAAACACAGCTTTCTATTATACAAAATTTACAAAGTAAAATTCATGTAAAATGAGTGTAATTTTTTTTATGCTGGAAGATGAAGAAATTACTTACCATGCATATGTATATTTTGTGTGCATGTGAGTGTGTGTGTGTGTGTGTGTGTGTGTGTGTGTGTGTGTGTGTGTGTGTGTGTGTGTGTGTGTGTGTGTGTGTGTGTGTGTGTGTGTGTGTGTGCATGTGAATACTTGCCCAAAACAACAGTAAATTACAGCGCACCAGCTAAAACTCACCTGGGTCAGGGGCTACACCTCACCCCCCAGCTATATATACCAACTCTAGGATTACACTAAACTCAGAAAGGGCATAATTCCTCCTGTGAACAACTGTTTACTTTCCTGTGAATACTTACACAATTTGTAATTTTGAGTTTTGTCCTTCTCGTCTCGATATTCCAGTCATTGGTATTGTGGCCTTTCGGGATATAGAAGTAGACATATATATATATATATATATATATATATATATATATATATATATATATATATATATATATAATATATACATATATATATATATATATATATATATATATATAGAGAGAGAGAGAGAGATATTTGTGCTGCACAGCAAATATTCTATATAATAGGTTTATGGATGTGGTGAGAGAGGACATGCAGGTGGTTGGTGTGACAGAGCAAGATGCAGAGGACAGGAAGAAATGGAAACAGATGATCCACTGTGGTGACCCCTAATGGGAACAGCCGAAAGAAAAAGAAGATGTAACATACCACAGTTATCAAATTAAAGTAAGTGATTACAGCTTTATATAAATATATATATATAAAAACAGACATTATGTCTGTAGCCAGTTAAGGTCTTTGTGCATGCACACACACACCCACACACACACACACACACACACACACACACACACACACACACACACACACACACACACACACACACACACACACACACATGTATAAACAGACATTACGTCTGAAGCCAGTTAAGGTCTTTGTGCATATATATATATATATATCTATATATATATATATCTATATATATATATATATATATATATATATATATATATATATATATATATATATATATAAAACCACTACTAAGTCCCAAAAATCCAAACTACCAATGCCCAAAATCCCAAGACCAAATACCCACAACACTAAAATACTGAAACATCAAAACAGCGAAATTCAAACTACCGAAAACTACACTCAACATACACCATACACATACACACACCTTCCCCCACACAAACACATAAACCTAAACTACAGACTGCACCCCCCACACCCCCTACTTAAATATTCTAACTCCAAGGTTGCACTACATACACAAACACATGAAACACCACCACACACCTACATTCACCTCGCACACACAGATATCACATTCACAACACACACTTACACACTAAACCCTAACCAACACATTTAAACATAGATACTTACCTGATCTTCCACCATACCGCAACACCAGAAGCACGAATGTCAAATTCCCGATGACTGGGATTTTGAAATTCCCGCTTCTGGTCTTTTGATAATTAGGGGTTTCAGCTATATAGTCTTGAAAGTTTGAAATTCGGTATTTCAAACTTTCAAGATTATGTAGTGATCCCATATATTTAAATATATATATATATATATATATATATATATATATATATACAGACATTATCTCTGTAGCCAGTTAAGGTCTTTGTGAGATGCATTTGCCATGTTTCCGGGGCCCAAGGTCTTTCATTTTTGAAAATGTATGATATCACAGCTGCAGTGTTAACTACATTTATGTCGATCGATCCATATCATTGATGATCTTCAACACAAATGAGCGAAATACAAAAGGTAACAAAAATTGAGTGACAACACAAATGTATGACAAACAAATTGAGTGAATCACAAAATACTGACTATGTGTCTTCAACTATCAGTAAACCCCAGGTGTAAAACCCACATCAAGCATCTTCTGAATACTGGTGCAGTTAAGGAAAGGGTTTTTAGTAATATAATGCATAGGGTTAGGGTTATGGATAGGGATAGGGTTAAGGGCACCCCTGTGCCACCTGTGTTATACTAACTCTAACTCTAGTCCTGCCCCTATCCGTAACCTTACACATTATGTTGCTAAAAATCCTTCCTCAGTTTTTCCCACTCATTTGTTTATAGTGTATTTGTAATGTCAGCCAAATGAACAACATCTCTCTCTCTATATATATATATATATATATATATATATATATATATATATATATATATATATATATATATGTATGTATATATGTATATAGATACACACACACACACACACACACACACACACACACACACACACACACACACACACACATACACAGAACATACTTTGGACAAATTTCTGTCATCCTCAATTTATGAGATGCCAAATAAGCTAAATTTATACATGCATACTACAGTTCACAAATAAGCCCTAGCTGTCACTGTTTTTCTCAAACATATTGGGAAATAAGGCTACTAGGGCTGTTGAGTATCCTTATCAGTATATAATTCTACAGTATACATATTGTAGTGTTTGTTGAATGTTTTTAAATTGTGTCCAGTTTGGTATAATTATTTAAACTGCAGATTTTTATTTTTTATTTTTGAAGATTGTAAAGTTATTATTCATAAATGCCCCCCCCCCCCCCCCCGGGGCCTCCAAAGAAAATGGGTTTCTACCCAGTTGGACTTTCCTGTTAATCAAATGTCAATAAATAAAATAAATAAATAAATACATTTACCCACAGCTGGTGTGATCTGATCAGCATATATCCCTCATAGCATATGCCAAAAGAAAATTCTGGCTGTTCAGTGGTGCTTCAGGTCCCAGATTTTTTTCTGTTGGTGTATGCTTAATTTACAATGGGCACACTGGTTGGGCTGTCCAATCAGCATTCTCAGTTTTGAATAGCAATCAGCTGTTATTGTATAACCTGGAATACCACAGTTTGTTCCACAAAACTGGCAGCTCCACCACATTTCAGTACAGAAGCACTTCAATATAAGCAGCTTAGATCAAAAAGTTGTATTAGTAGTGGCTTCATTCTAGGTACATGCTCCTATGCACAGTTTCCATGTACTGCTCTACCATAAGCCACAAATGAGTAAAACAAGTGACATAATATTTATTTATTTATTTGCTTATTGAGGAATGATATCACTTGTTTAAACTTATTGAAATGTGTAATTATAATACATTTCACTGTAGTAAGGAATGTTGGATTTGATTGTAATGGCAGGATTTACACCCTGTGTTTCTGACCTGAGGGTAAACCATGCTGTTACAAGTAAATCTAACATTCCTCACACTCCAGAGAGAGATTCACTACTTAATTAACCACTTGATAGTATTGGTAAAGTTGTCTCTTCCCCAGTGATCATGTTGTCACAGGCATCTACTTTTTGGCAGGATGATAAATTGCCTGTGGAACTGATCAGTCTCCCAGTAGCTTTTGTCCTTCAGTACAATATTGTTAAAATAATTTATCATGATATGATGTTCTTGACAAATGAGGTTCAGAACTAAAAGCCATTTAAAGCTTTAAATAGAGATGATTTATTTTTCATTATGGAGCACTACTTTAAGGTGCAAATGAGATAATACAGATTTTTCATGTGGTAATTATACCACTTTTTGTATTACATCATACTTAATGTGTGCATGCATTTTTCTTGGCTCTTCACAAGTTCTATTAAAAAGAGGTACTATAGAGCGAGCTACTTCATAAACTAAAACTCCCTCAAAGGTAATTTACTAAGTCTCTGCCCTATGTGTTTATGTCGCAGCTTTGTTACAACACAATCACACAACCTACCAATTAGGAGAATAAAAACATAAGTACAGAAAGAATTCTACTCATTGTTACATTAAACTTCCACTCTAGAAGAAAAACAACAGACTTAAAAAAATAATAACCTCTGGTAAAAAAAAAAAAAAAAAAGAAAACCATGCAGCAAACTCTGGTGTGAACAACATTTTAATTATTCAAACTGAGCATTTTGCTCTTTTACTTCACTATGCAGACAGCAGCTCAAACAGAATATATTAATAAACCAAATTTTAGCAAGGTAGAACTATAGTACCCCACCTTGTAGTATCTAGTCAGCTATATTTAACAAACAAACAAAATTAACTTAAATAATAAAAGCAGAATTTTTTTCCGAGTAGACTTTTCGTATTCTAATTTATAGTCACATAATTTCATGGGAGAATCTCATCAGAAAAAAAGTTATGACAGAATGTTTGCTTCTGCAGATATTTATTTAGCTGCATTCACCCTAACCATTAGAGATGTTATTAATCCAGTAATCTGTTATGTTATTATTGATGGTTGCTAATATTAATGGTCTGGTCCCCTGAGGTACTGGCACTTATCCTGGAACTGATTATGGTATTTCAGTATTTATCAGCTATATTTAATAAACAAACAAAATTAATTCAAATAATATCAGAAATATCTTGCAAGTAGTCCAAGAGAACTTGTGATATATATATATATATATATATATATATATATATATATATATATATATATATATTAAATCAGATGACACAGTGGTGGCCGGGGGTGCCTTTTGTGCAGAGTCTGCATGTCCTCCTTGCATTTGTGGTGGTTTTCTCTGGTTGCTCTGGTTTCCTCCCACATTACAAAGACATGCATCTGGAGTGTTTCTCCCTGGGCCTCTGCAGAAAATTGGCTTTATTCCAAGTCGGATTTTCCTGGTAAACAAATGTTAAATAAAATAAATAATATTGGCTTGATCTAAAAACTATTTTGAGTGGATGAAAGTGAATGCACAGAGGACTGGAATCCTCAAATTGCATTTGCTGATAAAAACATCTGAAAAACACTTTTTAAGTGTTTATTTATTTATTTATTTATTTATTTGTTTGCAGGAGGCAATTCCTCCTGCTCCTCAGAACTTATATATACCAACTTCATGTTTCCTCCAACTCAAAGAAGGGGAAATTTCCTGCAAAAAGGGCATCGCTGATACAACTCAACTACAGTGATGTCCTATGGAGGAACTGCGATTGCCATCAAGATGAACCTTGGACAACTGAAGCTCAAGAGCTCACCCTTTGTCCGCCAGCAGAGGGCAATGTTCTTAGACTGCAGAGTGGTGCCTTTAACTTTGACTGTAGCATACCTTAATCTAAAAAAAGAAAAGTAATGATCAGAAAGATGCAGCAAACAATAAATGTGTGAAGCTTTAGCCTTCTTGTGTATTTCCTTGTACTTTTCATTAGAATGGTTGCTACAAATTCATAGCATAAACTAGCTTTTTTTTAGAACCAGACCCTGGGATTCAGAAAGGGTTACTGTGAGTAGTAACCCTAACATGAGCAGCCAGCCCAACATTGTAACTCTTTTAGATTTGGAGACAGACACACTGCAGTAATTTTATATGGTCAGTAGGGTCACTGTGCTGAGCTATTCCAACAGCTACGTTACATGATATTCAGTCATTCCTTTGGAGCAACTAGTGCTAATTAGCCATGTGCTCTCCTCCAGAAATGCCTAAGGTAAGTAATTTACTCAGCATGATGAACCATATGAATTAACATGGCCAATATGCTGGTCCCCCCATTAGTCATGCGAGAGGCCGTACTACAGTATTGCAGCTAAATGTAGGAAAGTTCAGTGGAGAGGTATTGTGAGGTATGTGGAAGTGTGTGTGTGTGTGTGTGTGTGTGTGTGTGTGTGTGTGTGTGTGTGTGTGTGTGTGTGTGTGTGCGTGTCTCTGTCTGTCTGCCTGTCTATCTGGGCAGTCTCATTAAGAGGTTTAGGAAGGTAACCAGGAATGAAGGTTTGTGTGTCTGTGTCTTTGTGTGTGCATGAACACCAATGTGCCAAGTGTTGAATAGGCTACCATTTGTAATTGTTGCCAAAAGAAAACAAGATAATGAAATCTTCCTTGTCACAGCTAAACATGTGTCCAAACCACATTGTATGCAATTGTATAGTTTGGCCTACCTTCAGCAGGTAGTTTACACACATGATAGGGATTTTCTTAATTCCAGGAAAAATCTACTAGAATGTCATCCTAGCAGGTTCAACTCTAAGGGTAGGATGGCATTTTCTAATCTTTTTTAATTACAATATATTTAATGCAAGTATTGGGATCACTCCTTACTTTTGTTTTGGAAAATGTGGATAGATAACGCTTGCCCAGCTAAAGCACCTAACAAATTAAACACAAAGCAACTTAAGAATTAGCTGCTAATTCAAGTTAACCCACACATGTGGACTTGAACTGCATCATATATAACACAACCTTTTAATATTTATAAATTATAATGCAATAAATTCAGCAATGTAATTATGTACATAAAAACATGGAATTTTTCATTAGAAACCATAAGTGAACCCAAATTATTTACATAATTCAATATAAAATCTACAGCTTATATAAGAAAGGAGTAAAGGTATTAACGTTAAAATGTTTATTTTGAGATACACACACACACACACACACACACACACACACACACACACACACACACACACACACACACACACACAGACATGCATACATGCAGAAACAAATGATGCCTCTCTCACACACACACACACACACACACACACATGCACACACGCACACAACTGCACACATAGAGAAACAAATGATCACACATGCACACATAAAGGCAATATCATGGTTAGCAAACTTTTTGTTGAGTTTTACTGACATGTACACTTAGAATGACAAGAACTGCTGAGCAGTAAGTCTTGAATATTCTCACCTCTGATTAAAGATAATTACTCAGTTTATCACATCCCTCACATAGATAGCATTTAACATGTCAATACAGGTAAGCCAGACTACCACTATGAGTTTTGAGAAGGGCATAAAGGGGATAATATAGGCAGATTATAATGAATTGCATGCCAAAATAAGTGGAAGGAAAGGATCCACAAGAAGAATGTAAACATATTATTATAATTTCAGCTTTGCCCATTTAAATCAATTATCATTTGTTAACAAGTATCAACTTATATTGCTAGAAACTGTCAAGTCGGTAACCATGGATGTCGAGTGATAATGTGTCTCCCTTCTGCCTAGGTTTTGGAGTTTATTATATATACTGTATAGTGTTAAGTATACCAAACAGTACATTTCCACAAGGCTAAACTTATACTACAGACACTGATTTTTTTTTTTGCTTAGCATGGGTTTTATGTGCTTTGCCAATCAAAATATGAAGAAGTATGAAACTGTAAAACAAGATTTATCCAAATTCCTGAAGAGCGAGATAATGGGTATCAAACAGTAGAAGTAGGGTAGCAGGAATGTAGAAGACATGAAGTTTTGTGCTACATTATACTTATCTTGAAGAACTGTGGGGTGATATCAATCAAGGCCAGTGTGTCAACTGTCAGATGTAGGATACAAGCTGCGCTGTAAGATTAGTATGGATACAGCTCTATGGCAAGAATGGGCATCATTCCATGACAAACGTCCACATTACTTCATGACTGCATAACTAAGCTTCTTTATTCTTTTATTTCATTTTGTTTTCTTTTATTTTCTTATGTATATGAACAGTTTCATTTATTAAAGTTACATCCTAATGGCTTTCAAGACCATGGTCATTATACTGCCTCTATTTCAAAAGGTTGTATTATTTAATAATATTGGAAATGCATTGTGTAATATATTTGCCATTTATTTGTTATTTATTTATTTGTCGTTTGTTTACTGGGGAGGTCCAACTGGGCAAGTAGCCCATTTTCAGCAAAGGCCCGGGGAGAAAAGCTCCACATATAGGCAAAACAACAATATAGCAAATTATAGTTTTAAAACAATGTCACACGTCCTCAGTTTGCACTGTTTGTACTAGGAACAGAAATAAGAAAGATGTCAGTTTACACAGAGATTGCTAATACAGACAATTCTAGTTTTGTTTAAAAGTTAATTAACAGTAGTCCAAGATCATTGTTGCAGAAAAACATTTCTACTCATCAATAATAAAAAAGAAATAAGGGAGACACAATGTTCATAAACATGAGTGGATCTGAAAGAATAATGAGAGAGGACAGGAAGAGTAGGAAGTCATGCACTGGTATAGTTGTTGGAGAGGTAAGAGAAGCTTATAGGGAGTCAAGGGTTGATTGGGAGGTTTAGGTAAAGTGGATGTGAGAGAAAAGAAATAAAATGTATGGAACTGGAGCTGAGAAAAAAAAAATCTGTTCAGCCAGGTGAAGTTGGTTGAAGGATAAGAGATTAGGTAGTTCTAGCCATTTGAGTTGTTGGAGAGCAAAACAGTGATGGGTTCTGTGTGGTAGGTTAGTAGCAAATTTGCCTATTTTGTGATAGCATGTTTCTAGCTTGTTTAAGTCTGCTTTTCAGAGGTTAGTGAATATAGGGGAGGTGTACATTAGTGTGGATAATAGGTGGGTCCTAGCAATTGCTTGTCTGGGTGAGTTGGTAAGGTATGACTTAATTCTATAGAGTGAACCAAATTTAATGTGGGCTTTTTTAATGGCAAGTGATACATGCTTGTTGAATCTCAAACTAGTATCAATGGTGACACCAAGTAGCTTAGTTTCAGAGATTGGTTCGATTAATGTGTGGTTAGATGAGATAATTTTAAAGTGCTGGTTGAGGTTTTTTGCTTTGTGATGGTTGCTAAGAAACAGCATTAGTTTGATTTTGTTGGGGTTTAGAATAAGCTGATAATTGTGTAGGTAAGTTTCTATGGTAGAGAATGATATTTGGATAACTTCTTGTAGTGTGGCAGGGTGGGTGCAGTACAGATGACTGTGGAGTCATCTGCATAATGTATGATAGTGGTGTGGCTGATAGTAGTGTGAAGTTTGTTTGTGAAGACAGAGAAAAGCAGCGGACCTAGAATTGAACCCTGTGAAACACCTACTGTTACTGGTAGTAGGGAAGAGAGATCAATTTGCCAGCTTGTTACAGCTTGTTGGTCATCTGAAAGATATTTGTGGAACCATGAGAGAGCTTCTTTAGATAGGTCAAGAGAAGCAAGTTCATTTAAGAGCTGTTGGTGGGATGCTATGCCAAATGTTTTTGACATATCAAGGAGACTATTTGCCCTTTGTTTTTGAGATGATTGACAGTATATGTGAAACTAAGTAGGGCAGTGGTGGTGCTGTGGCCAGGTGGAATCCATGTTGTGAGTTGGCTAAGAGATTATTTGTTAATAGATGGTTCATTAGTTGAGAGTGGACTCATTTTTTAAATATTTTTGAAAGAGGAGATAGTATGGGTATTGATCTGTAGCTGGAGAGTTCTAGTGATGATTCACCTTTGTGGAGGAGTATTACATAGGACATTTTCCAGATCTTAAGGGTGTACTGTTCAGAGATGGATCTATTGATCAAGATAGACATGGGGTATGTAATGAAGTCAGCTGCTAACTATGTTTAGCTTTAGTTTTTATTTTCCCCAAATCCAGAGTTAGTTCCACCAGCAGTGCATTTCTGGCATAGAGTTTTAAATGGAACCATAGCAGCCATTTTCTTACAGACCAAGCAGGGATTACATCTAACTAATCTATACCAAGCAGAATATTATGACAGTTCCTGAAGCCTTTTTGCATAACTTAAATTTTCCAAGACTGCAATTTTTTGGAAAATAATTCTTAGCTTGAAGCAATTTTAATTAATAGTTTGTAGTAAAAACTCTCCATTTGCTGACATAAAATAACATATAAACTGCTGTGTCATGTTAACATTACTTTCAAGTTATTCCTTTTGAGGGGAAATTTGTCCATTGGTTCAGATGTCCATCTTACAACTTACTGGCCTGCTTGATTACCATAATTTCTGCCAAGTTTTAAACAACTTCAACAAAAAACAGGTTTTAAGTTTTCATAGCAAAGTAATAGGGACTTTATCCCTGGCATACTCTCAGTCATGTTAAAACTAACCCAATTTTAAATGAGATGTTCATCTCCACATTTTCAGACATACTGAGCTCATACTCATATTATATATCTTATTCATATACCCTTCCATACTCTGTCAGGCCTTTACAAATCTGGGATGAAATATCTTTCCCCTGCTACAAGAACAATTGCTCTATAAACAATACACACACACACACACACACACACATATATATATATATATATATATATATATATATATATATATATATATATATACAGAGAGAGAGAGAGAGAGAGATGTATCTGGCTCTGGATAAAGCTATAGCTATATAACTATATACAGAGCCAGATCTTGGCCAAATGGGACCCTAGCAGGGTAATGCACCAGGCCTCCAGCCATTCCAGTGACTCATTAACTGGCTCCCTCTCCCCAATTATTATAAACACTGTTCAAACTTGTCAGTGTGCGTAGTATTTTTTTTCTTTACTTTTACAATTATTAGATATTTGGCTTTAATTAAAACTTTTATTTCAAATTCCTTATCACAAACACTGATGAAAACACACTTGGCATTAGAAAGAGTAAACTTCTCTTCCACTGACACTCACATGCATGGAAAATGCATCTGGCCAATGGTAGATTAAATGTACTTTGGGACCCGGGCTGTATTCAAACTATGGGCTTCCCTGCACATATTTTTTTTAGGATTATGCATACATTCATGTAATGCTTGATTCACCTTTCTGACTGTTTTAAATTATATTTCTTGCTTAATGAAGTAACATTTGTTAGTTTGTTTTAAATGTGCAGTTTTGAACATTTTTTCTATTAAGCAGTAAAACAAAATGTAATAACCAATACTGATGAAAGTACCCATTTCAGTCATAAAATGCCACTCAGACCGCTGTCATTATAGCCCACCACTTTGTTGACTAAGTACACATTATGTCTGATTGTGATAAAAATGGCCACATTAAAGTATTCCAGTTTGCTTCACACAAATGCACTCTAGTCCTGCAAAGGTAGACAAATGACTTTTTAACTGTATCATCATGGCAGGGTCAACCATTTTTTCTACAGACATACCCTAAGCTACTTATAGCTACATTGTTCACTGCAACCTTCTTAAACACCTGTGTAAAAAAAAGCAACAATAACAATGACCAAAATCATACTACAAATTTTTACAGAAGTCAAAGTATTCCATCTTAATGCATACACATACACACACACACACACACACACACACACACACACACACACACACACACACACACACACACACACACACTAGTCCTGCATATACAGATTAAAGGCTGTTTAAAAATAACCAGATGATACCAGCATAAAGTACTTTCATCCAGAGAGAACCCTTTTCCCCCACCAGCAGTTATAAATTCACATGAAAATATAAATGTACTGTGATGGAACTTTACTCACCTATATGTAGGAATGTGCCTTTTAGACATTAGTTGATATATAGCCTAAATGTCAAAATGTCTGCAATACCATTTTTTACATGTAAATTGAGCTGCAATGCAGGATTTATGATGCTGGAGGCTGTTGGCTAAGTACCCTACAAGTGTGCAGTAATACTATGTACTAGCCAGTCATCTCATACATAGACAGGCTCCAAACTTACCTTTTTCAAGATTTTAAACTGTGGTAGTAAAAAAAAGATAATGACTGGGGAATTAAGCTTAAGGGTTGTACCTGTTAAAGCTTGTTATACTATGTGTAGGTCTGGTTATTGGAAATGTTGGTTTTGTTCATATTGCAAACAGTATTTAGAATGGTGAAGTAATGGTGTAAATGTATTGCAAATGTCTGTCCAATGTGCACAATAAAGGATGCTTATTTTGTAAAAAAAAGAGTTTCTACCTGTAATTAATTAGTACAGCTCTCCTGTATTTTGACTTGAAATACTGCAAAACTAGCAAAGATTACCCTGTTATGTATGCATTGTTACAGCCCCTATGACTGTGATCTTGTGGGGATGTTCAGAATAATAATTAATAGGCTCATATGTTCACAGAGAAGTACTAGCCTAGTCAACGCTGTGGGCCATTTTAAGCCTAGACAATTTCTCTTTCAAAGATGAGAACCAGACCCTGAACTTTGTGACTGTGAGGTAAAGACCTTAAACACTACACAAATTCCAGTACCCCAAAATATCAGTAAACTGGATTCAAGCACTGCATTACCTGTCCTCTTTCTCTAAACTCACTGCACTTTCACCTAGTGTCACAGACATAGGCATTATACAGTGAGCTCAACAGTCATTGGACAACACAATTAATAGGAAAGGAGATTCATAGGTTCATAATTTTAAAGGTGTTTACTAGGCTGACGACCACAAGGGCCTTTTTAAGCCTAGGCATGCATCCCAAATCTCTGACAAGTTCTGGTACCCTTGATAAGTGTAAGCAGGGGCTTGGGAAATGAAACATTTACAAGCAGGGGCCTGGAAGATAAATCATTTACAGACTGTCTGTGTCCATTAGAGATATAGGTGCCAAACCAGGAGTGAATTTCCTGTTCCACATCCAATTCTCCAAGTTACACATGAGTTGGTTTAAGGAGGAATTCTGCTCCAAGTGGATATGGAGCTTATTCCAGAGAAGGAGTAGTCTCTGGGATACAAACCTTTCTTTCCAGCAGGAGGTCCACCAGGGTGCAGGGTGGGGTCTGGCAATGCCTCATATAAGCATATATCTTCTCTCAACAACCTGTAGGAGAGAGAATACAGGGATAGGGTCTTGACATGGTCTCTATAGGACATGTTACTTATGCCCTGTATTTATTCTTTTAGTGAGGAATCTTTGTGGGAGTTCCAGTTTTTGGATATGCCTGGTTAGGTACATACCAAAGGGGCATTTTACTCAATGATAAGTCTATTGAATGCTGAACAATGACTTCCTTAGGCCTAAATGCCATACTTTTGTTTATAAGTTGCACAGCATAGAATGATTTCCTCACTGCTGTAGACAAGTGATGTTCAAAGTCTAGCTGCATTTGTTCCCAAGTCCCTGATTACTGGTTCACCTCTTAAGAGTGTGTTGTCAATATGGTAGTTAGTAGGGGTGGATGACTTCCTGAAGGATACCATTATGCAGTTCCTGACATTTAGTTTTATTGCATGGCTCTGACACCAGTTATCTGTCTGTGTCAGCCCTTCATGGAGAACATTTGTGTCAGTGGAGGATTCTGTGATGACACCTACTTTGCAATTATCTGTAAATTTAGTCATCCAGAGGTCACTGACATTGTCCTTGACTTCAGAGAATTAAATTCCAGAAAGGAGTGGTCCCAGGACTGATCCCTGAGGGACTCCACTTGTAATAGCCCTCTTTGTAGAGGTGGACTCCCCAAATCTAACTTCCTAAGGCCTGTTTGTGAGTCAACTTGCTATCCGCTGGGTGATTTAAGGGTTTATACCTAACATCTTGAGTTTGTCAACAATGCCCGAGTCTGGTTTTGTGCCAAATTTCTTGGCCAGGATGAGGTAGGCAGTGTGAACCATTTTGCCCTCATCCATTGCTTTGGTGACTTTCTCAAAAAAGTCCACCAAGTTGAGTAGGCATGACCTGCCCTTGGCAAAACCAAATTGGGATGGGTCCAGTGTCTGGAGGTTTCCTACATCATTATTGCTCATTTCCATGATAACTCTTTCCATGGCTTTGCATATGAGACTGGTCGTGTGTTGCTCACATGGAACTTATTCCATAGACTTGCCAGTGCTATACCATGGCCACAAGTCTGGAGTACTGTGTTTCCCACAAGATGTCATTATACTTGGGGCAGAGTGGGCTGGTTTTACATGACTGAATACCACAACCATATGGTGGAGGTTCTTCACAATGCTGCTCAATATGTTTTGGAATGTGACTGCTAGTATGTGTTTTTTAGGGTCCACGTAATCCATTTCTAAAGTATGCACTGAGGGTTGGTTTATAATAGCAGTTTATGGAATGTTTCTGAGTACATTTTGTTGTGGGGATCTTTTTTTATTTCAGCTGTTTTTCACATTAAATGTACTGTATTTACAACTGCTTTTATGATGGATTGTGAATAATCTGTATTTTGATGGATTGTCTTTTCTGTGTTTTGTCATATACCCATGCACCAATCTACTTGTTGAGATATGTGTGTGTGTGTGTGTGTGTGTGTGTGTGTGTGTGTGTGTGTGTGTGTGTGTTTCTGTACTGTAACATTTTGGTTATGGAAAATGTATAATTGCCTTGGTGCTTTTAAATGTGTTCTTAGAATGTATGGAGTATGGAACACTTTCAAAGCACTTTGTCAAATCACATAAATATAGTCTGAAAGACAGTAATCTGGATGGATGGATTCAATAAGTCAGTGAGTGAGAGGTGGCCCAGTCAGGGCTAAATTGTAGATTATAGCTTGCGGAAATACTTGCTCTTACACCGGCAATTATGACCTGTGAGAGACCTACAGTCCAGGACTTTCCTTATGGTTATACGACAGTTTAAACATTGGAACGGTTCTGTGGGCAGGAAATTGCTCATTTTTTCAGAGCTTCCATGGCTTGGATGCCTGTGACTACAAAACCCTTGGATTGCATCTAAAGACATCTGTGGACCTACAAAAATGATATAAGTATTTTTTTAACACTTGCTCTATCTCAGTACTATTTAACAGTTCTGTGATGTATTTATTGATTTGTTTTGAATTTTATCACTGTTTTCAGCCTGCACTGGTTAATAAAACAACATCTATTTGTCACTGTACTGGTTGTTTTAACAGTATCCTGATATTTCTCAACCTCCTCTGATATTGCAAAAGTTGTTCTGAGTCCGCCAAAGTTCTCCTGAGTTGGCCAAAATATTTCTATGTTTTGCAAAGTTTTTCTGTGTTTGTAGATGTTTTCCTACTTTTGCGCACATTTTTCTGTATTTGGGGACATTTGTTAGACTTTGTAGACTTATTTTCAAGGATTCATTATACTACAAGAGTTTTACCTTTTTTGTTGTAAAGAATTTGTTACTGCACTTGAGCTCAAAACCAGTTTGTTTTACATTAAGAGGGTTTTATTCTGTACTCTGGTAGGAACACAGGGATGATTCAACCTATCAACGTTGGGAACTGTTAGTGGAAGGCTTATTTTGTGTTTATCTGATTGGTCTGAGGGCTTAACTGTGAAAACATCATTCATTCTGCTGGTATAAAAGCCATATATTTGCATGAGACTGCACTCATTTATTCAGAGCTTCCTTGTGCTTGACGATTGCATCTAAAGCCATCCCTGGACGTACACAACTGAAGCATTTTTTTGCACTTGCTCTAACCATCTCAGTGCTATTTAACACTCTTGTTCTGCATGTCTTGATTTGTTTGAATTTATCACTGTTTTTCAGCCTGCACTTGTCAAAGAAATAACATCTGTTTGTCACTGTACTTCTGTTAGGTCATTTTAACAGTATCCTGATATTTCCTAACCTCCCATGATACTGCAAAAGCTATTCTGAGTTTGCCAAAATATTTCCAAGTTTTGCAAAGTTTTTTCTGTGTTTGTAGAAGTTTTCCTACATTTGTGCACATTTTTCTGTATTTGGGAATATTTCTCAGGGTTTGTGAACTTCTTTCCAAGGATTCCTGATATTGCAGGAGTTCTGCCTTTTGTTGTAAAACATTTGATCTGATGTCATTTTAACAAATTTCTCAGCCATTGGGTTCGGATCCAACCCTCGGATCTGACTTGGCCACTTTTTACAGCTTGTGGAACACTGAAAGCTCTCAAGCTCCTCTCTTACCCATAATACACTAGTCCCCTACCATACCTCAGATCTCATTTGTCACTTTCACTTTCGGATGTTGGTCGCTGTTCGCTCTCGAGTTATACCTAGTGTTTCATGAGTGATACTAAAACTTACTTATTATATCTTCCTATATTCTTATTATTTACTTATTATAACCTACGTATCCTTTTAACTTAATCCTCGCTTGCCCTTCTTACTCTTTTTAGTTTATTTTTTCCTAAATGCCATTGTTGTTATTTTCTCCCTTTCTTCTCCATTTCCTCTACCTTTA
Source organism: Protopterus annectens (assembly GCF_019279795.1). Lineage (NCBI taxonomy): Eukaryota > Metazoa > Chordata > Ceratodontiformes > Protopteridae > Protopterus > Protopterus annectens. The sequence goes on along the minus strand of NC_056734.1, from coordinate 284,093,634 downwards.
AGGTAGTTACTTTGAGTTACCATTGCTGGTATTACTTCATAACTAGTTTAAAGTTAAAAAAAATTCTCTCTGTTTTTGTTTATCTTTTGCTGCAATTTACATAGCAGTGTCTGAAAAACCTTTGGGTTTTAAAATATGTAATGATTGTGGCCATAAGATCCCTTTGTCGGGTGCACACGAGTTGTGTGTTTATTGCTTAGGACCAGTCCATTTAAACTTTGCATGCAATAGATGTAACGGTTTTAATCCAAGGTCCCTTATTGACCACAATAATACATTTATTTATTTATTGACATTTGGTGACCAGGAAAGTCCAACTGGGTCAGAAACCAATTTTTAACGGAGGCCCAGGGAGCAAAGCTCCAGCAATGTTTAATAATAACATTTTAAAATACCAAGAATATTACATACATATAAAAGAAAACAAGTAGAACTGCAATATTTGTTTCAATAATTTGTACAAAAGTTACATGGGAGGTGGTAAATAGAATTTACAGTAAGAGTTGTGGTCTGTATAACAAAATATAAAGGAAAGACACGTAAAAAATACATTCACTGGTAGATTATAGGTAGACAAGACTGAGTAATGTAATAAATATTTGATAGTAAGTGGAGAAAGTAAAGGTGGATTATATTGAAAGACATTACTATTGGTTTTGTGGTGGAGGGTTAGAGGAAAAAGTAAGCATAAGATATTGGATGTTTGAAAGATGACTTAAGTAATGAGTCAGTGGTAAAGTAGAAGAAATGGGGGCAAGAGGGTTTTTTAAGATAAGAGGTAGTGGGAGGTAGTAGTATGTAGGAGGCAGCTGGAGGTGAGTAAGTAAAAGAGAGAAAATAGGTGGAATAAAAATTTGGGGAAAATTATGGAAATGAGGGGTTAAGAGGCAAAGGTGTGGGTTACAGGTGCATGAGTTAAAAAGGTGTTTTTTAAGTGTAGTCTTGAATTTCTTAGAATTATGCATGCTAGTAATATTTTCTGGTAAAGCATTCCATAGTTTAGCTATAGCATAGGAATCAAGACACTGGCCGACTCTTCTATTAGCTTTGTGTACACTTGTTAGTTGTTTGTCAAGTGAACGGAGAGTTCTGGTGGGAATGTAGCTGTGCAGAATAGGTTTTAGGGTGGGGCAGGTATCTGGACTCTATATTATTTTATGTGCAATCTATAGTTTCAGATAGTCAAGATGGTGTGGGAATACAATCCAGTTTAGCTCTGTAAGAGCTTTGCAGTGGTTGGAGTGGCATGATAAGCCTGTGGCAAGTTTGGTGATCTTTCTGTTTGGAGTCAGGATCCGCCAGATCACACATATACTTAGGTCTTTAAGCCCAAGGATCAGTCTGACACCATCATAATCCTAGCTGTGAGTATCATCCTACCTTCACCAGTGATGATACCAGAGTTCCAGCAAAAAAATGATTGACTTCAACAATTGGTTTAGTTTTTGGTGACACAACAAAGGGATTCAGTATCAGTTAGCCTGGAGAGCCATGATCAACAAACCATGATGCTTTGCCAGAGTTGGTTTGTACTTGTCACAGCTTGGCTTCTGGATACTGGCAAAAGTTTTCTGTACCTCCATAGTGCCCTTTTAGGCCATGCCAAGTTGTTAAACTCTCCAACATAACAAAAGTCACTCGTGACCACCTAAAGGTACTGCTGCTCAATGCTAGGAGTTTAAAAAAAAAAAAAAAAAAAAACTGAACTGCAGTCCCTGGAAGAACTTCTCACCCTGGAGAACACAATCCTATGTGCAGTCATGGAAACATGGTTCAGAACCAAGGACAACACCCTGGCTATCAAAGGCTACAATGCCTTTCATAAATTTTGATTCCCCTCAGCTCAGGATAAAACAAAGGAAGGAGGTCACTTAGCATTCATAAAGGACAAGTACATTGCTAGACTGGTCCAACAACATGACTCACATGAGCTGCTCCATGCCCAACTAACCATAGGTGCAACCCCCTATCATATCATTGCTAGCTAGAGATCCCCTGACATGAGTATGGAAAACTACACCTCCTACCTAACCCTACTGGAATCTCTAAACATTCAGCCTAACGCAATACATATGGGTGACTTCAACTACCCCTTCCATAAACTGGGAGACTTATGTTGTTGTTGTTGTTGTGTCTTTAGGCTTTTCCCGGTGAGGGGTCGCCACAGTGGAACTCTGGTCCGCTAATGATTGGCAGTAGGTTTTTACGTGCCGAGTTTCCAGCCCTGATGCACAACCTTCAATGAAGGTACGACCATTCACGCATGTCTCCACACAGAAGATGCTCTAGCTGAGAATCAAACAGGACAACGTCATACTGTGAGGCGACAACACTACCACAGCACCACCACCGCAGTCTCCATATGACCCATAATTCACTAGCTCAGAGGTTTTTGGATTTCTTCAATACAAACACCCTGGTGCAACTAGTTAGCTCTTCAACTAGAGTTACAAATATGCTAGACCTGGTGCTTGGGAGGATGCTGCTCCCTTCCATGCATTAACTTCTTCCTGCTAAGATCTGACCACAAAATGATCTTTTAGTATTAAAACTAACTTAGAACCCCCATTAAACTACAAGCCCGTTGAGAATTTTGCTAAGGCCAGTTACCTCAAACAAAGTGACAGCTTATTAAACTTCCAAGTCTCTCCAAACTTGGATGACACTGAAGCCTATTCTGTGCTGTACACAAAAGGACTGTGCAACCACATTCATAGCTGCATAGAGGATGCAGTACCTGTCTGAGTCAATCCTATGATTATTTATAGGTTCATAGGTTCATAGGTTCATACTAGGCTATCTGCCCTAGGGCATTTATAAGCCTAGCCAGAGTGTGTTTGGCTTTCGCCACCCATTTTAAATTAATTTTGCTATGCCCTTTTTAAAGGTTAGTATACTGTACCTCTGTCTAACAGTGACACAGAAGTGATACCCGGGGTAAACCTACGATCTCCCATCCACTCATCAAGATTCCTCTTGAAGAGAGTCAGTGAGGGACTCTGCCTAACCTGGACTGGGATTTTATTCCAGAGTGAAGGGAGCCTCTGGGTTATGAATCTGTCCCTCATGCATGTCCTATTTATTTCAGTGCTGAGGTTCAAGTCTCTCGAGCGTGTAGCTCGATGGGATTTGGATTTTCTGAGGTGCAGTATGTCCCTTAATTCCGGGTTGGACATGGCCTTATACGTCAGGCACAGGTCACCTCTGAGCAGGCGGTATGCCACTGAGTAGAGCTGGAGTTTCTTTAACCGGGCAGCATATGGCATCTGTTTGAGCCCTTTGATCCTCTTGGTGAGGTACTTTTGGGGTCTTTCCAGTTGCTGCAGGTGTTTGATAAGGTACATCCCAAAAGGGGCATTGTACTCGATTATGGGCCTGATGAGGGATGAGTAAAGAGGCACGATGACCTCCCCTAATCTAGATGTGAAGCCCTTCATGATTAGGTGGGCTATATAAAATGTTTTTCTAACCACTTTGGCCATGTGGTTGTCAAATGAGAGATTGCTATCAACTTGGGTACCCAGGTCCCTAATTACTTCTTCTGTACTTAATGAATTACCACCTATGTGGTAATTTGTGGGCACTTTGTTTTTGCCAAAGGGGATGACTATACACTTTTTGGCATTTAGCTTGAGGCCATGGCTCTGGCACCAGTTGTCTGTTTCTGTGAGGCCCTTTTGGAGGATGCTTGTGTCGGCTGGAGAGTCGATTATGGCGCCCAGTTTGCAGTCATCTGCGAACTTGGTCAGCCACAGTCCTTCCGTGTTGGCCTGTACCTCCGAGAAATATATACCAAACAAGAGATGTCCCAGGACTGAGCCTTGTGGGATGCCACTTGTAACTGGTTTGGAGTCTGACATGGCTCCAGCAATTCTAACCATGTGGGTTCTGTCCTTGAGCCAGTTTGCAACCCATCTAGTGACATAGGGGTTTATATTTAAGCTGGTGAGCTTATCTATAATGCCCAAGTGGGGTATTGTATCGAAGGCTTTTGCGAGGTCCAGATAGGCTGTGTGGACCACCTTCCCTTCGTCAATGGCCTTTGTGACTGTTTCAAAGAAGTCAACCAGGTTTAAGAGGCAGGATCTGCCCTTAACAAAGCCAAACTGGTAGGATCCAGTGTCTGTAGGTCCCCAATATCTTTATTTATGAGGTCCATGATGATCCTTTCCATAGCTTTGCAGACCAAGCTAGTCAGGCTTATGGGGCGATAGTTTCCAGGGTCCGTTGAGGCGCCACCTTTGTGGAGAGGGACCACTGTTGCTGTATGCCACTCTTTGGGTACATATCCTGTAGTAAGGCTGAGATTGAACAGTAGTTTTATGTTTGGGTTTAGCTCTTCTTGGAGTTCATGTAGGACGCAGCCTGGGACACTGTCTGGTCCCATTGATGCTGTGTTTTTTGCTTTGGAGAGGGCGGCTCCCACCTGAGCATCTGAGATGTCAGGATTTGCAAAAATAAACCACCCTGCTGGACTTCTAGCATAAATAGTCTATTCAACAATAGGAAAAAATGTTCTCAAAGCCAAAAAGGAACAGACAAAACAGTGCAAAAAGGCACTCACCAGTCCAAACAAACAAATTAGGGAGCTGGTCAAATCTGACAAAGCAAACTATAATGCAAAGATAACCGCACAGGTGAAAGATAACCATAAGACTTTTTTTAATTATGTTCATAACCTCAGGGAAAATGTTCAGCAATTTGCAGAGTTAATTATGAGTGGCAACATTGTCACCTATCCTGAAACTATTGTAAACCTGCTGGCCGACAAGTTAATTTCAAACTTCTCTCCCCCATCACCTCCTACCATACCCAAAGAAATACCCATAACCATTCCCCTACTGGCCATTATAAGGGAGCAGGTTCTTGCTGGACTTGCTACAGCTAAAAACACAGCCACCATGGGTTCCAACAACATTCCAGGATGCTTCTTAAATAGCTTAAAACAGAATATATTAGGGCCACTAGAAACCCTCTTTAACCACAGCCTCTGGACAGGCTTTGTCCCTGAGAAATGGAGGACTGCAACAGTCATACATTTACACAAGGGGGGCCCATCAGCTGACCCCAGGGGACGACAGACCACCCATAAGCTTGACCAGTCTTACCCAAAAAGGCCATGAAAAGAATTATCATGGACCTGATGAAGAACAACATAGGAAATCTCCAAACATTGGAGACCCAATTTGGCTTTGTCAAAGGGAAGTCTTGCCTGCTCAATCTGGCAGACTTCTTCGAGAAAGTTAACAGTGCCATGGATGAGGGGAAGATGGTACACACTGCTTATCTAAACCTGGCCAAAACTTTCGACATAATTCCTCACCTAGGGATCATAGATAAACTTACTGGGTTAGGCATAAACCCCTACATCATCAGGTAGATAGCAAATTGGCTCACTGACAAGACTCATGTTGTCCAGATGGGCGAATCCACTTCCAATAAGAAACCTATTACTTGTGGTATTCTACAGGGCTCAATGTTGGGACCCCTCTTGTTTGGTATATACTTCAATGAAGTGAAGGCCAATGTTGGATGCCTCTGGTTCAACAAGTATTGCTGATGATTGTAAGCTGAGAGCAATCATAGAATTCCCAGATGATGCTGACATTCTAAAAGCAGGCCTAAAAATTACAAACACCTGGTGCCAAAATTATGATCTGATAGTAAATACAAAAAAAAATGCATAATCATACCCATCAGTAAATCAGATATCCCTGCAAAGTATAATCTTGATAGCCTACCCCCAAAAGTAGACCTAGTGGTGAGGGACCTAGGAACACAGATAAATAGTAACCTAAACGTTGACAATCAGGTAGCTACAGTAGTGAGGAAATCCTTCTCTGTTGCTCAACTTATAAGTAAAGGCATGACATCAAAGTCAAAGGAAGTTGTAGTGTCATTGTATTGTACTTTGCCCTCATCAGGCTCATAATCAGCTACAAAACTCCCTTCTGTATGAACTTAACTAGGCATTTACATCAATTGGAGTGGCCTCAGAGGTTTCTCATAAAAAAAAATACAAAGCATAAGACACATGTTTTAGGTGCATATTGTTGAGAAGTGACTTATGTCTGATCTACAAGGCACTCTCTAATCCAGCCATGATGAAAATATTACATATTCACAAGAAAAATATACAAGGGTTACTTCTCCATGGACCTGAACCTTATTTGTGACTCTAACAGAACTTGCTGGAGAGACATATTTGTATCCTCACGGGTACCTTGTCTATGAAATAAACTTCCCATCTTCATAAAACAAAGCCTGTTTCTCAGTCTCCTCAAAAAGAATTTGGATAAATTGATGGGGAACCATAAATTCACTCCTCAGGGTACTGCCCATGCCCCTTATGGACAGAGGCAATCTGTAAATGATTCAGGGCTCCAATACCCAAGGACCCACTATCCCGATATTACCCCATCCCATATCTAGGGGATTAGGATATAATATCATCATATCCTGGGTATTATTGGCTAGGTTTGTAAAGGTTTTTGTGCCATTAGCCTAGTAATCACCTGTGAACATATGACACTATGCTACGCAGGTACTGCTTGTTTTATTTTTGAACCTGCAGATCCAAACGGCTAATATTTTAGTATATGGAATATGAATAAAATTGTGTTTTTTAATGGATCCCTGCTATGTAGCTGAATAATATTGTTCCCGTGTACATGTTTTGTTTGGTGCCAAAAACAACATTCATTGACTAATACAAATTTTGGAGAAAACAGATTTTGTTTGCCTTTTTCTCATGGAGAAGATCATTCACTATTAAGGAGTAACTCAAGTTCATTGAATTCAGCTAAGAATCTCTATCCTTCTCTCTGAGACATTTTCAATTAGTCCTATACCTTCACAGGTTTGGGTTGGATAGACATCCAACAAAGCAAACTATTGAGTTCTTCAAGATTACACACAAACACACACACACACACACACACACACACACACACACACACACACACACACACACACACACACACACACACACACACACACACTTGTGTGTGTGTGTGTGTGTGTGTGTGTGTACGTTGACCCATCGAAATTAATGCAATTTCCCGAGTCCGTTTTTGCAAAAGTGCATTTATCCAAAAATACACTTAACTGCAATTTCCCAAGTCCATTTTTGCAAAAGTGCATTCATCCAAAAATGCACTTTTGTGAAAACTGAGTCACTGAAAGAAAACATAAAACAAAACAAAACAAAAATACGCTAAACACATGTATGAATGTATGAGACCAGATAGCTTAATGGTTAAGATCTTTGCCTCCCATGCACAAGGTACAAGGTTCAATCTTGCTTTGAGTATTTACTGTGGTGCGCAGTATCCTCAAGATTGGAAAACACAGATCACAGACTGTGTGCCATGGCAGGGCTTGCCACTCAATGGTGTAAAATATGGCTATAGGTGATTTGGTCATGTTGATTAATGTCAGCAAAAATGGGCATGGATAGTTACTGGTGATAAGTGGGTTGAGGACTTGGCCTGCTCTGACCCACACCAGGGATCCTTGCTAATGGTGAGAGGGGTATATGTGCCCCTATTGGCCAGTGTATGCCCACTATAAAACCCTGCAGCCCTGGGTAAATAAGCTACTGGCTGGCTGTGGTGTCCAGTTGCCCAGCTTGTGTTACCTAGCTCTGTTGAGTGAAAGCTGGACTTAAAACCAGCCAAACTGCCAAACATGAACTGAGAATTGCTACTCTTAATGTAGGTTCACTGACAGGATCCAGCTTGGAAGTGGATGACATGATGATCCAAGATACAAGATGGAAGGGCATTGCAGCAAAGCCACTTGGCTTGAGATCCAGACTCTACTACTCAGGTGGTGTAGTAACTGTGGTGAGAAAGAGGCTTCAAAAGTCAATGAGGGATATTCAGAATGAATGATAGACTCATGGCAATCAGACTCCAGTGTAATGATAGGACAGTATTCATAATCTCAGCCTATGCCCCACAGCAGGGTTGTGATAGTGAGGAAAAGAGTGCATTCAGACAGCAGTTGCAGGACCTACTAGATGAAGCAAGACAACATGAACTGGTGTTGATAATGGGTGACTTGAATGCACATATCGGGACAGACAGAACAGGATATGAGGACTGCCTGGGTCCACATGGGTGGGGCAACAGGAATAAAGAAGGAGAAGCCATTCTAGACTTCTGTCTGGCAAATGGCTTGATAGTAGCCAATGCATTCTTCAAAAAGAGAGACAGTTACAAGATCACATACAAGAGTAGCCAACATGCAGCTCAGGTACACTTCCTCCTACTAAGAAAAGGGCACTAGGGTAGAATCCATGATTGCAAAGTCATCGCCAGTGAAACAGTTGACCCACAGCATAAACCACTAGTTGCCAGAATCAGCTGCAAGCAGTGGTCAGAGAAGGCTCTAGGGTCAACAGAGACCAGGTAGAAGACCTGGAAGTTGACTGGAGAGAAAGTACAACAGTTCAAGGAATTACTCAGGGCTCTAGCACCCCAAGAAGAGAAGGAAATAGTTGGAGGTGAAAATAATGGCAGTGCCTAAAAACAGCATGTATTAGGACTACAGAAAAGATATGTGGCTGAGCCAGATATGGAAATAAGGTACATAAGGAAAGCTGGTGGTGGAATGTTGAAGTCCAGGAAATCATCAAAAGAAAATGAGTGCAGGAAGGACTACTGGTTGGCTAACAAAGAAGCTAAGATAGAAGTTGCAATAGCAAAGAATAGGGCATCGGAGGCACTCTACGAATTTCTGGAAAGTGACTCAGTAAGGGGCACAAAGAAACTATATCAGTTTGCAAGACAAAGACAGAAAGATAAAGAAGGTAGTCAGACACCCTTCATAAGGGATGTCAGCAACATCTCTCTCATCAGTCCACAGGACATCAAAAGTGGATGGAAGGAGTATTTACAGCAGGTTCTGAATGAAGAAAACCCCACAGAAGCTGTACTGCACTAGAAGCAGCCTACAATGAGAGAAGAAGAGGAGCGCACCTTAGAAGAAGTAAGTACAGCACTAGGGAAGATGAAGTCAGGGAAAGCAGGAGGCTCAGATGAGGTCACAGGGGAGAAAGGGCTCCTTAGGATACTAATAGCAGTGTGGAGAGAAAGGTATATCCAAGATGACTGGAGTATATGCATACTCATGCCAGTGTACAAGAACAAAGGGGATATCCACAACTGTGGGCAGTACAGAGGTATCAAACTCCTATCACACTGCATAAAATTTCTGGAGAGGGAGAATAATAAATGGATTTGCAGAGCAGTAGAATGTAAGATGGGAGATGAGCAGTTCAGATTCGGATCAGGATGCAGCACAATTGACCCGATGTTTGCATTGAGACAGATTCTTGAGAAGAAACTAGAGATGAGGAGAGAGTCCAAATGGGCATTCCTGGACTTGGAGAAAGCATATCACAAGGTCCCAAGAAAGCTGATCTGGGCAGTACTGCGATGGTTTGAAGTCCCAGAAACATTGGTAGAATTACTGCAGGCTATGTACAAGGACCAAATGACTCAAGTACAAACAGTGTTCGGCCTCACAGAGGGGTTCCCAGTGGGAGTGGGTGTACACCACGATTTAGCTCTGAGCCCACTGATAGACTATATTAACAAACAGGTTGGAGGGGACAGATCAACAAAGTTGCTGTATGCAGATGATGTGGCAGTACAGGCAGACTCTGAGCTACAACTTCAGCAAAGGATAGGATGGAATGCAAATCTAAAAGCACATAGGATGAAAATGAGCACAGCTAAGACAGTGGTAATGGCAGCAAATTGGAGAAATTAGAAGAAGCTGAGAATAGAGACAGAAGGGAAGATAGGAGAACAGGTAAACAGCTTCAAGTATCTGGGAGGGGTGGTTGAGGAGAAGGGTAGTCCGAAGGAAGAAGTCAAAGCTAGAATCAGAAGGGCTGCATCCAACTGACATAGAGTGTGAGGTGTAGTCTATGACAGAAGAATGCCAAAGAAGTAAGTAAGGTGTATAAGACAGTGGTGTGACCAGTACTATTGTATGGTACATAAACTTGGGCAGTAAAGGCAGAGCAATTGTAGAAGCTAGAAGTGATGGCAATGATGTGCCTGAGAAGGGTGGTAGGATGCACACTGTGGGATAGATGAAGAAATTAGGACATAAGAGCAGAAGCCAAAGTAGCGCCAAGTGCAGAAAAGATCAAATAGAACAGATTACGGTGGTTTGGGCACATGGGTAGAAAAGCAGAAGACAATCTGGGGAGGAAGATTTGGGACAGACAGGAAGAAGGTAAGAGAAAATGAGGATGTCAAGCAAAGAGGTGAATGGCTTGTATGAAAGAAGATCTATGACAGTCAGGCATGAGTGTTGAAGAAGGCAGGAGATGGACACTGAATCGAGAGAGAGTTGGTGACAGTTAACAAAATACCGAGACCCCATGTAGAAAAATGGGAAAAAGGGGGTTGATGATGATGATAATGATGACATGTATACAGGCGGCAAGCCCCCCTATGCCTCCTACAACCTGCCACTTATAAATACTAACTCAGAGATCACACTATAGTGGGGAAAAGGGAATATTCCCTTATCCTCACTGTACCATGATCTACAACAACAAGCTCCTCTCCCATACACTACTGAGGAAACACCGTACCTGCACCATCACAGGATCCCTGAACTGATGACCTCTCTTCGCTGAACCTATTTACACGAAAGTGCATTTTCGGATAAATGCACTTTTGTGAAAACAGACTCGGGGAAATTGCAGTTCGGTGAACTCTAATTTTGATGGATCAAAGTAGATGCATATATATATATATATATATATATATATATATATATATATATATATATATATATGGATCTAGAATTCACAATAACAGAACACACTTTAACGAAAGCGCTTTCACTGAAAAAGCGCTTTCGTTAAAGTGTGTTACAAAAAAAAACAAAAAACAATAAATCTACTTTTATGCAGGGGGCAAGCCCCCTGCACCTCCCATGTGGGGGGCTGTGCCCCCCCCACATCCCCTACTTTAATATTCTCACTCCAAGGTCGCACTACAGTGAGGAAAAGGAAATTTTCCCTTATCCACACCGTAGTGCGACCGGCACAAAAAGCATACTTACCCAAATGTGCTGCTTCAGTGAACAGCACTTTTGGTTAAGTATGTTTGTTGATTTCTGCTTTCTGCTTCAGCAGAAAGTGCCTTCGGGTATATATATATATATATATGACTAGAAAACCTAGGAGATCACTAGGACAGAACTTGCCTGCTATCGAAGATCTCTGCAAAAAGAACAAACCACACACGAGCTTTCCATTTAGGAGCTTTTTTCAAGCACCTACCCTCCCCAACAAGGGACTCGCTCCCTTCTCTAGATGGAGGTCCCCTGCTCAATATGAACATAGATTTGGTTAGATATACAGACCATGGAGTTCCAGGTATTTTCACCCGCAGAAGTGTCATCCTTCCTGGGTCCAGGGACCCACCTCACCTCCCCCATCCCCCTGGCTCTCTTGTCAACCTAGCAGACTCAGACTCCAAAGAAGAGGGATACATGACCCCCATTCAAAAAGGTGTGAAGGAGATATCAGGACTGCCCTCAACTGTAAATCTAAGTCCAGATGGCTTAACTTATCTAAAGGAGAAGCTGAGGCTGTCCTCCAACCTAAAAATAGTGAAAGCGGACAAAGGGGTGGGCACAGTGGTCATAGACCATGATGCCTAAGTGTCCAAAATGCTACTTGTACTTTCTAATAATGATGTCTATCACACCACTTCCAAAGATTAGATACTCCATAGATTCCTATTGATTGATCATGCCCTCAGAGACTTACTCAGTAAAGGACATATCTCTGATCTGGAGTTCGAGTTTATGAAAATAGAATGCCAGGATGGTGGCAAGCTTTTGGGGATTGCCAAGATCCACAAAGATGAGGTCAACACTCCACTAAGACCGAGTATATATCTGAACAGTTGGACTTTTATTTCAACCCTGTGGTTCAAAGCTTACAGTTTTTTGAAGTATTCCTAGGAGTTCCTGAACCAAATTGTCCTCCTTCAGCAAGAGGACCTCCCCAAAGAGCTAACCCTTGTCACACTGGACATTGTAGCCCTCTATGTGACAATTCCACACAATGAAGTTATCCATCTAGTAGAAAAATACCTAGAGTCCAATACAGGCTGGGACAGACAAAGAAGTTCCACCTTCAGCTCCCTGCTTAGGCTCGTGTTAGAAAGCACATTTTTCAAATTTGAAGATTTGCTGTACCACCAATTAAAAGGGGTGGCCATGGGGGCCAAAATGGCATCCACGTATGCCAATCTGGTCCTGTGTTCAGGGCAGACAGATACCCTGACCAAGCTGAAGGGGTTTAAACATGTCAAGCTCTATAAACGTTATATATTTTTGTCTGGAGCAGTTCCACAGGTGTCCTAAGCTCCTTTGTCAGTGAAGTTTGCAACAGCATACATTTTTTTTATCCTTTACTGTCTAGGACTCTGGCACAAAAGCCAACTTCCTTGACATCATCCTCACAGTTGGTGATGGGTCCCCACACTTTTCCTCCATGATCCATAGGAAGCAGACTTTCAGAAATAACTAACTGGATTATAATAGTCTACACCCGGCCTTCTTTAAGAAAAGCATTGTAAAAGGGCAATTTGTGAGGCTTAGGTGCCTCATCAGTGATAACAAGGTGTTTGAGTCCGAATGTGAACTGTTAAAACACCTCTTCATCTAATGCCACTACCCCCATCCTCTAGTGGAGGATTGTCTCAACCAGGTGGCAGAACACAGATATTGTTGCCACCTCCCCATTCTAAAGTATGGTTTCAGTAACCGACCTAGCCCCAACAGCAATCAGACCCAGCCCAGGTTTCCATTGCCCATTTCAGTTGCTGCAGAGAATATAATAAACACCCTCTACAATAACTGGAACATTGTCCAGAGCAACCTAGACCTAACCAAAACCCTCAGATGGCTATCAACCTTTTGCTATAAAAAAAACAAAATCCATCAGAACCTTTTTAGAAATCAGTGAAAGGACAATCTGTGACCCAATGAATGAATCTCCTGGCTACTACCCATGCAGACACTGCTACTGCTGTTAACGGATTTTCATAGGAAGCAGCCTAACCCTGGAATCCCGCAGTACCCAGATCCTCTTCCATGATCAGTATAACTGTTTATCCACCAGTGTGGTTTATCTGGGTGTGTGGTCCCAATGCAAGTCATCCTATGTGGGTAAAAAACACCAGCTGAATGAATGATAGAATCAAAGAGCACTACCAAGCTATTAGGTGAGTGGACACCACCAATGCTATAGCTAGACACAGTACCAATGAAGCTCGTTTAAGGATTTAAAGTTTTTAGCATTAGAGAAGCTTTCCACATTTCAGGAGAAACTAACACCCTACTGGAAGTCAAGGAATTAAAGTGGCACATACACCTTAGGGTGTGTTTTTAAATGGAGCAGGTGAGTGGACCCTCCTTCTTCCATAAACACCCCCCCGTACACCTGCCCATCATGCCTACCTAATCATGCTTGCCTATTTATTCATAAAACCACTGTTGAAATGCTGATTACTGATGAAGTTTGATGTTTAACAAAAGAAAATAAAAAAGTGAACAAAAGAGCTTAAATTGAAAGCATGTGTGTTGTTGTATCTTTCGGCTTTTCCCGGTTAAGGGTCGCCGCAGTAGAACTCCGGTCCGCTAATGCATGTGTGTCATTTGTTCTTTTCACAGAGCTCTTCAACGGTCCAAGTTCTGTCCTAGTGATTGCCTAAGTTTTGTAGTTGGATGTTTGTTACCTTGTTACCTAGTGATAGTTGTTTCTTAGGTCTTAATATATGATGTTGTTTTTCGGCTTTTCCCGGTTAGGGGTCGCCACAACGGAACTCCTGTCCGCTAATGATTGGTAGTAGATTTTGACAAACGCCGAGGTGCCAGCTCGACGTTCAACCTTCAATGAAGGCACACCCATTTATGCATGTCTTTCGAACGCCCACCCAACTGCGGGGAGGACATGCAGACTCCACACATAAGGCACTCCCCGCACTCCAGCCAAGAATCAAATGGGAGAACCTCTTGCTGTGAGGCAACAATGCTACCGCTGCACCACCACGGCAATAACTTAGGTCTTAATATATATATATATATATATATATATATATATATATATATATATATATTGTCAAAGGAAAAAACTTCAAAGATCAATTCACGTAAGGTTCAGGTATGGCACCTTTTATTACTTGCAGCAAGGAGACAAAAACATGCACATACAGGATTTTGCCTAACTACTAACAGGAAGTATGCTCTTCTTATACTGTTCTACAAAACATTGCTTTCTATAGTTAACATAACACAACTTTCTGTATTGTTCTACTGCAGATGTTACTCAGATTTTCTGCTGACATGACTGGATTTATGAAAAACATTTGAGAAAAACAACCTGACCTTGGGGGCTTTAGCCCGCTATAAGCTTCTATTGTGTAGTTCTAATACATGTGTTACATTTCAAGGTACTTTTCTAGCTTAAACACAAGTAAACGCTGATTGCAATTCATATATTTTCACGCAGTATTTGTTCTTATTATCAATAGCTTCTGCAGCTGTGTATTTTCTCACAGCATAAGCGGAACTCCTTGTCTAAATCTCATAACATTAATACAAGTGATACATCTATTTATTATTTTCCTGACACAAGCAGAAATTATCTGCTTCCCTGTAAATTTCCAGAGCATAAACAAAGATTATAACTGCACATATTTCATGACAATACAAGATTGGAAAGCTTCTACAGTTTGTACAGATTTATGCAGTGTGAAATAGAATAAATGTGTTAACCCTTTTCAAACCTTAAATGCACTAAGCATACTACTAATACATACACTAATACATATTTTTCTAACATTTCCCCCTTTTAATACTTTTATTCTACTTTCAAAATAAGCATAAACAGTTTTTTTCCCCTAACCTTTTCCTACTCAGGATTTGCAGTTAAGAGAGTCATTCAGTTTAAACTTATGAAAGCATTTTCAATTTTTTAACAGTTCTTCAAACTCATCACCTTGATATAAGGTTTCTGAAACTGACATGTCTATAAGGTCTTTGATCAGTCTTTTCATGCAGGGGATGCCACAGCAAACACATACTCCCAGTAGGATCATTCCTACATGAATGGCAATCAGGATGTTCATTAGGATAGTACCCCACCCCCAAACCATTTCTGGAAAAAGTCCGTCAATGGATTTGGTCCTGGTTTGGTCATGGCCGACAGTTGCTGAATTACCTGAAGGTGCTTGTCTATCTCGTGTTTATGGTCGGGAATATATGAACAGCACTCCTCCTGGATTAAAGCGCAAGTACCTCCTTTCACCGCTAGGGTGAAGTCGAGAGCCATGCGGTTTTGAAGCACTACAGTTCTCATGGAAAAGGTTACATTACTCATTACTTCAAGAAGTTTAGATAGTTTTCTCAGCTCCCAGATCGATTTCACTGCTCCATATGCTGGTAATATACCTGCCCACCATATAACACTGTCACTCAAGTCCATGTGTGTCAGTTTATCGCTTATAGAATGATGGTTTTTTCAGCACGCATCTATTTGCCCCACTGGATTTACAGGTTTCTTGACGGGTTTCTTGATGACCTCTCGGACATTCCAAATTTTTCCTCGAGGTAAGACTGCTGTGTGTCGTATGGCCGGAACCAGGTAGCCCAAAAAACAACTGCCGGACCAATTCTCAGGTAACCACTTGTATGCTTTCCTACCACATACAAAATAACAATCCTCTACTTTAGTAGTAACTTTACTATGAATATACACTTGTCCTGCATGAAACGTTTTTCTATCAATTACAGACAGTTGTTTATAAAGAACAGAATCATGTTTTACTTCATCAATTGTTTTGTGCATCAATTCAAAAAATGAATCATAGTTTGTATTACAATAAGAGCCTGCATTATTAGCTTTAGTGTAGTATCTATAAGGAACAGTCACATTGCAATTGCTCCAACCCACCTGAACAGTATCATTTTTATAAAAACACACAGTCCCTTTTTGTGGAACAGACAAGTGCAATGCTATTTTACCTTGTGATGTAACAGTTGATGTATCATAAATCAAATTTTCCCAGGTCTCGTTGATTCCTAGGGGGACTGAAGTCATTAATAACCCCCGGTATGCTGTCGGCAAAGCTGTGCAAATCCAGCAATTTGAAACACTGAAAGTCTCAGCATACACATATTTGATGGCCTGGTAAGTGTTGAAGTTTGGATGCCAGTCTATGAGCAATGCTTCACATTTATTCAGTTCAGTTTGTGTGGCTGGGAAAAGGAATGGCCACAACAAAAAGATTATTGTCACTAGTACAGTTAACAGGATGATTATGCAATACTTCTGAGGAAATGGTTGTTCTGCATTCCTGTTTTCTCCAACTCTTCCGAGTAGTTTTATTTGGATTTTTCTAGATTCTATCATTTTTGCTCTTGACATGTGACAAGATTTTTGTCCAGTTCAAAGTTCTTAACTAGTTTGCAGTGTGTTAGGTGGAACCATGAGGCCTGCTCTGAGATTTTGACTGCAGTAGGTGTCGACAGGAGCACCTGATATGGACCTTCCCACTTTGGTGTCGTCCAGTTTCTCTTTTTGAGTGTTTTCATCCAGATCCACTCCCCAGGGGCCACTGCCACTTCCGATGTCTCGGTTTGTTCTTTATCTGAAACAGAATTTGACTGCAACAGATGTTTAGAATTCAACAAATTTCTCATGTACTCTGCTAGTGTACAGTCGGCTTCCTGGTTTGCGGGCATGAGAGGTTTCCACTGAGGTGTATAATAAGCTCTTCCAAATAGTTTTTCAAAAGAAGTCAATTCTTTTGCATTCAGAACAGTTCTCATGCTTAACAGTGCCAGGGGCAGACAGTACACCCAATTATTTTCTGTTTCTGCTATTAATTTCCTTAGTTTATTCTTTAAAATCCCATTATGCCTCTCAGCTAACCCTGCAGATTGCGGATGGTATGCACAATTATTCTTTAAAGAAATACCAAAATGTTTACTTAACTGTTGTATGGTTTGGTTTACAAAGTGTATACCGTTGTCACTGTAGATCCTTTCCGGAATGCCGAATATAGGGATGATTTCTTTAACAAGGATTTTCGCTACTGTAGCCGCATCTGGATTTTTGGTCGGAAAGGCTTCCACCCATCTGGAAAACATATCTACAATGACAAGACAATACTTCTTATTTTCACATTTCTTCAATTCTATGAAATCCATACAGATAGTATGAAACGGATACGGTGGTGTAGGGAAACTCCCTTGCTTGGGCTTTAACGCCCCTTGTGCATGATGTTTGTTACAAATGTGGCACATCAAACAAAATTTTTTAGAATAGTTTGTAAATCCATATGTTGTGAACACTTGGTTCACCAGCTGTATCATCCCCCCTGTTGAGACATGGCATTACCCATGGCTCAACAAGGCTGCATATCTAAACAAATTAGATGATAGTATTGGTTTCCCTTCTTTAGAGATGTACAGCCCCTTTTTGAGAATCGCTCCACGTTTTACCAATTTTTGTCTTTCAGCTTGCGTAGTGAGCGTCTGCATTGTCTTTAACATTTCTAAGTCTAAAATCTCAGAGGGTTGTAGTTCCTCATTCAAAAGAAATACTTCTGAAGCTGCCTGCTTTGCAGCTGTCGCATTACCTTTTGAAATCCTATCCTGTTGCATGGTATGAGCTGTGCATTTACAAATAGCTACTTTCTGAGGTAACTGAATAGATTCTAAAAGATCTAGAATAAACTGTGCATGATTGATGGGTTTGCCAGTAGATGTTATCATTCCTCAGTTTTTCCACTGTTGCGCAAAAACATGTACAGTAGAAAAAGCGCACTGGCTGTCAGTAAAAATGTTTACACTTTTACCCTTTGCTAAGGTACATGCCCATGTCAAGGCAATCAATTCTGCTGCCTGTGCAGATAAGTTGTGTGGTAAAGGTTTTGCTTCTATAATCTTAGTATCAGAGACTACTGCATATCCTACTAGATTCGTCCTGCAGGACCCCTTTTGCACGAGCCATCCACGTAGTATGTCACCTCAGCATCATTCAAGGGGACATCCGTGAGATCTTTTCTAGGTAGTGTCTTTTGCTCAATTACCTGCAGGCAGCGGTGTGGTGTGCCGTCTGCAGGGGTTGGGAGCAAGGTAGAAGGGTTCAAAGTCGTGCATCGTTCAATTGTCATATGAGGTTGGCTCAACAATATAGTCATACAGGAAAGATACCTAGCAGGGGAAAGATATGCTACCTTCTCTTGCAGTAAAATAATTGCGACTGCATGAGGCACTCTCAATGTGAGAGGTTGGAATAAAACTACTGAGGCCGAAGCCTGTACTGTCATTGCAGCTGCAACTACTGCTTGTACACAGTGAGGTAAAGACTATGCCACTGGGTCTAGTTGTGATGAATAATAAGCAATGGGGTGTTGCTTGTCCTCATGCTGTTGTGTTAACACTGATGTCATATAACCTTGCTTACAATCTACATTTCGGAAAAGACGTTTATGATAGTTTGGTAATCCCAGAACTAATGAGGACGCTATTAACTGTTTCAGTTTGCAGAAAGCAGATTCTGCTTCTGGTGTCCATTGTAACAAGTCCTGTGCTGCCATAGGCTTTTTATATATCAGGTCAGTCAGTGGTGCAGATTCCAAGGCATAATTTGGAATCCAGCTCCGGCAAAAATTAGTTGTGCCCAGGAAGGACATCATTTCCTTCTTGGTTGTGGGTTTTGGTGCTTGAAAAATTGCTACTTTTCTGTCCTCATCTAATGTTCTACCATCCTTGGATATTACATATCCTAGATATTTGACATGTTTTTTCCAAAGCTGCAGTTTATTTTTGTTTGCCTTATGTCCTTCAGCGACTAAAAATTGTAATAGCGCTATGGTATCTTCTTTGCAATCTTGCTGGGTGGGGGCCGCCAGCAGGATGTCATCAACATAAAGTAAAATCTGACTGCCTCTTGGTGGGGTAAATCCCGCCAAGTTGCTTGCCATTTCTTGTGAGAATATTGTTGGACTTTCACAATATCCCTGTGGTGGTTGCGTATATGTATACCTTTTCCCCTGAAATGTGAATGCAAACCAATACTGGCTGTCAAGGTGTATCGGTATCGAAAAGAACGCATTGCTGATATCTACCACAGAAAAATATTTCTGTTGAGGTTTTAAATCATTCAACAGGGTGTGTGGGTCTGGCACTGTAGCTGCCCTTGGTATTACTGCGTCATTTACAACTTGTAAATCTTGGACTATACGCCATTCTCCATTTGCTTTTTTAACAGGAAATAAGGGTGTGTTACATGGTGAATCAGGAGATTCCACCAGTACCCCTTCCTTAAGTAAAGCTGCTATAATAGGTTTGATTCCTACCTCTGCATCTTTTCTTAAGGGATACTATCTTTTCTGTGGTCTAAATGCTGACTTTGGCGTGATAGTAACTGGTCCCGCTGTACGAATAAGTCCTACATCTGACTTTCCTGTTGACCAGAGAGTTTTTGGTATATTCTGTAAGGCATTCTCTTTCTCCTTTAATAGGAGTGCTAATCAGCTGTTCTTGCTAGACTGCAAGTGTACGGCTGGGTGTGTCTGAGTTATCCAGTTCAGCTTCTGTATTTGTATTCCCTGTTCTGACAGTTCTAATTCTGTCTGTTTTTCCCATCTCGTGACTTTTTCTCCTAGGTCTGCCCATTCTATGTTTTTTTCCTCAGTTAAGCTAACATGTGGTAATCGATTAGATTTATAGAGTGCAAAGAACTCCTGGGGCAATGAACAGCTGGCTACACTGTTCAATTCCATGTCCCAGTACAGATTACGTAATATCAATCTGTTTGTACAATTTTTAAACAATTCTTGCTCATATTCTTTATCAGGTCCTGGTGTGTTACAGTAATACAGAGTACAGTGCAACAGGTGCTGTTTGTCAATGTCAAGGGAGGGGAACTTACTGATGGCTATTTTCATTAATTCTTCGGTCACAGTCCCTGGACCAGTCGTAACCAAGTCTTGACTGTACCAATAAAACACTTCACCCTCCGATTGCACTGCAAAGGTATCAATTTGTTGCTGTGCTTCCATACCATGCATGGTGGGAGCTACTGCTATACCAAATAGCTGCATAAGGTCTCTGCCCAAGAGGTTTACTGGGCATTTTGCAGAAACAACAATTTTGCTTTTCTGGGTCAATCCTGAAACAGGATCAGTTATTGCAATGCCATGGGAGAGAGGCTCCCGGTACAGCTGTCCATTAGCTGCTTTTACTAGTATATAATCAGGTGACTCTGAATTTTCTGGCAGTTTGGAGGGATGTATCAGGGTTCGTGATGCCCCTGAGTCACACAAAAATTTAACTTCCCTCCCTTCTACCAAGAGTGTAACTTCTGGTTTTGTGTCTGCTAAATAGAGCTCCAAGCTTAATAAAGCTAAATCCAATATTTCATTTTCTTCACTATCCGTAACTTCCTGCACTTCCTCTATTTCTCCTGTCACATCCTCTACTCCCTCTATCACATTCTCATTTGTCCTTTCTCTGCTATCCCCTTCTAGTGATTCCTGACTACCATATAGTCAGTCCTCACCTTCCTTGTCTTCCGTGGTTGCCTTCTTATTTTTCTTGCAATCCCTTGCCAAGTGTCCCTTTTTACTGCATTTGAAACATTCACCCCTTTTCTTTCTCCCTTCAAAGTCCTCTGATCGTTGATCAGATTGTTTGTTTGCCTGTGCATTTTTTTTGCCCTTTTTCCCGGACTGTACTACATAAACTTCTGCTCCATCTTCTACAGAAAATACTTGAGCTTTCTTTTTCTTTTTGCTATTAAAATGCCTTTCGGCATGCCTAGCATAATCAAGTAATGACTGCAACCTGCTTGTACGATGGTCTACCATGTGTTTTGTAATAAAACTGCTTATGGGTGCAATACTGCCTTTTAAAAATGCATTCTTTGACTGTTGTTCATATGGGGAATCTTGTGTTTGATCTTCAGGAACCTGCATTCCACAGTGGTTATTAAAACATTCTAATAATCTGGCATAATATCGGTCAACAGTTTCACCTTCTTGTTGGATGCATTGATCAGTGCAAGTCCAGTCTGCCCTAGGCTTCCATTTCTCAGAGATGCGGTCTGTCAGACCTTTTACTCTGTTGTCTAGCTCTGTGCTGCTATGTGGGAGGGGTCTGTGTGCAGCATCACGGGGATTCCAGTTGCCACTAATCATGTGCCAATCTGGTCCCACAAATTGTCTAACTACTTTTTCTACCTCTTCTCCATTTAAATTATAACTCAGCCTCATTCCTTGTAAATCTTCTGAGAACTTTTTAAAATTAACTTTTGGATGGGGAATTCCCTCAATGGCTTTCCGGATATCTTCCGGAGTCCAGGGTCTATACACTAGAATAGTTGGGTCCTGACCGTCTTGTCCTGCCTGAGGATTAGGTACTTCTATGAGTGGGCATATTTCTTCTTCACTCATAGATTGTGAATTCTTAACCATTTGATATAACTCAATGCCTTCATTTGAGTTACCTGACCTTGTTCGAGACTTGGTCCCGATGGGATCTCTAATAAATGATTTTACTTTTATAATGTCTCTATTTTCAGTGACAACAGGATATCGTGGGGGTGGACTAACCTGTTCACTTGCTTCATATTCTGGTAAGGGAGGTGGAGGTGATGCCATTACTAAGTTATTGTCCTCTTTGTCTAAAAACATTGTTTTTGAAGTGTTGTTCTTTTGTTCCCTACGGTTTACTTCCTCAATCCACCTGTGTGCCTGAGGAATTCCTAATTTGCGTTGCTTTTTTACACGACCTTTGGAATTGGTTTTGAGCTGTTTGACAAGTTTGATAAGCGAGGATTTTTCTAATTTTCCATCAAATTCATACTTATTAACCCATTTTGAATAGTATTTAATATTGTCAGCGCGCTGCGACTGCATATATTTTGCGTCTTCGGTTAATGGCGGATTTTGGGGTCTTTTTGTGCAATTATTACCCATTTTGTTCTACCCTTTTTGATCGTTACATAACTTCTCTTATTTTTAATGTGGTACCACGGATTTTGTTATAGTCTCTTCAGAATGACTACCTACCTACTCTGTTTTCCCTGATCTATGACAAGACAGTAATCTTTTCTGTCCCTGACTTGTAAAAATACAGTCTTGACAAAAACAATACAAATCTAGTCCCTGATCTAAAACAGAAAAAAGTAGATTCACCTTACCTGAGCCTTCATGATTGATCACCTGGTTCATAAAATCCCGTCCTTCAGTCGCAGATCAGAAAGTGGCTGGCCTCTTTTGTACGACAATTCAGTCGGAGGGCTTTTCAAATAAGAAGAACCGATGTGGTTTCTTCCCCATATGGTTTCAAGTCACCTGGCCCTTCTGATCAGAGGTGAAGTGAGGGTTTCTGGTCCGAAGGACCAATCTGTCAAAGGAAAAAACTTCAAAGACCAATTCATGTAAGGTTCAGGTATGGCACCTTTTATTACTTGCAGCAAGGAGACAAAAACATGCACATACAGGATTTTGCCTAACTACTAACAGGAAGTATGCTCTTCTTATACTGTTCTACAAAATGTTGCTTTCTATAGTTGACATAATTAAACACAACTTTCTGTATTGTTCTACAGCAGATGTTACTCAGATTTTCTGCTGACTTGACTGGATTTATGAAAAACATTTGAGAAAAACAACCTGACCTTGGGGGCTTTAGCTCGCTACAAGCTTCTATTGTGTAGTTCTAATACATGTGTTACATTTCAAGGTACTTTTCTAGCATAGACACAAGTAAACGCTGATTGCAATTCATATATTTTCAAGCAGTCTTTGTTCTTATTATCAATAGCTTCTGCAGCTGTGTATTTTCTCACAGCATAAGCAGAACTCCTTGTCTAAATCTCATAACATTAATACAAGTGATACATCTATTTATTATTTTCCTGACACAAGCAGAAATTATCTGCTTCCCTGTAAATTTCCAGAGCATAAGCAAAGATTATAACTGCGCATATTTCATGACAATACAAGATTGGAAAGCTTCTGCAGTTTGTAAATGTGTTAACCCTTTTCAAACCTTAAATGCACTAATCATATTACTACTACATATGCTAATACATATTTTTCTCACATATATACACACACACACACACACACACACACACACACACACACACACACACACACACACACACACACACACACACACACAGTATATATACATATATGCATATTATATATATATATATATATATATATATATATATATATATATATATATATATATATATATATATATATATATATATATATATATATATACATACATATACACATCTGAGTGTACTACTTATTAGTAAAAATACCCAAAGTTGACTAACAGAATATCAACCACACTACTACTACTACACTACTCGTGCACTGAGAAACAACCCTAGCACATGCAGTTTCATACTTTACATAAATAAATAAAACATATTTTTTTTGCTGTACCTCCACATTCTCTGCAAATTATATATACAAACATTGAGATTGCACCAACACAGGGAAAGGTCAAATTTCCCAACTTCTGAATCTGAGCGATCTCGCACACTTGATGATCATCTGCCTAGTCAACCATATGCAGTTTAACTGGACTATTTTATTTAAATAATGCAATTCATTTTTATATTATATTTATTATATGTATTGTAAGGTAGTTAAATGACTGACAACACTGGTCATGTTTTAAGTGTTTTAATTGAATCTTAATTGAATTGTTAATTAATTTATTGATTGATTGTACCACCTATTTAAGTGGTTTGTAATAGTATTGTGGCATTCTGAAGAAGTCTGAGTATTCGGACGAAACCTAGGTCAATGGTATGGTGTATTGTACGTTGTGAATAAACTTCTGTCGGCTGGACCTCGTCTTCCTTGTTTTTTGGTTACATTGGTTGTGGACTTACTATTTTTGGTTATATTGTTTGTCTCTATGGAGAATGAGGGTTCCCTGGTTGACATTGTTTGTTTATTGCAGCGGATCAATGAACAATTACAAGAGCATTCGGCTCTAATTAAAACATTAATGGACAGAAAACCTACAGCATCTGTTACTCCATTTTTGGGGAGTTTGGGGTTGCCACTTACCCAAGCTACTCCTAATCCATCGACTGTAGTTGGACTTGATTCCAGCAACACGGCTGGTATATCTAAAGGGCAACTACCCAATATACATTCTAATGCTGTGGATAATCAGCCTAATGCCTTTAACAGTGAGCATTGGAAAGCTAATCTTTTTACCTTCGATGGTGATGTATTGTTGGGAACCTGATGAAAAACAAACAAGGTAAATCTATGAACGAATCATTAAAAATGTTTGAAACCAGACTATTCAAGCTTAAAAGAACACAGCTTGAAAGCAGTTACCTGAATAAGAACATAGAGCTTGGGATGGTGCCCAAAGGTTTACGTGTATGGAGATACCTGAATGGGTGTGATGGTAATGACAATATGATTAAAGAGCTGCATGAACTGTTTAATAAAACTGGTTTGAATCTAATGGAGATTATGATTAAATACAATAAGGTTAAAATTGAAGCCTTGCTAGATGAACTTGAGTCCAGCAACGAGAACATCAGCAAGGATCTCTTATTTGACCAATATTACACAAATTATATTAACATTGTGCACAATGTAGAACACAGTTGTGATGTTATCTATAATAAGAAACTAAAGAAGATACAAAGGGACACTAAGATTTATCAAACTGGGAGTGTATATCCGAAGTCCAAGAAATTGTCTAGTCGGCATGGCAACACCAATAGGGATGTGCGTATTCACAACAACGTGGAAACGGATAATGTCATTTCGCCCGTGGAGCACGAAGGTTATAATAATTTTAACTATGGTAGCAGGAGCTCTTTAGAGGAGGGTGTGAGGCGTTCGGAGAGGATCCGGAACAGAGACCACTTACACGAGGGGGATGAAATTGCTCAGATGGTGGAATGCCCAAAGGGGTTTCATGGCACCAGCAGTGTTCAGAGAGGTGGGTGGAGACTGCGAAAGTAGGTAGCGGTTCTCCATGGGACTGTTTAGTAAGTGACGATTTAACTTTTTCCACCGATACGTGCCAAAAACTAACTGAGTTTACAGAATGTACTTTTGGTCGTATAAAAACTGGAACAGGTACTCAATCTGATGTATTATTGAGTAGTGCATCATCGCATTTCAGTTTTAATGATTTGATGCATACTGATTATTCTTCTGTCTCAAATTCCTTCATTAACAATGAAACGAGCATACCTGAGGGGACATTTGAGCAATTGGAAAACTGTATTAGGGAAGTTTGTGGTTGCGATGGCGAGCACCACTTTAGCCTGGATGTTTCTGCTAATACTGGGTTTAATTGTGAAGAAAATGTTTATGTTCCAACATATACAGGTGAAGTGACTAATGATAATGCATTGCTTGATTTAAGTATATACATTTTTTTAGAGGAAGATGTTGGTACAGCACCGAATACTTGTATCGGTGTTTCTAAGAGGGTGCATTCACCACCTTGTTATTCCATAGATAGGGATGATGATGATGTATATGGAACTGGTAGTGGTGTGATAACTAAAACATTAGGACACAGCTTTAATAAACCGGAAAGTAGTGACGTGCCATTTGTAAGTTTTGATATGCATACCGATGTGGAAATGAATGTGGATGGTATGCAACACACCAGTGATAGCAATATGTTTGGTTATGGTGTTTTAAATTGTGATATGGCAGGTACTTTTAGTCATGTGATTTTGAGTAGCCCCATTGTTACAGCAAACAGTATGGGGGATTTTAAATTATATAATTATTCTAGTGTTATTTTAGGTGCTGAATATGTTAATTTCTTTTCAAAGGGATTTAATTCTGTTCCTTGTAGGAGGGGAAACCTTGTTGATTCACTTATTGATTTGAAATTATTTACGAGAAAAATGAATCTTAAGGTTTTGTTTGAGCACACTGACAATTGCAATAGCATGGGTAACAATCAGAGGTTGGCTAAACCAAGCGTTTTTAACCCGCCTTTGAATTCTATGGTGGCCATGTTTGAAAAATTGTGTGAATTCGATATAAGGCAGTATTTTAAAAGGCAAAAGCGAAAAACATACTTTAACATGAAAGAGCATGAGTATTTGTTAATGGAAAATTTGAGTCAAATGGGGAATATTCGTATTATGAAGCCCAATAAGGGTAATGGCGTGGTGATCGTAGATAATTGTGACTACATTAGTCTTATGATGTCAATGCTCTTGGAGGATAGTTACACTGAAGTAAGTATAAATGAGATTAATATAGCATGTAGAAATATTGATCTCTGTTTGGAGGATATGTTATATCAGGGCGAAGAATCCGAAATTGAGTACGAATATATGGTAAATGCCTATCCTGTGGTTAGTGGTACTTTCGGTATACCCAAAATACACAAAGGATTGAATAATGTGCAGTTCAGACCCATTGTTGATGGTAAAAGAAGCAAAGTATGTTTCATAAGTCAATTTTTGGATCACCACTTGAAAACGGGTATAAGTAGTTTTCCCCATATCACTGAGGACTCTTGGAATTTTTTGGAAAGATTGAAGGTGTTTAAGTTTAAAGATGATTTTTGTTTTCTAACCATAGATGTATGTAATTTATTTACTGTCATACCGCACGACACAGGTTTAATGTGGTTGGAGGAACAATTGTTGGAAAGTGGTATGTATGAGCAGGATAGAATTAATGTTCTTGTCAAACTTATGGAAGTCGTATTGAAAAATAATTATTTATTTTTTGAAGGACATTACTTTAAACAACAAACTGGGGTGGAAATGGGGGCCGCTTGTGCCCCTACTTCTGCCAATTATATTATGGCATATTGGGAGGAACATTATATTTTCTCCAGTGAGTTTTACAAGCACATTAGAATGTATTCGCGCTTTTTGGATGATATTTTCATCATTTGGGAAGGTGATGTGAATATATTTGAAGCCTTTATTAAATACATCAACAGTACAGTATGGTTTTTGAGATTCACACATGAGTTAAACTTTGAGACCACCACTTACTTGGACGTTAGGTAAACTTATGATAGGGTAAGTGGTTTAATCAAATCCAATATATACAGAAAACCAACCTTTTCGAATTCCTATCTTCATTATAACAGTTGGCACCCTAGCCACCAGAAAAAGGCCATTGTGAAGGGCCAAATGGTTAGGGCTGCCAGGATGGTTAGTTATGACAGGGAATTCGTGGATGAGTTAAATTTTATGATTTCATTATTTTTGAACAGGGGTATCCTGAAAAATTATGTTTGGATTTGTTTCAGGAAATAACACATAAAAATTATAGGAAATAGGTGTGTTCCAAGCTATCTTAAATTCTGACAATAATTTGAATAATCCTGTAAGTAATTTTTTGGTAAGGTTAACCTTTCTGGCAAAGTCATCCTTATTGTTTATTTCAACATATAATGGTGATTCTGATGAGATTAGGAAAATAGTTAATAGGAATTGGGGAATTTTGAAGCTGGATAAGGATTTGGCCCCCCAATTTGAAAGTAAATTGAGTTATGTACACAAGAAAGATTTATCATTTAAAGATATGTTTGAAATGAATGTATGGGGAAGGGGGCTCACATGTAATAGACCAATAGGAAATTTTAAATGTGGAAGGTGTTCCACGTGTCCCTATATTTTTCCTACTGGTAACAGCCTTGTGATCAATCATTGTTATATTCCTATATTGGGTCACTTTGATTGTTACACTAAAAATGTGGGTTATCTTGCTTTATGTCAAGATTGTAATGCCTTTTATGTAGGCAAAACAAGTAGGTATTTTAGGGAAAGGATAAGGGAGCACCTGTTGGATGTTAGACATCTTAAAACCACCAATGCTCTTGCCAGGCATTTGGTTGACCATTCCGATCATAGTTTTAAATTTTGTATATTGAAACAGATAAAGGTAGATCAACAAGGTAGGATTACGGATACACATTTGGATATTTGTGAATTAAAATGGCAGCTTAGATTAAATGCACACAATTATCCTGGATTAAATGAGTATAGTACTGTCAGGTCTATACTCAAGTTAAGGAACATTACAGGCATTAAATAATATTATTTAGGTTTTAGTTCTCATATATAGGTTCATTTCATGTGAAGTTTTGTATTTTTAATAATATTTTTGGTTTAAAATTAAAATTATATATATATATATATATATATATATATATATATATATATATATTTTTTTTTTTTTTTTTAATTAAAATTTATTTAATTTATAGATGTGAGGTTTTTTATTTAAATAATGCAATTCATTTTTATATTTATTATATGTATTGTAAGGTAGTTAAATGACTGACAGCACTGGTCATGTTTTAAGTGTTTTAATTGAATCTTAATTGAATTGTTAATTAATTAATTGATTGATTGTACCGCCTATTTAAGTGGTTTGTAATAGTATTGTGGCATTCTGAAGAAGTCTGAGTATTCGGACGAAACCTAGGTCAATGGTATGGTGTATTGTACGTTGTGAATAAACTTCTGTCGGCTGGACCTTGTCTTCCTTGTTTTTTGGTTACATTGGTTGTGGACGTACTATTTTTGGTTAACTGGACAGCTGTTGACGTTACACACATTCAATATATTCACTAACACCTATATATATACATATACATATACATATAGTGCAATGGAAAAGTATTTGCCTCCTTCCTGATTTCTTATTTTTTTGCATGTTTGTCACGCTTAAATGTTTCAGATCATCAAACAAATATAAATTTTTGACAAAGATAACCCAAGTAAACACAAACTACAGTTTCGAAGTGATGATTTTATTAATTAAAGAAAAAAAACTATCCAAACTTACATGGCCCTATGTGAAAAAGTAATTGCCCCCTAAACCTAATAAACTGGTTGTGCCACCTTTAGTAGCAACAACTACAATTAAGCTTTTGTGATAACTGGCAACGAGTCTTTCACATCACTGCTGAGGAATTTTAGCCCACTCTTCTTGGCAGAATTGTTTTAATTCATCCATATTGGAGGGATTCCGAGCATGAACCGCCTTTCTAAGGTCATGCCACAGCATCTCAATTGGATTCAAGTCCGGACTTTGACTAGGCCACTCCAAAACCTTCATTTTGTTTTTTTAAGCCATTCAGAGGTGGACTTGCTGGTGTGTTTTGGATCATTGTCCTGCTGCAGAACCCAAGTGCACTTCAGCTTGAGGTCACAAACTGATGGTCAGATATTCTCCTTCAGGATTTTTTAGTAGAGAGCAGAATTCATGGTTCCATCAATTACAGCAGGTCGTCCAGGTCAAGAAGCAGCAAAGCAGCCCCAGACCATCACACTACCACTACCATGTTTGACTGTTGGCATGATGTTATTTTTCTGAAATGCTGTGTTACTTTTATGCCAGATGTAATGGGACGCACACCTTCCAAAAAGTTCAGCTTTTGTTTCGTCAGTCCACAGAATATTTTCCCAAACGTCATGGGGATCATCAAGATGTTTTTTGGCAAAAGTGAGACTAGCCTTTATGTTCTTCTTGGTCAGCAATGTTTTTTGTCTTGGAACTCTGCCATGCATGTCATTTTTCCCAGTCTCTTTCTTATGGTTGAGTCAAGAACACTGACCTTAACTGAGGCAAGTGAGGCCTGCAGTTCTCTAGATGTTGTTCTGGGTTCTTTTGTAACCCCTTGGATGAGTCGTCGCTGCGCTCTTGGGGTAATCTTTGTAGGCTGGCCACTCCTGGGAAGGTTCACCACTGTTCCATATTTTCTCCATTTGTGGATAATGGCTCTCACGATGGTTAGCTGGAGTCCCAAAGCTTTAAAAATGGTTTTGTAACCTTTTCCAGACTGGTAGATGTCAATTACTTTGTTTCTCATCTGTTCCAGATTTTCTTTATATCACGGCATGATGTCTTCCTTTTTGAGATCTTTTGGCCTACTTCACTTTGTCTGACAGGTTCTATGTAAGTGATCTCTTGATTCAACAGGTCTGGCAGTAATCAGGCCTGGGTGTGGCTAGTGAAATTGAACTCAGCTTTCCCAAAAATGTGATTAACCACACAGTTACTTCATGATTTAACAAGGGGGGGGGGGCAATTACGTTTTCACATAGGACCATGTAGGTTTGGATAGTTTTTTTCCTTAATAAATAAAACCATCACCTAAAAACAGCATTTTGTGTTTGCTTGGGATATCTTTGTCTAATATTCAGATTTGTTTGATGATCTGAAACATTTAAGTGTGCCAAACATGCAAAGAAATAAGAAATGAGGAAGGGGGGGAAATACTTTTTCATTTCACTGTGTATGTATGTATGTATATATATATATATATATATATATATATATATATATATATATATATATATATATATATATATAGTTATGCATAGACAAATGGGCAGATGTCTAGGATGCTGCTCTCACTCTTCTGGTAGAAGAGCTTTTTGGTCATTCATTCATTTTTCTTTTAACAATGCCACATTTTTCTAGTTTAATAAAAATAAATTGAAAAAAAAAATGAAAAATAAATACTTGAAAAAGGTCCCCTTCTAGAGGAGTGAGAGCACCATCCTAGGAAGGAAGTGTTGTAGGCTTGACCATTGATTCTTTGGCTTCCTGCTCCTTCCCATCCACAGTCTAGACAACAAACCAGTAGACTGCAGGTAGGCTAAAGCAAGAATTCAATGAATGTTAAAATGTATGGAATAGCTGTGGTGGAAGGAGAAAGCTGAGGTATTTTTTTCTGTTACTGGTACTGTCAGTGAATTACTCCTAAGCTGTCCATGATTTTTCAGAACATTGCTGTTTTCATCAGATATGCTTGCCTGTCTGTCCCTGGTATTTTTGATTTTCCAGTAAACTACTGAGGATTACATTCAATTGAAAATAACAGACATTGGAACTCCATGCTTCTTATTCATCATTAAGAGCATGCTGATGCAAAGTATGCTGTAATATTAACTAACTGAATTAGAGTTTAACATAAAAATGTTGGTCAGTCCGTGGAGTGGGGGCAGATATGACCAACTGCTGCTATTTGCTCATTTCTTAATATTCTGACTTTGCACAATTTCTCTGCTGATTATACTAATATAAAATTGATGGCCTATTGTGGAGAGTTATAACCATAAAATTGATGGCCTATTGTGGGGAGTTATAACCAATGGTTGCTGTTTGCTCATTATTCTGACTTTGAAAGATTGCTGTGATTTATGTGAAGCAACTTGGAATATTTTAATGTCTGGCTACTATTTCCATTGAGCAAAGCCAAACTCGCCATCGTTTTTTATTATAATCAGAAGTCTAAAGCGCATGCAGAGTTTGCTATAACTGCTGGGTGAGGATGGAATCTGTCTGCAGAAAGTAACAGACCCTCTTGTTTTTTACACAGTTTAAACAGTCACTATTTGGCTTTGCAGGCATTTGAAGCTGTCTATAGTACATAACTGACCCTCTTGTTGCTTTCTCAGTTTAAACTATCACTGTCCTTTCTCAATCACTTTGCTTGACTAATGGATTCATGTGATTCATGTGGAGCAACTTGGAATACTTAAATGTGAGACTGCTGTTTATATGGAATAGAGTTGGTACACTATATATATATATATATATATATATATATATATATATATATATATATCAGTCTACTTCTCTTGTTTGAAAACACACTTCTTCGAAGAAGAGAAACTGAAGACCTATTTTAGCGAAAGTGAACTTAACTGAAAGTGCACTTTCATGAAAATCAGTTTACTGAAGCATGGTACAGTGGGAATAAGGAAATATACCTTTTCCCCACTGTAGTGCAGTCTCGGAGTTAGCGGGGATGTGGGGGGCACGGCCCCCACATGGGGGGGGGGGGTGCAGAGCTGCTTGCTCCCCTGCAAAAATGTTTTTGACTTTGACCGACCGGATTTCCACTCCTTATATATACTAACTCTGATATCACACTACAGTGTGGAAAAGGTATATTTCTTTATGCCCACTGTACTGTGCTTTGGTGAACTGATTTTCACAAAAGTGCACTTTCAGTTAAGTGCACTTTTGCTAAAGTGGGTCTTGGGTTTCTCTTGTTCAAAGAAGTGTGTTTTTGAACAAGAGAAATAGACCTATAATATATATATATATATATATATATATATATATATATATATATATATATATAAAATTTCATTTCTCAACCATACAAACATACAAACATCTGAAGTGCATGCAGAAGTAGCTACAACAGCAAGGTAGATGTGGGAGCTGTCAAAGTAGTTTATTTTAAACACCTCTGCATGATTTTTTTACATGTTTGGGCATTGCTTTGAATGACTGATAGCAAGAGAAATGCCCTTGTGTAGTAATAGGGCTGTTCCCCTGCACTCCATCAGTATATATAAAATCAACTGCTATGAATGCATTTTTAAGAGCATTGTAGTCCTGTGGTGTGAGTTTGAGGGAGAAGCAGCTCCTGCTGAAGAACATTATAGCATCTGCCTCTTTACATAAAAGTATTGGAGGGTGTGACTGATGAGAGGGTGGGGGTTGAGTTTGCTAACTGCATACCTTGTGATATGTTTTAAGTAAGTTTTGCCAAGCTGTCTGTAACTGGCTATTTTGTTGTTTTTTTAATTTAAAGACTTATTATTTGGTTTTGGAGGACTACTGTGCATTTGGAGTTGCCTGTAGAAAGTAACTAACCCTCAGTTTAAACAGTCACTATCTGGCTTTGCAGCACTAATGTGCATTTATAGAATCAATGCAATCTGTACAAAGCAGCTTGGAATGCCTTAATGTGTGACTACTGTTTGGAATAGAGCTGATATACATAATATTTTAGCATTATCATCATCTGAAGTGAACATGCAAGTAGCAATAACTGTCATGTGGAGGTAGGAGTTTAAAATAACCAACTCTCTTGTTGTTTGCTCATTTTGCACAGTCACTAACTGGCTTTGCAGGACTAGTGCTCATCTATGTCACATAAGATGGTCTACTTAAGTGAACATCTGAGATGTGCACAAACTAAGCAGCTATTGTTACTTGCTCATTGTTGTGGCTTTGTAGGACTAATGTGATTTGTGTGAAGCAGCATGACATACATTAATGGAAACTGCTTCTGTGGTGCAAAGGCAAATGCATCACATGGCCATCTTCTTTTATCTAAATCAGATCTCTGAATAGTACAGAGAGATGGCTATAACTGTTTGGTGGACATAGGAGTTGCCGAGATGAAAGTAACTGACCCTCTTGTCATTTTCAGTTTAAACAATTATCTTTCAAAAAATAGGTCATAAAATGTGTCCCGGAAGATACAAATGTTTATCATTTCGGGAACCCTAGTGGCCCCCTTACCCCAAGGCTGTATAAGTATATTCTGACACAGGCTTACTAGGGGCCTCTAAACTGAACCACATCTAGCCTAAAACCACCCCACAGGTCACTAAAGTATGTGCTGGGCTGAGGACAGTGTGGCTATTGTTTTTATAACTTTCCCCACAAATTTCAGAAGTGTACACAGAGGATCATTATAGCTTATATAGGAGTAGTGTATTGCCTAGGTGCAATAAGTTGGAAGCATTCTTATCATTATTTTTTCAGTTGCATCATCATTAATGATTAGATGGGTATGCAGGTAGCTATCTTGTGGGGTGGGGAAGGAAGCATGCTGTTTATATACTCCTGACAACAAAAAGTTGCAATAGATTATGCTTTGTTTGTTTTTTTTTTTTTTCAGATTCATCCCAGTCTGACCTCTGAGAGGTTCACAGATGGTGGTTGTCTTTTGGGGGTAAGGCTGAGGACGCATGCTGTACATATGTATTACAGCAGCAACTTGAAATATGTGACTGTAGCCATTAATACTTTTACTTACATCTTACTTTAATACCAGAGGGCGATACACAGAAAATGGAGCTGTGAAGGCAGTTGCTCTCACAGAGATGATTTCTTGTATCCTCACAAGAATTTGTCTTCTCATTTTGTGAGCTGCTGTTTTTGTCAGCTTTGAGCATTAAGCCTTGGATACAACTAATTTTGTTTCTTTTTTAATAAAAAAAATAGACGCATTTTTTTCCTTCCTCATGATTTTTGTTTGGGCTATCATTGGATCAAAAGATTTGAAGAAATCTCAGAGCATCTAGAACTCAATGCCCTCTACCAGCCCTGGCTTCATTTTGTTATTTTCTCCGTAGTTATTACAGTGTAGTCATAGTCAGTTATAATGTGTTGAAATGTGCAGGAAAAAAGAAAGCTGAATAGCAAGGCCGAATTTCTTTCCTTAATCATGAATTTTGATCAGGTTATCATGAAATGAAAAGGTTATTTAAAAAACTCTACAATGAACCTCTCAGCATCTAGAAATCCCTTGGCTTCTGTGACCCTAGTGGCCCCCACATCCCTGGCATAATGTATATCCTTCTGTTGAAAGGATGCAGGAAAAACAATGTTGAATAGTCACACTGATTTCTTTTCCTTAATTGTGATTTTGTTTAGGCCACAATTTAATTAAAAAAAATCTCTAAATTGCACCTCAGAGCATCTAGGACCCCCATGACCTATGCTAGGCCTAACAGCTACCAGACTCCCAGCTAAATTCAGTTATTGCAGTGCACTACTGATCAGTTGGAATGTGTTGAAAGGATGCAGGAAAAAGCAAAATTGAAGAGTAAGATGGAATTCCTTTCTTTAATCTGGATATTTGTTAAGTCCATTATTGGATGAGCAGTTAAAAAAAAACTTCCAAAATGCACCTCAGTGCTTCTAGACCTTCCATGGTTTTGGGGACCTAATGTATCTTCAGTCCCCTAGCTTGATGCAGTTATTTCCTCCATAGTTATCAGAGTACACTCTTGGATAGTTACGATTTGTTAACTGAATGAATGAATGAAGGGGAAAAAAGTGAAAAATAAGACAAATTGTGAGAAACGAAGAAAAATAATGTATATGGTGTAGGTAGGGCAGGATGGAGGTGTGGTAGACCATGTGCTTTGGGAGGCAGTGAGCAGCAGGGGTTGAGGTATATGCCCTTTCCGAGGAGATTGTTCAGTCTTGCAGTTAGTATGTATGTAATTAGAAGGGGTTATGGGGCACATGTCCCATAGGGAGGCTTACTGCCCTGCAAAAAATAATGTTTTACTTTTGCATGGTCGAAGGTTATACTTGCAGTATGTGCACTGCCATGTCAGCATTCTTTTTTTTTCAATTTGAACATGTTGACATTGACGTCAGTTGGGAGTTTCAAAGATTATGTGTACTCTTGTATGTATATATATATATTTATTTGCTAAATGCAGATGCTGAGCTATAAGTTACAATTTCAACAGTAGCTTTACATATAAAATGAAAGATTGAGTGATCTCATGGTGAAAATAATATTTCTACTTTGACTTTGTCAGATAAAAATTTATTTGCCTCACTCTCTGTACTCTCTCTGAACTGCGGTGGTGGTGCTGCTGTAGCGTTGTCGCCTCACAGTAAGACGTTGTCCTGTTTGATTCTCAGCTAGAGTGTCTTCTGTGTGGAAACATGCGTGAATGGGCGTACTTTCGTTGAAGGTTGTGCATCAGGGCTGGCAACTCGGCACGTAAAAATCTACTGCCAATCATTAGCGGACCGGAGTTCCGCTGTGGCGACCCCTAACCGGGAAAAGCCGAAAGACAAAACAACAACAACAACTCTCTGCACTCTCTCTAATGTTTAGCCTGTACTGCACTCAGATTACACATTTCAACTGCATCCACAGTCATTTTTGCTTTAATGATATGATTCAGCAACATGTAAGTTGTTTTGAACAGGCTTATTTAAACTGTTACACATCTTTGCTGAAATATTCTAACCTCCATATAGCCTACAGACCCAATTAATTGCTCTGCAGTGTGCTTTCTCATACCCGTATCAACATCTTTATTTGCAGCTGTACTTATTGTGTGCCTTACTCTGGGCACCATCTTGAATACCACTAGGCCACATATACTTTCTTTTTTCTTTTGATTATTTGCTATTTGACTATACATTATTATTTTTTCACTAACACCTTTTTTTTTTTAATTTTGCTTGTTCACTCACTCATTCTCTTATGAGTCACATCCTACTCCTACAGTAACCCCACAGACGGCCATTGCTACCTGCTGAGTTTTTAACGTAAAGGGTGAAAAGGAAGTAGGTTGTCAGGTCTTTTTATATATCATACACATGCACTATGGGCAATTTGGAGTTCCTATCCATCTTATGGCATGTCTTTGGAATGTGGGATGAAACCAGTGAATCTGAGTAAATTCTTTCAGGACATGCATACTCCACACAGAAGGTACCTCAGTCAAGAACCGAACTGGACATCCTCTTGCTGTGAGTCGGCTAGGATAGAACTGAACTTGAAGATTTTGGTGTTGTGAGGAAAATACACTCTCTAATGTTTCAACCTCAATCATTCTTGAAACTATAATCTTGAGTCTTTACTTCCCATGTCTAGTGATTTATCAGTATTGGGTCTAATTTTTTAACAGCCTGTCTCTGACTTGATCTTTGTCAATATCAGACACAACTCGATCTCTTGTCAGTGAATCATATAATTCTCTAAACTCACATTCCTTAGCTTTGTGTTTAAGTATAGTCATATAGGCCCCTTCTGAATCTCTTGATTCCTAGTGAAAAATGTACACAATTTTTCTTCGTCTCATATTGTTATTGCCATTTCTGTCTCAATACTTCTAGCTTGTGTTTTTCTTCTTCCTTGAGACTGAAGGTGTTAAATGCCTTTAACGATTCCTCCCCTGCAACATGAAGGAATATAGCCCATTGGGCATTTTCTGGCTTTTCTGTAATTCCACCAACAGTAAAATATAGCTCAAACTTCTGGATTTAAACTTTCCAGTTTTCATACAAGGTATCTTGCATTCTCAGACATAGTGGTTAAAGTGATGACATTCTGAGCTAAAATGAAGAGCTGCAGCAAAAGAGATTCATAACTCATGTGCGTGTGTTTGCATGTGAAATATAAAATACATTTTATTTTATTTTATTTTGCTTTTGTTTACTGGGTTTGTCTGAATGGCTGTAGTTCAAAACCCCTTTTCAGTGGAGGTCTTGGTAGGAAAAGCTCCAGCATATTGCAAACATTTTAAGCAGACATTCAGTAATATATATGATCAGACATTAAGTAATATACGTTAACAATTACGGATACATTTGCTAATTAGATTTCATTCATATGAAATAACGGAAACTATTACAGTTCAAAAGATGCATTTAGCAGTTATTGGACATTGTGCATTTGAAGTGGTGTATTAGTGGGTTGGTCAAGGAAATAATAGATATTGTGATTTAAATAATAGATATTGTGATTAGTGATTAAAAATTCAAAGAAATGGAAGTGAGGGAACGAATTCTGTAGAGCAGAAAATAGTAATATTGTGGTTAAGAGGTGGGTATAAAGCAAGTTCAGAGAAAATGATGTTTGACTATCACATGATTTATATTAAAAAATAGAGAGGTTGAGTGGTGGGCAGTGTCACAAAACTATGTATATGGTTGGGGGACGCTAGTGAAACGATTCACATATTGTTGAAGTCTAATGGAGCTTTGGATTCTAAGTGAAGAGAAATTGGTTTGACAATCTAGCAAGCTGAAGTCTACAGTGGCATTTAATACAGAGATATACAGGAGCAAATCCATTGATATGATAGGTGAAGTTTTAATTGTGTTTTAAATTAGTTGACATTCTGAATGTATTTTAATTTTAGTGGGATGCAGGTCCATTGTTTAGCTACCCTATTTTAATACCTGCAGTATTACATGATTTGGTTAAAATGATTAGAGATTTTTTTTTTTTCAAGAACATAAAATCCTGTTGGGGTGTAGTGTTCTATTAGGCTGTTAAGGGCTGAGCAATTTCCCAGCTCATAGAGAAGTCTATGTATTGTTGTTAGCTGAGAGGGAACTTGGTGATGTGATAGTATTAACCAATTTAATTCTATGAGTGCCGAGTAGTGATTTCTGCTGTTGTTATATTATAATTCGCTGAAAATGTGGCTATTTTATTACAACATTGCTCAGGTTTGGACAGTTGTGAGACTTGAAAGTTAGTGAAGACTGAGACAGCATACAAGAGAGATGGCAGTAAGAAAATAGAGGCTATACATCTTCTGTTTATATCAGTAAGGTAGTTTTTTATCTGTGTATAACATACCTGGTTTTTGATGAGTTTTTTTTTTTTATCCATGAGTCATATGTGGTGGTTGAATTTCAGCTGTTTTTCTCTGTTGACACCCAGTAATTTTGTGCTGTTTACTTGTTCTGTCATGGTATTGTTGGAGAGACGATAGTGAATAGCACTTTTTTGTCAGAGATGTATCGTGGGTCTAAGAGCAGTAATTATTGAGCCGTGTTTCAATTGATAGAAAGATTGTTGTGTAAGGTTTTGGAGTTTTGAGAGTTTTGGCAGGACAGATTAGGGTCAAGTCATCAGCTAATTGACCTATGACAGTGGTTTTTGTAGCAGTGTGGAAGTCATTGATGAATATATTGGAAATTGCAGGGCCAAGTATAGATCATTCTGGGACACCAATAGTTACTGGCAAGAAAGTGAAGAAATCAGTTTTCTATTTCACTGCTTTTGCTCTGTCTGAGGGGAAACTATGGAACCTTTACATCAAAGAGGTGATGAGTCCTAAGGGTGAGAGTTTAAGAGTTTCTGTTTATGTAAGAGTTTAATTTAAAATTAAATTAGTGCCCAAGAGTGAGTTGCAAAATATGAAAATGATATACTTTTAATGAATGTAACTGTAGCTGTAAGTATTTGAACATTGGAACTGCAAAAAAAAAAAAAAAAAAAAAAAAAACTCCTTTGCCAATTTTTATTTTTAAATTCAGAAAATGAAGCTGTAAACTATTGCACATGGCTGTGATGCTGTTGTAATACCTCACAGTAGGAATATAACATTTTCTGTCCACATCCAGCTCCTGTAGTCTCCCTTACCAAAAAAAAAAACTTCTGTTTCTGGCAATGTATTTTCTGTATACTCTTTCTATGCACATATTGTCAGTCAAAATGAAGACGCTGACAGATGAGGTACCTTCCAACTAGAAACTTTTCAAAGCATGAAGTGGAAGACAGTGTATGATTACATTATAACTAGTCACACAATTCGGACAGTTATTGTGTTAAACCCTTGTTGGGTTTCTTCTTTATGATTACATTATGCATCCATGTTAATGTTAGCTCCTCCATCCATCACTATGTACTATAACATTGCACAAAGGACAAGAGCTACAAGGAACTTGCTCCCTGCATAACTTCATTTCCCTGTTCTGTGGATTGATTTGATTTGAACAGTTGCTTTTTATTGTTTCTGTTTAAGCATGTTGCCATTTTTAACATCTGTGTTTGCAGGAAATTCTATACTATGTAGATGTAGTAGCTTATGATTCGAGTGGTCCCTCAGTTAAAGTTGAACCAATTCAACCAGATCAATTTTATTTTGCACAGTATTATTTTTACAAATGCATTTGTTTTACAGTTCAAATATTTTGAAGTTTTGGTGTACATATTGCTAGATACTTGCATTGTATAAGATTAGCAAAATTTTGAGCATGCAACCTTGAAGCAGATGTATTTCTGTTTTTCATTGAGTCGTATCGAATGATTTCTAACTAACCTAAAGAATGATGTAGATGTTCAGTATTGACAGGCTTTGTGAATATGATATTGTCACTTGAGAAACAATGGTGCTAATGTGTAAAGGTTTACAAAATGCTGTCATTCATGTTTATACTTATGCTGTGCAGTCTCTGTTGCATATTTTTTTGTAAATGGTCCATCTGAGAGTCAAGTCATGCGCAGAATGACATAAACCTTGAAAAACATATGCAGAGCAGCATCAGTGATGCAGTGTTTTAAAAATAAGCTGAAAAAAACACAGCAGATTCAGTAACCGATATTGTAATTGTAGCTGTTGTACTCTAGTATTTCGTTATTTTCATTATATCAAGTCAAGTATTGAAAACAAGCACAGCAAAGGTGTCATGAAATCACATATGACAAGCAGTCCAGATCCCAAACATTCGTATCAGTGATACTGTTTGTGTTAGAATCCTGACAGTGGTTCAAAACATGACATTGGAAATATGGTGATGAAATGGTGGTAATGATAAAACAAAAAAAACTTCTGAGATTATATTTACAACAATAAAGCTTCAGTGTTGTTCTTTTAGAGATACATAATTGAATACTGTTAGAAAAAGAGAATCCTCAGAAGGTTTTAGCTGATGATTAATGCAGTATAGTAATTAAACACATCATTAGGAAAGCACAAAAGTTTTAGACAGACTGAAATGGGAAAAAAGGGATGCCAAAACTAATATCATGGATGGTATGTTCTGGGATACATAAATCCTAATATTGTAGGAAAGCAATGGAAGCTCTGATACCCTTTGCTATTCAACTGTATTTGATACTTTAATAGATTAATTATTTGAAGTAACTCATGACAGAAAAGAGACCTTCTTCAGTTTAGTGAAAATATCCTCTTCTTTTCTTTGGTGTGACAGTAAAGTCCATTTTTTTTCTGTCCCCCCCCCCCCGGCTCTGTCTTAGCCTTAGGAATAGGTGCATTAATATATGAGTCCTGTAAGGTCTATGTGTATAGCTGCCCTCACACATCATTTAGAAAGGCCTCTCAGACGTGAGATGTTTTCCAAACTCTCTTCCTCAGGAAGGACAGCAGACTCATTTTTTCCTCCTCTGTGGGATGCTTCCCAAACTCTCTCCCTCAGGATGGACATCAGACTCATTTTTTCCTCCTCTGTTGAACATCCCTTACATGTAAATCACTAATAAACCTGATGGCATCATACCTCTACACCAGCGTTCCATCTGTATCCAAGCAAGAGCTGCTGCATATCGACAACTTGCAATAACTCTGGCAGATCTGTCTGTAAGAAAGACACTACTGTTGAGGCCTTACTGACTGTATTTAAGAAGGGTAGGGTACCTTTATTATGGCAAATTCTGCCAGCAGGAATTTTCAAGCTGTCTGGCCAGCAGGCTAATCACCTAGCATTCTTTTTATATATATATATATATATATATATATATATATATATATATATATATATATATATATATATATATATATATAAATGGATGCATTTTATAATCTTGAAATACTAAAATACTGAATTTTAGTATCTTGAGACTATAAAGCCGAAAGCCCAGAAAACTGACACCCACAACTGTGAAATTCAAAATCGCGATCATTCACTTGCACACACCACCACACAAACAAGTACATATACACCTACCTAATTGCATTACAACAAACAAAAAAACACACACAAACACAACATAACAAACAAACACACCTACCCTATCTATAAGCAGGGGGGCAAGGCCCCCTTCACCCCTGCTTCTTATATATACTAACTCCGAGGTCGCACTAAACACACAAACACATAAAACCCACCACTACACACACTCACACACACTTAAATCCCTACCCGATACCCTTACAAGAACACCACTTACCTGAATCCCCAGCTAAATCCACAAACCGCATTGCACTATACATATCAGAGTTATGTCTTGGTTGCTACTGATTTTTGTTCTAGTTTTAGGAGTATTTCAACTTGATAACATTAATATTATATTACCCTTTATGGATTTCAAACTGACACTTATTTTGATAGAATTTGGTGAACAAACGTGTGTCTTTTTAGTCTAAATGTTCTTCTTATTTTTATTTTGGTGTATTCCAAGTCTAGACACATTGCAATATGAATCTGCAATAACTGCAGTCTTGAACCTGTAAATTTGTTATGTTGGTGTATCTCTCTCATTCTACTTAATAAAAGGTCCTGTGAACACTGAAGTCTTCTGGTGTATTAACCAACTGCAGCTGCCATAAACTGTGGCCCCGTGTACATTGAACTGAATGAATTCTCTCCCGCATTTACATAAACAGCACAAATTATACAGGGCTTATAGCATGTATAAATGGGATCTTCCAGATGTCTACATTCTATATACTGAGTGGCAATTTTCAGCATTTCGTGAGTTGGTGAGGTGAATCATGAGGTTTAAACACGTGAAATCACATAACTATTGGCATGAGTGACAGTATGCTACTAAGTTCAGAAAATTAACACAAAGAAATAAATAAGGTAAGGTCTAGAAGTTTGGGGACTTTGCTTCAAGAAGGTTTGTGATAAAAGGCTGTTAAGAGAAATCAGCTTTTTTTGACATGTCCAGCGCTGGAGAAAACTGCAGCAATTCACGTTTAGGCCACTAGATGAGGCTTTAACACATCAGTTGCATATCAAAATGACTGACTCACAGAAGGAGTCATAATGCCTATCCAAAATAGGCAGCAAAGAAGTCATATTCCAAGGGCTCAAATTTACATTGACTTACAAATTAGTTGGTACATGATGCACTAAATGTTAAATATTTAATTAAAACATTTTATACCTGAAAAAATGACAGACTTTGCTAAAAATATAAGTATTTGTTATCATAAGCTGAAAATGTTTGAAATGATTACATTTAATTTACATGAATTTTTAGAGTATAAAAATGTAACATTTTGCTAAGATGCAAGTTGCTTTAAAATTTATTTACATTTGAAATATGCATTGCTCTTCAAACCTTGCTTTATTTAACAGCAAATCTTGTATATGCACAACCATTATAAGAAAACATAACAAAGCAAAAAAATAAAATAATTGAAAATAAATAAAAATCACCTATAAAATTGAAAGAGTTGAAGTCATCAAGCAGAAGGACACAAAGTTAAGTATTTTGGTTAAATACAGCTATTCAGTTTATTAAAGTCTTCAACACACTTAAATCATCAACACACTTACATTTCACTTCTCAGAATACTGTGGATCCTATTGGCTGATACTAAGTGCCTGGATTTTT
This sequence comes from Protopterus annectens, assembly GCF_019279795.1. NCBI lineage: Eukaryota > Metazoa > Chordata > Ceratodontiformes > Protopteridae > Protopterus > Protopterus annectens. The sequence goes on along the minus strand of NC_056734.1, from coordinate 284,050,674 downwards.
CTTGTGCAAACCATACCACAGTAAGTACTTTGTATCTATAATATTATGATGACTACACATAAAATGTCCATGTCCTGGCTAGATAAAGGCATGTTAGATCTGTTAATTATGTAATTTCAGTGCATATATCAGGAGGTTGATAGTTGAATTGTTTGTTCTTCTTTCGGCTTTTCCTGGTTAGGGGTCTCCACAGCAGAACTCCGGTCCGCTAATGATTGGCAGTAGATTTTTTTTACGGTGCCGAGGCGCCAGCTCAACACCCAACCTTCAACGAAGGCACACCCATTCACACATGTCTTCAAATGCCACACGACCATGGGGAGGACATGCAGACTCCACACAGAAGGCACTCCAGCCGAGAATCGAACGGGAGAACCGCTTGCTGTGATGCGACAACGCTACCGCTGCACCACCAAATTTTTCATTACTGATACTATAGTTCAACATAAGGAGTGTGCTGCACTCCTGAATGTGTTGTCCTTCATATGAAACATTAAATTGAGGCACCCTCTACCTGAGTTGGTGGTAATTCTGGTGGATGTAAAAGATCCCACAGTGCTTATCAAAAAAGGTAGGGGAAGTTCACCGGTTCCCTGGCCAAATTTCCCCAAGTTAATATAAATAACACTTTAGGTCTTCACTAAGAAGAGGCCATTGGCCTAATGGAGCTAACCCTGTCAACAAAGAGCAAATAAATAAATAAAAATAAATAAATAGATAAATAAATAAGGTTAATATCATGGTTATTTGGTAGTTTAAGTGGGACTTCAATACAGCTTATATCAGCTCATAAGTATCTCTCCTTTTTACACATATGCACACAAATGAAAGCATACACTTCCCCATACACACATGCATATGCAGTCTGTCCTCCATTTGCAAATAACTCATTAACTGCTTTCTTTGCCCTCAGTAAGCCAGTTATCTCCCTTCTTTAAAACTGCACTGCATGAGACCTGAACTTTTAACCTTAAATGTATAAAAGTCAGCTACCAATATATACTGCCACACTTGTTTAAACACTCTGCAGAAAGCACATTACAGTTATTGTACAGTAAATTCAGCAGCAAATGAATCATTCTCTGAGATCTAAACATTGACATTGCATATAATCTAGGTATGGAACAAATGACATCATGTCTGATGTGCAGTGATGAAATCTAAAGGCACCATGCTCTCTGAACTAATTGCTTCTTTACTGCCTAACTTTTCCTATGTTGGCCTTATAGAAGATACCTTTAGTGAATGCCTAGCTCTTTTTTTCATTTTTTTTCATTTTGAAACAGTTGTAGTCACAAACTATGTCACTTCACTGCTATTAGATGTACAGAATTCTTGAATCCCCCTTATTTTTATAAGTTATTGTTTGTCAGTGACAGGGATGTCTTACTCTGTTATAATCTTGAAAATGATGTAACATATTATAATCAGTCCTTTCCCAACTCTTTGGTGTGCAGAGAAAGGGGTAGTGGTAGTCAGGCTCCCAGTACACAGCACCATCACAGGGACTTGCACTTGGTATTGGCAAGACAGTGAATATGACCTACACTGCAAAAGCATGGGTACACATGCATAGCTGGGAGGTAGTGTAGACCCCAGCAGTGATACAGATGGACATGTCAGTAATTAAGGGTGGAGACAGGCCATCACAAATGTCCTTGAAGCCTGCTTTGGAGATGGACACAAGGCTGTGGGACATGCACATCAGTACTTCTGGGGGCAATTAGTATCCTTCCTTAAAAAGGGGAGGGTCTGGTATGAAGGGATGAAACCAAACTATCAGTCCACTAGGAAGATGGTGTTCCTTAACCATTGCATGAAGGCCAAAGCAACAAGATGACAAACAGCAATAGAAACCACTCCACCTATCTGGATGTCAACATAATTTAATCTACTCACATCACTGGCGATGAGTGGGATTTCTCTTTTACTTGTGAATAAACAGAGTTCATGGTCAATGAGAGGGATGCTGATGAGAGATTAGGGAGACAAAAGGAGTGGATAAATGTATTTTAATCTGCCATTTTTAAAAATTCCTAAATAGTCATGACACAAAGGTAAAATCTTATACCTTAACCAGGATTGCTGCATACGTCAAGGTCATAGTCATAGTGGGAGACGATTTAAAGAAATGTTTACACATTTCAAACATATATTTCCTTTTGGCAGCCTAAAGAAGCAGGAAATCAAGTCAGAAGCAATATTTTACTCAACTTCAGAAATCTTCTTCTAAATATTCTGAGCTCTACAAAAATGAAGTGAAACAAATGCTCCAAACAGGCAAACTCAGCACCCCTTTTCTTGGTGTTTCTACCAACTGAACTTCTTAAAAAATCAATACTTACATTGGAATATTCTTTCTAAAAATCCATTTTGAACAACTTGATTTCCATGAGTCATGCAATTTATTGCTAGTTTTGCACCAGAGGTTCAGACTTCACCATCAAGCTGAACTGATCATCACCCAGTTCCTCTTTAATAACCTCAGTTCTGTTAAGGTTGTAGATACTGTCTTCCTAGAACTGTAAAAAATATTTTGATATGACCTGCCACAATCTCATTCATCATGATTTCTCAAATACTGACCTTGCACTAAGGGAGGTCAGGGTATGTTTCAGGTAATACCCAAACAAGTATAAACATGCAGTGTAATTCAAGAATTAACATTTTGGTATTATTTTTATGTTGCCAAAGGCTATGTGTAGAGGGATGAAAGCCAATGAATAAATGAATTTTATTCAAATCTGTAGCCAGATACTGCTTGTTTCAAATGTGTGCATTTGTATGAGTTACAGTAAATCATACGCTTATTTGTATGAGTTACAGTAAATCATACGCTTATTTGTATGGAAGAGGCCACAAGTACTTTTCAATATCAGGAGGAGAATCAGGTACTTTCCTATGCTTTGTTGAAGAGACTCCTTGTCATAGCATCTTAGAACCGTTGTCTAGGTACAAATATTAGGCCAAATGGGACTCAGATTACCTACATTGCCATGTCTTCAAAGTTGTCTCTCCATTAGACTTCAGTCAATCCTCCAAGACTCAGTTATAGACACTCCTGTGGTGGTATCGAACGGTATATATCTAGGCTCTGTCTTAGAACTCCTGTTATTCTCTGTTTTCATCATCATTGAAGTGCGCAAACATGGTGGTTCTATTTTGTGGATAGCAGCCCCATAATGTCATACTTCATTCAGCCCCAAACAACAATCTTTTCATTTAAGTGCAAAAATGGCTGTTAAATTTCAGGCTGTTCCTCAGTGCTAAGAAAACTCACTGCATGCTCTTGTCCATTGCTATTCAAATCCTTAGTGTGCATGTTTTGGTGGTACACCTACATGCGGTTGTTGAAAGAGATATGATCTTAAACATTTTTGGAATTACTGTTAATTTAAAATTTATTATAGGCCAAAGACAGCTCTGGCAATGTATAGGAATAAATCCCTGACTATGAGCCTTGGGTGATTGACAGAGCTGGCCAGATAGGATGTGAGTAATCAGCTGATGTTGGCTTCCCATACACGGAGAGGGAGAGTGCTCTGGTTGCCACTTAGGTTATACCTAGTGGAAGAACTATGTATTATACCCATGGAGCATGAGCTTATGAACATGTGCTGCCATTGTGCCCATGCATATAGTCAAAAGAGGGCCCAGATACACTCCTTGTGTCAGTCAGCAGTGGGGTTTGGATAGCCATTTGACCAGTCCTGTAGGGAAAAATATTTGGTAAGCAAGAAGAAAGTCTTATTATGCTTGGCAAAGTTTGTTGCCTCCTGAAGTTTCTCTGAAAGTCTTAGAACTACTAAATTGCACAGTAAAAATAGTCTAATTGACACACTTGTTAGTATATTGAAGAATGAAGGTGTCTGCTGATTGTTGATGGAAACCATGGAGCAGCATAATGAATTTTAGCATTCTGAAGATGATCATGTGACCCAGGCAGGTATGACCCTAGCCCTGAGTAGCATCCTGCCATCACCCAGAATGATACCACAATACAAGGACAAAATGATTGACTTCAACAATTGGCTGAGCTTCTGGTGTCATTCTAAGGGGATCCAGTGTCTGTCTGCCTGGGACAACATGATAGACAGACCACGATGCTTTGCCAGAGATGGCCTGCACCTGTTGACCCTGGGATTCCAGATACTAGCTAAGGCTCTTTCCACCCTATAGTGCCTCTTTAGGCAAGGTTCAAATGACAAACTCACCACCGTAGCAGGTATAAGCAAGCAAAATCTGAGGGTAATGCTACTCAATACTAGCAGTCTGAACTTCAAAATACACTCACTTGAGGCACTCCTTAAAATGGAGAACATTGACATCTGTGCAATAACGAAGACCTGGTTCAAGGCTCCAGAGTGCACCCCTGCATTACCAGGTTATAACTCATACCACACCTTTCGGCCACCTAACCTGGACTGAAATGCTAAAGGAGGAGGTGTGTCCATGTTCATTAAGGATATCCACACCTCTAGGATAGTTGCTCAACATAATGCATCTGAAATTATCCAAGTGCAACACTGGGCAAGACTGCAATCCAGGTTGTAGCTTGCTACAGATCCCCCCGCCATGCCCCAGGATGCCCACACTACGTTTCTTGATATACTGGGTAATATTAAGGTACAGCCCAATACTCTAATAACGGGTGATTTCAACTACCCCACCATCAACTGGGAAAACTACTCATGTACTAACTTATTTGCTCAGTGCTTTCTGGAAATAATAAATGCCAATGCAGTGTTTTCTATAACCCCATCAGGGGCAGCAATATCCTGGACCTGGTCATTATCAATATGGGCAACCGATGTTCCACGCCAAAGGACAACTTCTCGCTGACCAGATCCGACCACAAGCTAATCACCCTAGACATCAATATCCCATCCACACCCCCTAGTAAGGAAACCAGCATAAAAACTTCTCCAAAGCAAAGTTCATGCTTCTTAAGACAGAAGTGGCAAGTTTCACAACACCCATACAGATGGAAAATAGAGGTACAACTGCTGAATCCTATACAAATGAACTGTATAAGCCCATACATGAGAGCATGGATCGTGCCATCCCCAACAGAAACAAGACACTATCCTCCAAAAAAAGGAAGCCAATCTGGTGGTCCCCTGCCATAAGCAAACTCTACAACAGAAGGAAGAAGCTGTTGCAAAAAGAGTAAAATCCCTTGATTGCAGGAACTCCCTGGTCAGCCTCAGTAAGAAGCTGAGATCCCTCATAAAATCCTCCAAAGCTAGTTATGAAAATAAAATCGCCACTAATTCTAAAGACAACCACAAAGCACTCTACAGCTATGTCAAGAATCTCAATGGTAACACTCAGATCTGCTCTGAGCTACAGCACAACGGCACTAGATATACAGAACTGATATTGCCAACATCCTGGTAGATAGGTCCAGTGCAAACTTCACCCCCCCACCCCCCAAAGGGCCCATCCCTATACCGGAAGAATGCAAAGCCCCTGTAATCATGGCTGCACAAGTAAAGACTGCACTCTCCAAAGCCAAGAATACAGCATCCATGGGACCTGACACCATCCCAAGCTGCGTTCTCCATAAACTACAGAACAAACTGGTACCCCACCTAAGTACCAAGTTCAGTCATAGCCTCACTTCAGGCTTTGTGCCTACTGAATGGTGCACAGTGATGGCTATCCCGCACCACAAAGGTCGTGGCACCCCAGACCCCAGGAACTACCACCCCATTAGCCTGGTGAACCTGGTCTGCAAGGCCATGGAATGTATCATCTTGGAGCTTATAAACAAGGACATAGGTAACCTCCAAACTCTGGACCCCACTCAGTTTGGGTTTGTAAAAGGTAGGTCATGTCTCCTAAACCTGATTGACTTCTTTGAAGCAGTCACCAGAGGCATGGACAAGGGTAAGGTTATGCACATAGCCTGTCTTGACCTCGCCAAGGCTTTTGACACCATCCCCCACTCTGGAATTATAGATAAACTCACTAGACTGGGCATAAATCCCTATGTCACAAAATGGGTGGCCAACTGGCTCACTGACAGAACCCACACAGTGAAAGTAGCCAACTCCAAATCCAACTTCAGACCAGTGACAAGTGGAGTACCACAGGGCTCAGTCCTGGTTCTCTCCTATTTGGCATCTACTTCTCACAAGTCCAGGCTAATACAGCAAGTCTTTGGCTAATGAAGTTGGCAGGTAACTGAAAACTAGGTGCCATAATAGAATCACTTAATGATGTGGACATTCTACAAAGGGGCCTCACTGAGACTGATGCTTGGTGTCAAAGTCATGGTCTCAAGCTCAATGCCAAGAAGTGCATTGTCATCCCCTTTGGGAAAAAAATTCTACCCATGAACTACCACATAGGCGGTAGCCTACTAAACACAGAAAGTGTGATAAGAGACCTTGGGACACAGGTGGACAGTAGTCTCTCCTTTGATAATCACATCACCACAGTAGTCAGGAAATCCTTCTATGTGGCACACCTCATCACAAAGGGGCTCAGCTCCAGTAAAAAAGAGGTCATTGTTCCTCTATAATCATCCCTCATCAGACCCATTATAGAGTACAACACCCTATTTGGCATGTACCTCGCAAGACATCTACAACAATTAGAAAGGCCACAGAAATACCTCACTAAGAGGATTACCGGCCTCAAACAGATGCCGTACGTAGACCATCTCAATAAACTCCAGCTTTACTCCATCGCTTATTGCCTACTCAGAGGCGACCTCTGCCTAACATACAAAGCCTTGTCAAACCCAGATCTGTTGGACATGCTACACTTAAAGAAACCCCAATCCCTCAGAGCCACATGCTCCAGGGACCTAAACCTTGCCACCACAATAAACAGAACATGCTGGAGGAATAGATTCCTGTCCAAGAGACTTCCTATGCTCTGGAACAGTCTACCCATTCATGTCAAGCAAAGTTCCTCATTAGCCCTCTTTAAGAAAAATCTCGACAATTGGATGGGAAATAGGAAATTCACCCCAGGGATCACTTCTGTGGCTCTGCTAGACAGGGGCACAAGAAAATAACTTTCTTGGGTGGTGAAAGCCAGGGAACATTTTTGGCTAGGCTTATATAGGCCCCAGGGCTGATAGCCTAGTACCTAACTATGAACCTATGAACCCAAGTGATCATGAGCTGGAGTGGGAAAGTCATGTTCCTTGGCTAAGAATGAGTAGATCTGAGAAAATCATTATGATTAAATGTTTCAGAGGTGATTAATAAAATTGAAGTGGCCAGAATTGAACTATGGAATGTTACTGGACTATTTTTTGCGCAGACGAAACATTTAGAAGTGGTTATAGTGGAGTATGCAGCATTCTTGTACAATAACCAAGAAGCTGTGGGGGCCCCTTAAATACCAAATATTACAGATCTGTGACAAGGCAGCAAAGCCAGTAAAACATACAGAGCAAGTAGAACAAGAACTGATAGGAGGAATATAAAGTCTTCTTTTTCTTTCGGCTTTAGGGGGTCACCACAGTGGATCACCTGTCTGCTCATGATTGGCAGTGGATTTTTACGGTGTTGAGTTGCCAGCCTGGCGCCCAACCTTCCACAGAAGGTGCACACATGCACAAACTCACACCTAGGGCAAATTTAGAGTGTCCAATCCACTTACAACATGTCTTTGGGATGTGGGAGGAAACCAGAGCACCCGGAGGAAACCCATGTGCCCACAGGGATGACATGCAGACTCCACACAGAAGGCACCCCAGCCGAGAATTGAACCAGAAAACCTCTTGCTGTGAGGCGGCAATGCTAACTGCTGCAGCACCGTGGCTGCCCTAGGAGGAATATGAAGTAATGAGGCAAACTTTGAAAATGGAATTTTGGAATTTTAGAAATAGACTGGTTTTCTTAAACTGAACAGATTACTTAGTCTTCATGGATACTTAACATATATATGGGGGTTGATGATGCTTGTATATAGAATATGGAAGATATAAAATGTGACACAATTTAACAGCCATGCTAATTAAGCTTATATGCTTTATATTCCACTGTCATTTATCTACATTGTGACTCTGAGCAAGTCACTTAAACAGATAGTGCTCCTGGGTTACCCCTAAAAAGATTCAAACCCCATACCATTAAATTAACAGCTCAGAGCCTCCAGCCTGTGCACTGTCAGCCATAGTGAATGAAGCTGCAGAAAAACTGAGTAATTTGTATTCATTAGGCCTACTTGGTTAGCAGATTAAAAATATGTGATTTGTGTCCATGTCCACTTGCTATTATGCTATCTTTCAGTTCACTGATATTGTGTGCATTGAGTAACATAATTTCCTTCTGCCTTCCTTCACATCTATTTCATTTTATAACTATGTCTGTTCTTGTCTAGTTAATGACTTTCTTGCCCATTTTTCCCATTCCCATTCATTCACGCTCTGATGCCTGCTTTCTCCTATTCAGGGTCAATGGGAAGCCACAGTTCATTGTGGTAAGCGAGAAGTACAAGTCAGAAAGGTACTCCTGGACAGGAGTCCATCCCACCATGCGCACACACACTCACACACACACACACACACACACACACACACACACACACACACACACACACACACACACACACACACACACACACACACACACACACACACACACACACACACACACACACACACACACACACACACACACACACACACACACACACACACACACACACACACACACACACACACACACACACACACACACACACACACACACACACACACACACACACACACACACACACACACACACACACACACACACACACACACACACACACACACACACACACACACACACACACACACACACACACACACACACACACACACACACACACACTGTTACAACGGGAGTGGCTGCAGTTGCACTGTGTCCCTTTTCTTGCTCTTGCTTCTCTCCTTTCTTTCTGTTGTTTCAGTTGTTCCCACTCTGCCAGATATCATGTGGAAACCCCAGGCCATTCTAAACTACATTTACTTTTAATTTAACCTTGCTAACTTCCTTATAGTACTGTGTCTCCTCCACTCACTTCCCCCATGCATTTATTTGTCTGTATACCTTTCTCCATGGGTCTTTAAGTTTTATGTCAGTTTGACACATTTTCTCAGTATTGGCTCTTCTATTCCCTTGAGGTAGGCTTCCACAGCTATACCTTTTTCAGTGTTCTCTATCCTTTTATAGTTTCTTTCACTCCTTTATGGCCCATAAATCATACACTTGAACTGCCTCTTGCTTCCCGGTCATTATACTGTATGGTTCCCTTCTTTTCACTCATCTTGGTGCTACCACATGTGGTACCCCTTCTAGCTTCTGCCATTTCAATTTCAGTCTCCCTCTCACACACTCCTCTGCTTTCTATATTTGCATTGTTGCTACTGTCAACTCTCCACATTAGAGAAGAATTGATGATATATGTAAATGAGATTAAAATTCACTTGCTTATTTAGTTATCACTTTTCTTTCATTCAGCATTGTACTGTGTATGATCATTTATAGATGTCATGTAAGCAGTTGGTCTTATCCTCAGCTATGAGTGTTATATAAGTTTACTTATATATATATATATATATCAAATCATTGTCTAAATGGTTGTTTTATAATTTATTTTTAATGTAAGATATTTTTATCTTATGCATTTTTGATTTGATTATTCATGGAGCTTTTCCTCCTGTGTCTTATCTGAAAATAGTCTTTTAACCATTTGGGCTTCTCTAATTATCTAGAAAAATAAGTCAAGGGAACAGCAATTTATTTATTTGAAGATAGAAAAGTACAGGAATAGATAGATAGATAGATAGATAGATAGATAGATAGATAGATAGATAGATAGATAGATAATGTACCTACAATGGATTATTTGTTTTGATTCCATTAGAAGACAGAAATATATTTAAGTTTTTATTAAAAACTTCAGTGGATTCATTTCCATTCTCTGACTTTAATGCAAGGCTTCTTCACTTGAAGGTGTGGCCACTATGGTACTTACTGATAAATAATGTGGTTCTTTATTTAAATACATTCAGATGAACAATAATCTTTCTTTATTTAAAAACATTCAGGCAAAGAACAAACCATTAACATCAAGCAGGATACATAGACAGTGTATCATGATGTAGGGTTGGTATATAAAAAACACATGAGAAAGGACAAGGTAGATTATAATCATAGCTACACAATGTGGTAACTTCCTGTAGAGTCTTATCCCACTGAGTAGCCACAGTGCATGCAAATGACTTCCTCAGGCACGTCTACAATACAATTTATGAACAGGAAAACTACTACGTATGAACTGGTCCAGACCCATAAATTATGAGACCAGAATGACATACCCCACAGCTGTCATTACAGTAATAGAAGATGGGAACGTCATTATATGCCACTGTGTAGATGGTTTATCAAATATACTGCAGACAGTGCATAACACAATCGCACCTTTAAAGTACTGAATTGCAACTCATGGATGTACAGGAACATTCCATCCCTGAGAACAGTGCTCATACAGCACAGTGTCACAACCAAACACTATCTTACCCCCTACATAGGAATATCACCACCTTCCCCACTAATGAGTGTGCAAAGACTATGAGCTTGCCTAATTGGTATACTATATGCAGACAGTTGACCTCCACAGACATGATGGTTGGGGGGGTTTAAAGTTTTATGAATCACACCTGAGCATGTCGAGTAGCTGTGTACAGGACATGATGGACCACAGACATGAAGGATAACAAAATGGAATGCCTTCCTGAGAGTAGCGCATAAAGTATGTATGCAGGTGAGAAACTATACAAAACTTGTGCAGTGTGTACAAAAGACTGATGTCACCACCTTGTCTGCAAAGTAGCAAGTTGTGTACAAGTTCCATCTGTCAAACCCAGGTCTGATTCCAAACACTGACGATTCAGTGTCACCACTCTGGAACAAAATCATAAGCAGATTTACACATGGATGCTAAATGTCATGGGTCTAATTAATGTAGGGAATGGGTTATGCATAATATCATCTTCACTGTAAAAATTATACAGAAACAACAAGTGTGACAAAGCTTCTAAAGCTAAATGTGTTTAAGCAGAGAGTCCATTTATCTTCCCTAATAGAAAAACTTTTCTTTGCACATGTAAAACATAGCTGAATAAAAAAAAGCTACAGATAGTAGTCATAAATATTATATATGTCACCAACACATGGTCCTGGCAGTTTTCGGAATCACGCAGTATTGATCCTGTAGACTATGCAGTACTACGAGGGACTGATTTGCTGAAACAGTTCTTTGCAAGCTGAAGAACCAAATATGATGTGGTACCAGTAACCAAAAGAAGAAGAAGATGTTGGTGTTGTATGTTGTATAGGGATAAGGTGAAAGGAAACATAGTAGGACAGAAAATTTTGTGTAGAGGGTCATAATGGATAAAATGGGAGTAGTGAAAACAATATAAAGCACCTGAGTTTATAGGTACATAAAATACTATAAAAAGAAACAAAAGCTAAGCAATATGCGTAAGTACTTAGTACAGTGAGTTAATGTTGGTGGAATAACGTACTACAGAGTAGGGACAGGGTCCACCAGACCTTTGTTTTGTTAGAATATAAGAGAGCAGCTAGACCTTAGCTTTATTAGAGTTTAGGACAGCAGACGGGACACTCATTAATTTATTATTGATAGTGCAGTTATACTTATTATTTGGCTAATTTGTTAAGGTACATTGTTACAGTGTTTCAGGTTTGCTTAGGTAGTTTTTAAGTGGACTGCAGTTAGAGTAAAAATCTCCTGTACATATTAACACCAGCAGTACAGTTGTGAAGAATTGTATATCAAAATATGGGGCCTATGTTTAATGATAGAATGTTCAATTCAGCGACCATCCGATCATCGAGCATAAATCCTCAAGTATTCACTTCAGAGAATGTTCATTTCAGCAAATGTGTTACACTGGGAAACTAGTTGTGAAGAAACAAATGAAATCTGAACCACCACTCTGTAGAAGTAAAATAAAAATCCTGTTTATTAAAACACAACATCAGTGCTTTCAGGTCTGAAGAAGGGTTTTTAACCTGAAAGTGTTCACATTGTGTTTTAATAAACAGGGTTTTTATTTTACTTCTTCAATGTGGTGGTTCGGATTTCATTTGTTTCTTCATTGATGCTTATTGAACATCCGAAACTTTTGGTGTCAAGGTTCTAGTTTGTGTTTTTGAAACAAACTAGTTGGTCAACATTTCCCTGTTGCCCTTTTCCTCACTGTAATGTGATCTCGGAGTTGGAATATGTACTTAGTGGGAGTGTGTGGGGCACAGCCCCCCCACCTGGGTGAGTTTGAAATAGTACGTTGTGTGTTATAGGGAAATGCTGGTTAAGAAGTTACTTTCCCCGTGTAACACATTTGCTGAAGTGAATGTTTGCTGAAGTGAACGTTTGAGGATTTATGTCCAGTGATCAGATATTTGCTGAACTGAACATTCGATCATTAAACATAGACCCAAAATCTGGTGCCTTGAGCAGTACATGAAGTAATAAACTATTAAAACATTTCAGTCAGTCAAACAGATTAGAACTTAGTTTAACTTATAAAAAATGTAAGCCTTAACCACCAGAGTAATGGAGCTACTATCTGAAGTTTCTACCAATCTGTTATGAACACAGTACCTATTACCGGAGTCCTTTCAACATCCTTTGCTGTCATACTTTTATTGGGAAAATAAGGCTGTAAACAAGGCTGGTTATGACTGAGCTTGTGAAATGCAGCATTCAATATAGTAACATATCTTTTAAGACTGAGATTGTTATATTCCTAAGTTACTTGACAATTCATTCTGACATTTAAGATTCACATTTACTGCAAACCACTAACTCACTGCAACCTTGTGCACAGCCTCAATGTTCTTACAGTGATTCAACCACCCTCAACATACATGTGTAATATGGCACACTAAGAGAGCCATATGTGTTGACCAAGTAAAATGTAGTTTGTCAGTTTAACGATTCTAACACTTGCATCAGATCTCCAAATCAACCCTAACAAAGCTTTATACCTCATCTGTATCTACCTACCTCCCGGTAATAACATCAGCACAATTGAAGCTATATTAAACTGGGCATCATCAACTTACCCCAAGAAACAGTAATACTAGGTGATTTTAATACTGACTGGAAAAAAGTCAATACAGATAACCCCACCTCTCACATTAACCTGCATGGCTTTAATCAAACTATCACCTCCACGACCAGAATTAACAAACCAAACAAAAAAGAGACTACCTTAGACTGGATACTTATAAATAGACAGGAGCAAGCTTATAAGGTAGGCACTCTCCCAGATGATTTAAGTGATCATATGTTGACCTACATCATAAGACAAAAACATGACCTGCTTAAACCCCCCACTTTTAGGATTGCACGGTCCAATAAACACTTTAGCCCAGAATCATTCCAAAATGAACTTAGTGCCTGTAACTGGTACCCTTTAAAAACTCTACCACTTGAAGAGGCTATAAAATATCTAAACTCTACTTTTTTATCCATCCTTGATAAACATGCACCTAAATGGTCGATCCGAATGAAATCCAAACCAGCCCCCTGGCTTTCCAAAGAAACCAGGCAAAGAATTCTACTAAGGAACAAATCTTGGGCTAAATGGAGGGCTAACAAAACTATCTCTGATCAACAAAACTTTAGGCAACTAAGAAATAATACAAAAAAGGCAATACTTACAGATAAAAAGAACTATTACTGTAAACTACAACAAACCCATCAAAACAATCCCCCAAAATTTTGGTCTAGTATAAACAAACTCCTGTCCCCTGGACACTCTCATACACCTACCCCTCTTGAGGCAGATCCTAATACCCCCCTACAAACAGCCAATACATTTAATACTTTCTTCACAGAGACCATACAAACACTAACCAGTCAGCTAATCCCAGACAACTCAAGCCTTCACACCACAACATTACCTCCACTACCAACATTTAAACTGCAACCTATCTCTACTACTCTCATCTGTAAACTCATCCAGAAACTTAAGCCCTGCACACCTTCTGCTGACCAAATACCATCAGAATACTTGCAAAAAGCAGCTAAGGTAATTGCATACCCTGTATCCATCCTCATTAACAGAACCTTTACAGAAGGAACCATTCCAGACATTTGGAAAATCTCCCATATTATTCCCCTACATAAAGGTGGCAATTCAAATGATTACTCTAATTACAGGCCTATAGCACTAGTATCTCCTTTAGCCAAAATAATGGAAAAATGCATGCACCAACAACTACTACATCATTTTTCTCAACACAACATTCTAGCTAACTGTCAACATGGCTTTAGGCCATCACACAGTACCACAACTGCCCTACTATCTTTTATAGATACCATTAATAGAAACCGCAATAACAATAACCTCTCATCTGCTCACTTTATCAACCTCTCAAAAGCTTTTGACATGGTCAACCATGCCCTTCTCATCAACATTCTAAAGTCCCTCTCCTTTGACTGTCAGACTATTAAATGGTTTATGTCTTATCTGAGCAATAGGCAACAAGCAGTTCTCTGGCAAAACAACATATCATCTCTTCAGCCAGTTACCCTCGGAGTCCCTCAAGGCTCTATTCTAGGACCACTTCTCTTTTCACTATTTATCAATGAACTCCACACAGCAATCCCCCAAGCCACCTGCATACAATACGCAGATGATTCTACGCTAGTATGCACAGCAAACTCCCCTTCAGAACTACATTCTCTAACCCAGAAAGTATTTAACATAGTAGAAACATGGTTTACAAATAGATGCCTCCTTCTCAATGCTAAAAAAACTAAGCTCCTTCTCTTTACACCCACAAACAAATCCGCACACATAAACTTCTCTGTTTTTTCCAGTAATGGTACTATTATACTCCCTGACACAACCACTAAAGTGCTAGGAATAACTATTGACAATAACCTGACTATTAAAACTGTCAACAGAAAAATAGGCTCCTTATATAAGATCAAACCTTTCCTAACTCCTATAGCCAGAACCACAATTGCTCACTCACACTTAATCTCTACACTTCTGTACGCTTCACCCATATATACTAACCTAAAGAAAAATAATCTAACCAAGCTAGCAAATTCCTATAATTCCATTGCCAGATTTGCCACTGGCAACACCTTTAGAACTCACCACTGTCTGAATCTAAGGCAACTAGGCTGGCTTGAACTTCAAAACCAACTGATACTACCCCAACTCACCATTGCCCACAAGATTTTCTACCAACCCAACAGCACTCCTATTCTTTCCAATCTCATCCTGCCTTACAAAAATTTGAATTCCCTGCGCTCCTCTAAGAAACTGCTTGCTTGCATAGGCAAGTCTAATAACCTGGCTGGAGACTCTCTTTTTTCTAACACAGTGGGAAAAAACTGGAACCTACTGCCCAATGAACTAACATTACTTTCTTCCTTGCCTCTCTTTAAACATAACCTCAAAAAACACCTCCAAACACACTGGTTATGCCCCTGTAGCAAGCCTGACTAACCATTTCCCTTTACTAAGTATAGCTCCCTAAATTTCGAATTCCTACTATTCTCGCTTAAATTACTAACACTCCTAATGCATTTGTCACATACTAATTCCTTGTAAGATAGACTAACTGATACTCCCAAATTTATATGCCAACAAACTCTCTCTAGTAGATTAATTACACTTAATTAACTAACTTCTTTCTCTATCTTATTAATACTGGTTGTACAGCATACTTTCTATCTCTAAGCACAAGTCCTTGTTGTATTTTTATTAAAATATTTTCTGTTAATTTCTACTTTTAATTCTTTAAATTTTAATTTTTAATTTTTAATGTTGTAATTCTATAATTGCCGGAGCTTTTCTCCCCGGGCCTCTACTGAAAATGGAAATATATCCAGTTAGACTAGCCCGGTTAACAAATGTAAAATAAATAAATAAATAAAATAAAATCAGATCTCAGCTTTTATCTAAGAAATGTATGCCACAGAGATAAGATGTTTCAGTTAGGCATGATTGTCCCCTTACTGCAGCTTTGGACAGACCCAGTGTTACACATTAAATTCCCAGGCATGGCTTACTTGCTGTAAAGGATGAAGAATTGTGGGCATTATAGGCTAATAGTGCAGGTCATTATGAAAGCAATATTGTTGATGCACACTAAACTATTTTATCCAAATTGCAGCAGCAACAAACACAACTTCAGTACATTGTCTCTAATACTTCCACACACTGAACACATGCAGTTCCTCCATGTAATTAACAGCATTCGTTGCTTTACTACATCATAATTAGCAGAGAAAAACTGTAAAACACCAAAAAAAGCATTAATTCACAAACTTAAAGGAAGTGTCAGTAACAGTACATAGAGATTGATTAATAAAACACCAACAGATGAAGTCATCCAGCACAAATGCAAGGTTAGGGGTTGGTATAACAGTCAAGGTATTTACCTCAGAAATACAATGTACAAGGTTTGGTTCTCACCTTTGAGAGAAATTGGCTAGGCTTAAAATGGCTCGCAAGGGCGGCTAGCCTAACACTTACCAATGATCCTTCAAAAAGGGTTCAGTAGCTTTCAAAATGAATGCTGTACCTGAAGTTCTAAACTAATAACATAGTAGTTCTAAAATCCTTGTCAATTACAAGCTTGAAGGCAATGCTTGCTAATACTTGAACAAGTCATCAGTTGATCAGTTGTTCATCAATTTAGTTAGAGTTACTGAGTAAGCTCTAAAAAGTATTTATTATTCAGAGATCCTAAGTCTGAGAAAAAGCAACTGGTTGCTGTTAGTTTGTGTAAGACAGATGAACAGAAATGGGTCTGGGTTGAGGCAACTGCTTTGTTGCTCCAAGTCTCACAAAGGTGCTTAAAAAGCCAATCCTATTTGATGATACATTTTCTGAGATTAGTTAGTGGCTTACTTAGAATGAATTAATTTAGAAGGCAGAGGTGGTCTCTTAGTTAAAGAAAATGTTATTTACTCTTCAGGGATGGTAGCTTCCTTAGACAGAAAGGCTTTGATTTCTCAGTAATACACAGGCAGATTAAGGTATTAGTAGGCAACATCTGAGCAACAAAATCAGAAGAGATGTGGCCCAGTGGGCATTTTCCTTAAGAACAAAGAGGTTCTTTAGACAGAAAGGTTTTGTTTTCTTAGTAACAACAGTCATTATAGACTATATAGCTGCTAGAGTTCAATGTGACCAACACAGTTGATGGGCATGACAGATGTCTTCCTGCTTATCCTAAGTCTATGGGAAAGTGAGGAATTCTGTGTCCATAGGCATTCTGAGTCCTGAGCAAAGCCCATATGCTGAATTCAGAAGTCACATCCAATAGTAGGTCTAAATTATCTTGCTTTTTGTGAAAGGTACAATAATTCCTCAGAATATGAACAAATGGCAAATGGAACCCTGATTATGCTTGAGGGGCATGTCAGACAGCTACTCTTCTTGTCCTAATTCTAAGCTTCTATACAGTCTGTATATTGTACATATGCAAGTGCCCACACACACGCACACATGCAAGCATGCACTCACACACACACACACACACACTCGCACACACACGCACACAAGCACACGCGCGCACACACTCTATTTGGGATTATTATTATTTGAAAGGCATGCAGATCTTTCACTGAAAAAAAAAAATGTATATTGCAGGGATGCCCTCTGCAGGTATAGGGTGCTTGGAAGTTGTAGTCTCAAGGTAATATACACATCAGTAATGTTCATGCTTGACTACAAGCAGACCAGTTTGCAGAAGACAGCATTCAGTGAGCACAACTGTGGAGGAGAAAACAGTCAAAAATGGTGAAAATATGTAGAGTTAATATATAACATGATACCCGTATAAGAGCAAAGACAATGGCACAATATAAGGCAGCAGTTAGTTGACACATTTGACCATACAATCAAACTATGCAGTATATGCATGATCTGCATCCATGGCACCAATGCAGTAGGCCTCTCAAATGTTTGATCTCTCTCTGTCACAGTTGTAAATCACATACTTATATTCAAGCTGCTTTTTTTGCTGCGGAGTACTTGTTTCAGTTTACCATTGCAAAAAAAAAAAAAAAACAATGGTCTGGATTTAATAAACTCCACGTAGGTTCTGTACAGAGCCTAATGGAGTGTATTTGCTTACACAATACTGCTCATCGTGTCGCATTGCACAGCCTCGTGCCATGAATATTAAGGATGTATGGCGCATGTAAGTAAGATTATACAACTTGGCCCGGTATTACTGGCCGCAAAACCTGTATAATGAACAGTGAGAACCTTACAATAATGACTAAGATAGCAGATATCATCTCACTAATCTCGTGGCAGCAGGTGTTCAGTGTAGGTGTGGAGAGCAGATGGTCGGGTGGGGTTCTAGTACAGGGTGTGCAAATTTTGTTTTAATCTTGTGAGATTTCAGATTATAGCAGTAAAGTGCAACATACACAACTGTTTTCTCAAACATCTTGTGGCAATAGCTTTAAGTGCATAGACAAGGTCCATTTGAGTAGCACAATTACACAAGTGCCTGCATGCGAAATAAAATTAAAATTGCAGTGCTTGACCTTGTTGCGTGTTGCTTAACATAGCGTAAATACAGTGTGCACCCTCACCTACCATGTTTGCATGATGGTAAGCAATGCACAGCATTTTCAAATATTGCAAGACCAAAATGAACAAACTCTCAGTAACAGCGAGATGTGCAATAGGTGGGAAACAGCAGCATATAAAATGCATTTGGCAGGAAATGCTCATTAGACATTGATCTTGAACTATGGCAGGCATGTCTGGAGTTGCTGGAGATGATGTGTGCTTTCAGGTACAGCATTGGGGTGTTCAGGAGCCCAAGATTTTTGTTGGACTCGTAGTTAAAGAGCATGGACACAGGTCATTACAGCAGGACTATTCAGGCTCAGAATATAAATCTGAAGCTTGGAATAGTGTTGCCAGGGCCCTAACCAGTGCAACAGGTATCTCCCACACAGGTGAGCAATGCAGATATCATTTTGATGACTTCCAGAGGAGAAAGTGGGATACCCCTGACCTTTGGATCAGAGAATGTCGGGCAGGGGACACCACACAGATGTGTAAGTATCAATTTCAGTGAGTAATTGTAAGAATTAAAAGTTGAATATAGTCAGGACTAGTATTCATAATGGTGTTCTGTTCTGTTTTTTTTTTCCACAGCTGCTGAGGAAAGAGACTTGAATGTTTGGTCCCATGCCATGCATCTAGTAAGGATGCGAGCAGTGTGTGGTATGTATGCATCAGAACAGTATTGTCTAAATAGTATTTTAATAATAATAATAATAATAATAATATGTATAGTAATTTTGTAGCATTAAAAGTTAAGGGCTGCTTAGTTGGTATTTAATAGAGTCATATCAAATTGGACATGCATTTCCAACTGTAAAAGAAACTATGCATGCCTTAGGCTGTAGCACAAAACAGTGGTTCCATATACTCAGATAACAGTGAGAATGCATCTCTAAACTGTAAAAAGAAAGTATGCATGCAGTAGTTTGTAGGACAAAAGAACAGTATAGCATCTTAATGTGCAGTCATTGGTTGTGAGTTCAAAACAACACTTTCCAAATATACAGTACTGTTAGCTTTTCATCATTATTGGAATGTAACTTCATACTCTAGACCAGTGGCACAAATGACCTCCTCCAAACTTTAATCAGTTAATTAAAACATGCATATGTGCAATATATGCATACATCAAGGACTGATGACTACACTCTGTACTATAGTGTGCCTCTGTTATAAACTGGGTAGTCTTAAAAGTAAGGAGGAAACTTGCTAGGAGTTTGTAGTGTTAAAAGTAAAGGTAACAGAGTAGAGTCAAATAATTGTATCAATGCTTTGTATGTCACATATGGAGTTACTAATGTTCTCCCTTTTTTCCTCTCACCCCATCCCTTTTTTTTATTTCTTTCTTTATTTATTTTTTGTGTTTATTATTTTCTTTTTTGTGGGTTTATTTTTTTTTTATTTTATTTTTTGTTTTTTCCACAGCATAGCAGGGTAGGACTGTCCCATGTGATCCATCTGCCCCCACTCTACCAGCTACAGCACATCTGCCCAGCATGTCTGGTGCAGTACCTGGCAGCACCCCATCTGCTGCCCCTGCACTACCCATTCCCTCAGGTAATTCGGCCCCGGCAGCAGTGGCAGAGGGGGTGAGTTTATCACCCATGACGAACTTCCAGATGGTGTGTAGGATTGTGCACCACATTTTTCTCACACCTGATGGAGCTCCTGCACTCCATCCTTGTGCAGATCACCTGTAGGAGGTGCAGACTTTGGGCACTGCATTGAGCAGTGCAGTGAATTGACAGTGATGACAGTCCACTGGGTGAGGACTAGATTCTCACTGTCAACTGCCTGTATGTGCTTAGGACTGAGATTTCCCACCATGTCTCCATCCGTGGTGTTCCCCCATCTCATTTGTCTTTCATAGTCCCTGTCTCTTGACTTGTTTCTCTTGTCTGTCTGCAATTGTTTCCTCACCTGCCTACCTTACCTCACCCAGACATTCCTATAGCCCTTCCCTAACATTCCTCTCTCTCTCTCTCTCAAAAAAAAAAGTAAATAAAATATGGGCATCTACCCACAAAAAAATTGTCCCATACATAACCCTCCATTTCGCACATGTGTCTTCATGACACCTATTATTCTTTCCAAAACTCTATACAACAGATTGTGTTGTGGACACTCCTCTCTCTGGAGATGACAGTCCAAATTCAGCAAAATTTGTATGTTTTATTCCGGTAGAAATAGATAACTGTGGTTCTTTCTTACATCCTTCCTGCACATTCGTCCCTTGTTTTCACTTTCTCCATCCCCCTGCTTGCTCCCCATTTCATCACTTTCCTGTCTTTCTCATTTCTTTTCTTTAAAGAATTATTGCACAAGGGTGTGTGCTGAGCACCAAAGTGAGGCAATGATAAAAGGCAGCAATATACGTAGATATATTTAAAGTATCATACACGCTTGTAAAACTATTACTTCCACCCATATTTGAAACAAGTGCTATCTGCGTCCAACAACAATGCATTAACACCTGCTGCCATAGAGTCAGTTACCTAGTAGATACATTTAGTACATTCAAAAGTAAGTGACACAGTTTAGGAAAGATTTCCCTTTTTACTTCCTTGTGTTTGCTCCCCATATCATTAATGTTGTATCTTCTTCATTAAATTTCTGTGAAGCAGCATTGCATGGTCCCCTGTAATGTTTTATAAAGCATTATTGCACAATAATCATTTAGTCTTGTACAGCAGTAGTGTGCAATGTTGCATGATGCTATGCATTGCACAGCATCAATAAGCAATACTACTACCAAAATACTTTAATGCATTACCTATAGCTAAACCATTTGCCCCAAAAAGGAATTTATCACTGCATTAAGTGCATTAATTCTTGCAGCCAGAGATTCAGTTAACTAGCAGGTGTATACAACAGCAGTTAAGTCTGTCATTTGCTATACAGTCTCTAAAATACACCTGCTAATCATCTGAGTGTGTGGCACCACCTGTTAATGCAGTGAGACATGCATTTTTTGTTCCAATGGTACTTGGTTCGAATCCAGGTGTATGTTAACAGTGTCAAATAATTTTACGAGTAAAATCAAAATTCTGAAGTGTGATAGAATGGAGTGTATAAAATATGGTTAGATGGTACTGTTTTCCAATTCAACTATATAATACTTAGAACTGGTTTTGCTGTAGCCATGCGTTAGTGTGTGATGTGCACCACCTTGCAATTATGCTTTAAAGAAAAGAAATAAGGAAGACAGGAAAGTGGTGAAATTGGGAGCAAGCAGGGCGTTGAACAAAGTGAAAGCAAGGCAGGAATGTGCATCAAGGATGTAGGAAAGAAGCATAGCTATCCATTTTTTCTAGAATAAAACATGAATATATATGCACAAATTTTGCTGAATTTGGACCGTCACCTCCAGAGAGACGGGTGACCACGACACAATCTGTTGTATAGATAATTGGACAGAATCAAGTGTGTCATGAAGACACATGTGTGAAATAGAGTGCTATGCATGGGGTGATTTTTTTTTTTTTTGTGGGACAGGTGCCCATTTTTTTTTTTTTTTTTGAGAGACAGAGGAATGTTGGGGAAGAGCTGTAGGAATGTCTGGGTGTGGCAAGTGGGGAAGGTGAGGATGCAGTTGCAGACAGACAAGACAAACAAGACAAGAAACAAGGATGGTGAAGGACACATGAGGTGGTTGAACACCATAGTTGGGGTGAGGGTAGGGACATTGCAAACCCATGGATGTCAAGTTGGATGACAGTCAGAATCAAGTCCTCACCCAGTGGACTGGGAGAACAGTTTTTCCAATCCACATAGGAGTGCACCAACAGTGCAGCACACAATCCTATGGAGCATCCCTGGCAGTTCGTCATGGGTAATAAACTCACCCCATCTGCCACTGCTCCTGGAGGAAGCCACAGGCCTATCCTTTGGGGCAGAACTCCCTAAGGGGCCAGGTAGTGCAGGGGAGGCAGAAGGGATGCTACAAGGTTCTACACCATACATGCTGAGTAGCAGTGCTGTAGCCAGTGGAGTGGGGGTAGGTAGATCCCATGGAACAGTCCTACCATACTGTGTTGTGGGACAAACAAAAATAAAAAAAAAACACACAAAAAAAGAAAATAATAAACATAAAAAAGAGAAAAGAGTGTTGGGGTGAGAGAAAAAAAGGAGAACATTAGTAACTTCATATGTGACATATATAGCACTGATGCAATTATTTTACTCTATTCTGATACCTTTACTTTTAACACTACAAACTCCTAACAAATACCTTTGTTTACTGTTAAGACTACCCAGCTCCTAACAGATAGACAATATACTATGTATTGCAGCAAGCAATCCTTGTTGTGTGCATATATTGCACATATGTGTGGTCCAAATCCACAGCTTACAGCAAGCTAGTGATGACACTGCTTTACAGCTCTGATGTTACATGGCAATACTGATGAAACCTTAACAGTACTGTGTATTTGGGAAGTGTGGATTTTGAAGTCACAACCTATGACTACTTTAACAATGACTGCCACTAGTACTGTTAGCCAACAGGGTGCTTCCAGAAATTGGGCTACTGTTGGCCGAAGGAGAAGAAGAGGGTGAAAGCATGCCCGAAAGCAGAAAGAGAGGAGGAAGGTTAGGAGTTTAGTAGTGAGGGTAGGAACTTTGAATGTTGGCAGAATGACTGGTATAGGGAGAGAGCTAGCTGATATGATGGTGAGAAGAAAGGTTGATATATTGTGTGTGCAAGAGACCAGATGGAAGGGGAGTAAGGCCAGGTGTATAGGAGGTGGGTTCAAATTGTTCTATCATTGTGTGAATGGGAGGAGAAATGGGGTAGGGTTATCCTGAAGGAACAGTATGCCAAGAGTGTTTTGGAGGTGAAAAGAGTGTCAGAAAGAGTGATGTTTATGAAGCTGGAAATTGATGGTGTAATGATGAATGTTGTTAGTGCATATAAGCTGGGTGTGCGATGGATGAGAAAGAAACATTTTGGAGTGAGTTGGATGAAGTGGTGGTGAGTGTTCCCAAGGGTGAGAGACTGGTGACTGGAGTGGATTTCAATGGGCATGCTTGTGAAGGGAACAGAGGGGATGAGGAAGTGATGGGCAGGTATGGTGTTAAGGAGAGGAATGCAGAAGGTCAGATGGTGGTGGATTTTGTGAAAAGGATGAACATGGCTGTGGTGAATACGTATTTTAAGAAGAGGGAGGAGCACAGGGTAACATATAAGAGTGGAGAAGATACACACAGGTGGATTATATACTATGCAGGAGGGCCAGTCTGAAGGAGATTGGAGAGTGTAAAGTGGTGATGAGAAAATGTAGTTAGGCAGCATAGAATGGTGGTCTGTAGGATGACATTGGTGATCAAGAAGAGGAGGACAAGTGTGAGAGCAGTGCCAAGGATCAAATGCTGGAAGTTGAAAAAGGGTGATTGTGAGGTGAAGTTCAGGGAAGAGTTAAAACAGGCACTGGGGGGCAGTGAAGAGTTACCAAATAGTTGGGTAACTACATCTGAGATGGTAAGGGAGACAGCTAGAATGGTGCTTGGTATGAAATCTGGACAGAGAAAGGAGGACAAGGGGACATGGTGGTGGAATGAGGAAGTACAGGAGAGTATATAGAGGAAGAGGCTGGCGAAGAAGAAGTGGGATTGTCAAAGAGATGAAGAAAGTAGACATGAGTATAAGGAGATGAGGTGCATGGCAAAGAAAGAGGTGGAGAAGGCTAAGGATAAGGCATATGAAGAGTTGTATGAGAGATTGGACACTAAAGAGGGAGAAAAGGACCTGTACCGATTGGCTAGACAGAGGGACTGAGCTGAGAAAGATGTGCAGCAGGTAAGGGTGATAAAGGATAGTGAGGGAAATGTATTCACAAGTGTGGGGAGTGTGTTGAACAGATGGAAAGAGTACTTTGAGGGGCTGATGAATAAAGAGAATGAGAGAGAGAAAATATTGGATGATGTGGGGATAGTGAGGATGTCAGGAGTGGCAGAGAAGTATGTAAGAGTGGTACAGGATATGTACAAGGGTGGTGTGACAGTGGTGAAGTCTGCAGTGGGAGTGACAGATGCGTTTAAGGTGGAGGTGGGATTATATCAAGGATCAGGTCTGAGCCCTTTCTTATTTGCAATGGTGATGGACAGGTTGACAGAAGAGATCAGACAGGAGGCCCCATAGACTATGATGTTTGCAGATGACATTGTGATCTGTAGTGAGAGTAGGGACCAGGTTGAGGAGACCCTGGAGAGGTGGATATATGCTCTAGAGAGGAGAGAAATGAAGGTCAGCAGGACTAAGACAGAATATGTGTGTGCATGAATGAGAGGGAGGATAGAGGAATGGTGAGGATGCAGGGAGTAGAGTTGGCAAAGGTGGATGAGTTTAAGTACTTGGGAGCAACAGTTCAAAGTAATGGTGAGTGTGGAAGAGAGGTGAAGAAGAGACTACAGGCAGGGTGAAATGGGTGGAGAAGAGTGTCAGGGGTGATTTGTGACAGACGGGTACCAGTAAGAGTGAAAGGGAAGGTCTACAAGAGGGTAGTGAGAAAAGCTATGTTGTATGGGTTGGAGACGGTGGCATTGACAAAAAGGCAGGAGTCAGAGCTGGAAGTGGCAGAGTTAAAGATGTTAAGATTTGCACTGGGTGTGACAAGGATGGAGAGGATTAGGAATCAATATTAGAGGGTCAGCTCAGGTTGGACAGTTTGGAGACAAAGTCAGAGAGGTGAGATTGCATTGGTTTGGACATGTGCTGAGTATGGATGCTGGGTATATTGGAAAAAAGGATGCTAAGGATGGAGCTACCAGGTAAGATGAAAAGAGGAAGGCTTAAGATAAGGTTTAGGGATGCGGTGAGAGAGGACATGCAGGTGGTTGGTGTGACAGAGCAATATGCAGAGGACAGGAAGAAATGGAAACAGATGATCTGCTGTGGCGACCCCTAACGGGAACATCTAAAAGAGAAGAAGAAGAGCCTATGACTACTTTGCGAGAATGAACTGTTGTTTCACCCTCCAGAGTAATGCATGCGTACTTCCCTATTACAGTTGAGAAATGAATGCTAATTTTGATACAGCTATATAAGTAAAAAATAAATATGTTGTAACTTTTAATACTATAATAACCCCACTGTTGGGATGCATAAATACCACATGTGTTTCGCATCCATGCCAGTCTAGTGGCATAGGTTTGCACATTCAGTTCCTGGTCTGTGACAGGTGCGGAAAAAACAGAACACAACAGAATACCATTAAGCATACCAATTCTGACTATATCCAGCTTTTAACTCTGACAAGTAGTCTCTGTATGTGATACTTAAACATCTATGGAGTGCCCCCAGTCCTACATTCCTTGATCCAATGGTCAAGGGTGTCCCTCTTCCTCATCCTGAGGTCTCTGTCATGGTTCCTACATTGTTCACTAGTGTGGGGGATACCAGAAGCACTGGTCAAAGCCTGGGCCAGGCTATTCCATGCCTCTGCCTTGTAATCCAAGCCACGATAATCCCTCTGCAACAGCCTGGGCCCATGTTCATTCACTAGGAGTTCAGCAAACACTTTGGACTCCTGGACACCCCATCTTTGAGTGTGAAATTTCAAAAACTCTCCAGGAATGCCAGCCATGACTATCACAGATCAGGACCAATGTAGAATGATATTTTCCCTCCAATTGCAGGTATCAAACTTACTGGGAGTGTGCACTTTCTGGATTTAAAACATTTGAAAGTTTTGCACAGAGCTTACCATCGAGCAAACACATTGCACAAGAGTGACTGCTGCTGGGAAATGTGTTTGAGCAATGGCCAGTAGTATTACTGAATGTATCCAGTGTCTAGGTCCTGTCTGCTACCTGGGTGGCCCATTCATCCAGTTTGTGCACTTCCACTCTACACGCAAACAAAATTTGCATAGCCAAAGCAGTTTGTGCTAAGCAGTACATCGCACAAACAGTGCCCCGAAAAAAAAAAAAAAAGGAAAAAGTATAAACATGGAAAATTAGTTAAAATGTGGAAAATCTCTCTATGACATACAGAGTAGAAACTGCTAGTGCACATGGCACATAACTACATAGGTCTGGATCACAACTCTCACTGCAATGCACTGTCACAAACAGGAGGGGGGAGTTATCCAGCTTTGTCCCACAAACACCTTTGCAGCAAGTACATGATGTAATTCCTCACACAACCAAGTGCAACTGAATGTGCACTGATATGAAGGCATGACCTGTTATTTGTAAATGTATGCTATGTAATATATTTGTATGTAGTGCACTTACTGATCACGCAACCTGCTATGATTATTCCTTACAAATATAGAGCTGTGTTCTACCTTTCTGTTTTCTTGGTCATTCATCAGTTATCTGACCAGTACTCGGAGACATGCTTTGTGCAAGCCAGTATATACCATTTACCTTAAAATGTGTGAGGATATTCACTGGGGACAATATTATATGCAGTTGTCATCAAATTAATGGAAAGTTGGATGCCATAAACAACCATAGACTACTGTTTTAGGGGTGGGGAGCAAACATGGGTTCCTGTCATGGAATATGCAAGGTGTAATGTTATTTCAAGGGGGGCTAGAACCTGCTAGGCTGAGCTACTGTTATGGCACAAACAAGGCTATGTTGCTCTTGTTACTCTCCTTGTTTTGGATCCTGCTGTTTTGATCTTGTGAAGGTGGTGTAGCTGGAAGCTGCTATGTGCCTCATTACTTTTGAACTTCTTTGCTATTTTTTCCCACTTCAAATGGATGGTGCTAAACTGAGGGCATGCAGTGCTCATCATTACTTTGGGGAGGTGTGAATGTGTAAATCTTTGAGGCCTGAGGCCTACGTCTTGCTAATGGACACATATAAGTCAAATTACTCTCTGCTGTCATATGTGACATTGATTTCTGTACAAACCTCCCACCTTGTAGTTGCTTACTGTACCAAGTGATGAAATACAAGGACATGTCATAATATTATTATACAATACAGTACATGTTCAGGACTTACCTTGTAAATGTAGCTGTTGACACAGTGTTAGTTCAGGGCTGACTGTGAAGCAAACAGTACACAACCAATACATGGGGAGGTAAATGCTGTCACTCTGATATGAGGCTGGCAGAGGTCCCAGGGTTCCTGTGTTGTGTCTCTGTCCACCCTGTAGCAGTCTACAATGTCCATGTCATGTACTTTTAACTAGTCCAAATCTTTTGGGTTTCTAATACCATGATGGGAATGGAAACCATTCCTAAGTCAAAGTAAGAATAAAGTTCATGAAGTTAGCATTGTTTCACTATTTGATGTCAGCCAAAAGTGCTCTTTGCAGCACCCGTAATGTGCCCAGTAATGACTCCTTCTGCGATTTGTACAGAGTTACATGTATTGGTCTTACTTTCGGCTTTTCCAAGTTAGGGGTCACCATAGCAGACCTCCGGTAGGCTAATGATTGGCAGTGGATTGTTTTATGGTACCGCGTTGCCAGCCCGATGCCCAACCTTCAAGGAAGGCACTCTCAGTCATGCATGCACCTACCTGCATGTCTTTAACGTCACTAGACTGCGGGGAGGACATGCAGACTCCACACAGAAGGTGCTCCAGCCGAGACTTGAATGGGAGAACCTCTTGCTGTAAGGCGACAATGCTAACCGCAGCACAACTAGTTACATGTATTGGTAGCATATCTAAATATGACTGTAGATGCTTATTTATAAGACCTGTTGCTCCTACTACTATTGAAACTATCTGGGTATCTTTCTTCCACATTGCTCTTATTTCTGCCTGCAAATCCTGATATTTTATGACTTTGTGTCTCTCTGTATGCAAGACACTGTAGTCACTGGGTGTGGCAATTTCAGTGATCAATGCTACTTTTGTCTTCTTTTCTTGGAGCACTATATCCAGTTTTCTAGCATCTATCTTTTGAACTGTTGGTAATGGATGATCCCATGTGATGTAGACTTCTTCATTTTCTATGATGCTTTGTGGGTCATGTTTCCAGGTTTTTCAGCCACTTCAATACCATAATGCTTGCACAGTCTCCAGTGCAACAATCTTGCCACATTATTATGCCTTTCAGTATACAGTCCATCTGCCATTAGTATATCACAATCAGAAACCTGCATTTGTCTCTTTCTCCCACATATTCAGTGTACTTTGTAAACCAGCGTGGATGCAGCCCACTGTCTTGGCCCACCAATATTAACCTTTCATCTCTTGGTTTGAGTTCACCTCTCCTTAACCATTCCTGCATTCGTTCCTGATCAACATGAGGTTCTTCCAAAAATTTTCTATACTTGCAACTATATTTATGCTTCTTCCACATTTCTTGCCTTCTTATCTGGTCTTTCACCTTATATTCTTTCTTTTGTTTTTTGGCACATTCAGTTGCTGCCTGATTTTTATCTACTGGTTTGATTTCCATTCCTGCTTGATGCCAATATGCTTCAGCTAAATTAAATAGAGAAGTCATCTTAGATTTATTCCCCTCATGTTTCAAGACTTTCACTACATTTGGATCTTGTGAGGTCAGCAGATATGTGTGGAGTCCCACAATTGCAGATCTATACATGTAATCAGTTTCAAGGAGGCATCCCTTCTTCAGAACAGGGAATATATATTCAGGTCTGTATCATAACCGCGAAAGCCTGTTTCAGCGAATATGTAAACGTTGACACTTATTGCGCGAACTGCGAATACACCGAATGCCCTAAACCACGGAATTCAAAATCTTGAACCAGCATAGTTGGCCAACCATACCGCTCGCTATATACTACCCACCCAAACAAAATAAATAAACCACGTACATACACTAACCGAAACCCTTCTTCTAACCCTACACTAAACCTTATATACATTACTATCTATGCACTTACCTTAACCAGCACCCTAACCCTAAGGTCCATAACATTCACACACTTGCCTTACGAAGCTATACCACAGAAGGGCTAACTATGCCGATTTGAGATTTTGAATTTCGCAGTTTAGGGCATTCGGTGTATTCGCGGGTCATGCAATATGTGTTGACGTTTACGTATTCGCTGAAACGGGCTTTCACAGTTAAAATATAGACCCATATAATCTTGGTATACACTGATTTTTATAAATCATTTAGTTAGGACAGGAAGAGCAAATTGGTTTATAGCTTGAATTTTGTTCCTAGATGTCAACGCTGTTTTCAGAATTAATTTAAGTCTTCTGAAGTATTCCTTACTAAGTTTTATTCACATTTGTTCATGTTTTATTGTTGATCCTTCATCAATTCTCAAATATGTATATGCTCCTTTTTGCTCAAGTTCTTTTATATCACATTCTTGTCCAAAACAGATGTTTTCCTGGTGCTGCAGTTTTCCTGCTTTACAGGTTACTTTTGCACACTTATCAAGACCAAATGACATTCTTGTATCATCTTTAAAAGTTTTGAGAGCCTGCAGCTGTGCTTTCAATTTCTCATCTGATGAGCTATACAGTTTTAAATCATCGACAAAGAGAAGATGAGAAGTCTTTACACTTTGTTGTTTTTTAGGAGCCAAATTGTAGCCATGACCTAAACTGTTAAGTAAACAACTTAATGGGTTAATGGCAAGACAGAATAGCAACGGTGACAGAGAGTCACCCTGGAATATCCCCCTTTGAATTTTTATCCCTGGGATAATAATTTGTCCTTTATCATGGATTAATTGCAAAGTGCTCTGCTGCTGTTTCATGGTCACTGTAATGTAGTTAATCAGTGTAAGGTGTATCTTATACGTTTTTAAGCACTTTTTTATCCATGAATTTGGGATACTATTAAATGCTTTTTTGTAGTCAGTCCCTGCCATATTTAGATTCTTCCCCTTTTTACAGTTTTCCACTATGACTTTATTTAACAACAAATGATCATTTGCTCCATATGACTTTCTTGTATGGCCCTTTTATTCTACTGTCATAATTGTGTTTTCTTCTAAATGACTATAAACTCTGTCGGCATCAATTCCCATGTATAGTTTATATGTCATCGGAAGGCAAGTTATTGGTCTATAATTTTTAGGGTAGCTTGCATGTTCACTCTTAAGTAGGAGCATTGTTTTTCTTGCTGCTTACAAGGTTGGTGTCTGTTTGGGGTGCACATATAAATAGTTCTTACTCATGGCTAAATCTTCATGCAAAGATGTTAATACTTTCCGCCAAAAGTTAGGGGCTGCATCTGGGTCTGGGGTTTTCCAATTAGATGCCTTTCTTAACTTTGTTTCTATCTCTCTGGCTGTTACTTCATCCCATTTCATATCCTGTACCTTTAAACCTCTTATTCTTTCTTTAACTTCTTCTATCCATTTAGCATCTTTGTTATGTTCCACAGGATCTTCATAGATACTTCTCCAAAATGTATCTATTTCTTCTTTTTTTGGTGGTCTTTCAGTTCCTTTTACCTTATTTACCGGTTCTTTATAAAAGTTTTTTGGGTCATCAATAAATTGCTTATTTTGTACTTTTCCTTTCTACTTATCTTCGTATCTTCTAAGTTTTTCCACCTATGCTGACATTTTTAGTTTATTTGCAATAGTGCAAGATAGATCCTGGTATATTCTAATACTGTGCATTACTTTTATAATGTCTATCTTTCTGAATATTTTTGTTGATCTCTTCCCTCTTCTATACTCTTCTAATAGTGACACTTCTTGTCTTAGTTGCTTTATAGTTTTCTCTATTTGATACTTCCATGATGGTATTCAATTTCTCCCCTTCCTTTCCCTCACTACCCTCTGTTCTTGTGATAGAACTTTATCAGTTATTAATTTAGCTGCACAGTAATATATCCTGTTTACTTCTGTTATATGTGAATACCACGAGCTGCAGACAAATAACACAAAAAAATAACAAAGTGAGTTGAGAAAACCACTTGATAAACCACAAAACAGCAAAGCTTTCGGGTAGAACCCTTCCTCAATACTATTACATATATTAAAAAAACAATTAGGTTTAAATACAAGTCAAAATAATCACATGACCAGCAGTCCAAAGGTCATGTGACAAGAAACAAACAAATACACATAAGTAAAAAATCGAAAAAATATGTATAAAAAGAACATTAAAATCTAACACCGTAATTTAGTTTGTTGCAATTTAATAAGAACAGGTTTCAATGTAACCATAGAATTTAGACCTGGGGGGGTGATCAGAAGCAAGTCTGAGTATCCACTCATATTCCTTAATCTCAAGTAAATTATTAATATCCCCACCCCTTAATGTTATGTGTAAGACATCTATAACCCTAAATGTAAACCTATGGTCAGTACCAGATTCTGCTATATGTTTATATAAAGCATTCTTATCATTGGTTCTCCTAATCTCTGATTTATGCTCAATGATACGCTCTTTTAGCTTCCTGGTTGTTTTCCCCACATAAAACACGGAACACATAACACAGGTTGCCAAATAGATCACATTGGTACTGACACATGTAGCTGATAAATCAAACCTATATATTTTTTCAGTAACGGGATGTTTAAACACATTACTATTAACACTAGTAATATCTAAACAACAAGTACAATTCATACATCTATGAGTACCTGACTTGATGGAAACAGCCCGTTTCAAAGGTCTATTAAAATCTTTATAACATAGTTTACTCTTTAGGGTTTTCATATTTCTATATGAGAAATATGGTCTATCACCCAAAACAGCCTTAACTTCAGCAGATGCCATCAATACAACCCAATTTCTCTGTATGATCTGTTTAACCAAATGTGTCTTGGTATTATAAGAAGTAATATACCTAATATAGAATCTTGATGCTCTATACAGCTAGGATTATAGTCATCATCTAACAAAAAATAGGTTTTAATTTTGTCTTTCTATCAGCTATAGTCTTAGCTTTCAAATCCAATAACAATTTTGGATCATAACCACTGCTCAGAAAGTCATCGATCATTTCATCAAGCTGTATATTAAAACATATATCCTCAGTGTTCAGCCTACTAACTCTACTAAACTGTGATGTCACTATACCTTTAAAGACATGTGGGGCATGCATACTGGTGTTATGAACATATCTACCAGCATATACCTCCTTTTTATGAACACTAATGCGGATAGATCCTTCTAATAATTGTACCTTAACATCCAAAAAAACAATGGTATTGTCTGAAAAATCCATTTTGAATTTCAGAAAATTCGTGGTTACATTCAAATAATCCACATATTCACTAAGTTGAGTCAAAGACCCTTTCCAGATCATAAAACAGTCATCTACAAAACGCTGATAAAAACATAGATTACTATTCAGAGGATTTGCATCACTACGAATATAAGTTTTCTCCCATTGGTGTAGTACCAGATTAGCGTAAGTGTTGGCCACCAAAGTGCCCATAGCTACACCAGTCAATTGTAAATAAAGCTGTTCATCAAATAAAAATATATTGGTTAAAACTATATCCAAGAGAAAACAAATATTTTCCACATATCTTGCTGTTAGAGAGGGTTGTGAAGTCAAAAACTCTCTTATTGATTCAATACCATACTCATTTGGTATTACAGTAAACAAAGATGTAATATCTAATGTTACAAATAAAACACCCTGTCTTAAAAGACTGTCATCTAAATTATTATACCAATATCGTAGTTTTGATAGAAAATCTGTGGTATCTCGCAAAACATTAGTGCACTGTAATAGGAATGGTTGTAACTGTTTCTGTAGATAGATGGAAATTGGTTCAGTCAGCCAACCACCACCAGACACAATGGGTCTCATGGGGGGGTCTGACATTGACTTATGTATTTTAGGAAGACCGTATAAGTATGGTATTACAGGGCATGGGACATTAAAGAAATGAAATAAATCTAATCCAATATCACCATTAATTTGCAAGTCATAAATCATCACGTTTACAGAACTTATACGCTTCTTAACATCCAGAAGTGTAATATGTTTAAATGCATTAGCATCATCAAGCATAGTGGAGATAGAAGATAGATAGCTACTCCAGTCCATAAGGACCAACACACCCCCTTTATCAGCTTGCTTGATAACTATATCATTATTAGCCTGTGGTGTTTTTAGGGCTACATGTTCATCATAAGTTAAATTAAAGCGCCTCAGCCTTACATGGTCAGAATATAAACGTCTCAGTTCCATCTCACATAAATCATGGTAGGCAGTTAACACAGGTATGCGGGCAGGTATAAATGTACTGCGTTGTTTACAACATGTTTGAGCAGAAAAAGAATTACCAAACAAAACCTTCAGGTTAACATTCCTAACAAATTGTTTAAGATCTATAAGTGCAGTAACTAAATCATCACTAGCCATTGGTATAAAATTAAGGCCCTTATGTAGAAGGGAGTAATGAGCAGCCTTTAAAACAAAGGCTGATAAGTTTAAAGTACCTTGCATCACTTTGTATCTTCTAAGTTTTTCCACCTATGCTGAAATGTTTAGTTTATTTGCAATAGTGCATGATAGATCCTGGTATATTCTAATACTGTGCATTACTTTTATAATGCCTACCTTTCTGAGTATTTTTGTTGATCTCTTCCCTCTTCTATACTCTTCTAATAGTGACACTTCTTGTCTTAGATGCTTTATAGTTTTCTCTATTTGATACTTCCATGATGGTATTCGATTTCTCCCCTTCCTTTCCCTCACTACCCTGTGTTCTTGTGGTAGAACCTTATCAGTTATTAATTTAGCTGCACAGTAATATATCCTGTTTACTTCTGTTATATCGCATGGATTTCTATGAACAGTCCTAATTACTGTGTTCATTTGTTTTATCAGACTTCTAACTTTTTGGGTTTATTAACCTTTTGCAGTCTATTTCTTTCATTGATGTTAATATATCTGTCTATGTCTATTAAATCAAGCAACTCTTCTCAACTCATTTTCTTCCAAACTGAGGGCACATCCCTTGTTTTCTAATTCTTGCAGGCATTCTAGAAAAGATTTGTGTCTATATTACATAATGGAACTTTTAAAAGTTTGAACGTCATATGGTTGACACCATATGATCGAACTTTTAAAAGCTCAAAAATGTAATAAAAAAAAAACAAAGACAAAACCTACCTGAACGGTTAAAGCAGTGGGGGCAAGACCCCCTGCACCCCCCACACCCCCTACTCTTTAAATATACCAACTCTGAGATCACACTACAGTGCAATAAGGGAAATCTTCCCATTCTGCACTGTACAGAGCTCTTTGTTGAAACGTTTGAAGTTTTAAAAGTTTGATCATATGGTGTCGACCATATGACATTCGAACTTTTAAAAGTTTGATAATGTGATATAGACCCAAAGATTCTATAGCATCTTCCTGTAGCACCTTCTCTTAAATTTCATCCTGTGCTATCCGTTACTCTATCATATGGGAACTTACTGGCCTATCGCTCCTCAATATTGAATTGAAATCAATGAAAGAATAGAACAGAATGCGTAGTAATAGGGAGGAAATTATTTGAGCACTGAGCACTTTAAACATTCAATTGTTTCATTGATGTAATTAAGTGGATTGTTAGGACTGGGTAGGAGTATGTATAAAATCAAGTATTTAACAAGTGGAAGTGTTCTGAAGAAGTCTACTTTGATGTAGATGAAAGCCCTTAACCTTATACTCATTAATTCATTTGTTTTATTAATTAAATAAAAAAGTGTTTTATTAAAGAACTGTGGAGCAGTAAGTGAATCCTCACACTTAGTGCAGCGAACGGAGAGTGGGCGTGCTGTTTTACTACTTCTGTCCATGATATATGCTGTATAAATACAGTCTATATATCAGTGATGCTGGGTGAGATTTTGTGAAAACAGGGTCCATCTCATGAAGGTTCTCACCAAGACTTGAGGATGGCTTCACTTTCAGCCATACTACTCTCCTTTGCTTGCTGACTTGTCATATCTCCATTAGGACTCTGTTGTGCTATGTTATCATGCATGTTTTGATAAGTTTAATGTGGCCTAAAACTCCTTCCTATCCCATCCTAGGCCTATTGGCAGCAGCAGCATTGCCTACAACCAGTAGCACATACAAATGGAGTTAAGCAGCAGCAGCTCCTAACATTCTGTCTGTGTAGACTTTCTGTATCTGTACTCAACTACTTTTGAAATCCACATGAAAAACCAGTATGAAGTCTACATGGTTTCTTTATAACTTCTTGAATAGCTCCACCAGATTGGTTCATTATCATGCAATTCAGCTGCTTATGCTGTAATTAGCATCTCTGAAACACAGCCTAGACAGATGCAGTCCATTAATAATCTACTCCATTATAAAAAGGCAAATGCATAGCTAGCCAAACTAATGGTATGGATACTTGCTACATGTTCAGCAAACCAAAATATTTCCCAAGCTATCTTTACAGAGGAGTATTGAACTCCTGCAGGTATGCTGTCATTTCTTTACCTACATAATGCACATGCTGGAATATATCAAGAAAAATGTGAAGCAAAGGCTTTTACACTGTTATTTGTATGCATTAGTTAGAAGTGTACTAATGGCATGGACATGTTTGTTAAGACATTTCAGAGGTACAAATTATTGACAATAACTGAAAATAGAAAGCTGTGTGATACATATGTACAAATGTTTCATGGACAGGTCCTTTAAAAGCATGTTTAGCATTTCAAAGATGTTTTATTAGCAAAATAGTTCATGTGCCTATTCTTTTGTGAGTGGGGGGAGCAAAGAAAAGTTACTGTTATATCACAAACTTGAATGGACTGTTCTTTTGTGGGGGAGGGGCAAAGCACAGCTGAGTTACTGCTGTGGCACATACATGGATATATTGCCCTTGCTACTCTCCTTGATTGCATCCTGCCTGTTGTTAGTATTTCACATATGTCATATGTGTTATGTTTTTCCAGTGGGTACTACTGACTGTCTACCTTAACTGTTTTACCTGGTAACAGTTACTTTGTAGTTATGTGATAGTTATGCGTATTATCATTCTGTTGTGTTTTGTAACTGAAAATGTCATTCAGGAGCAGACTCCCATTCAGTGAGGCAGAAAACACAATCATAGAGGGCATGCTACATCAACATGGCACTTTTCTTCTTGGAAGGGGTCATCCAAATATGCCAGAGAGGCTGAATATATGGTAGCAGATCATTGCTAATATAAATGCCATGGGCAGGCACAGCCATACTTATGAGCAGGTGTGCTACAAGGCCACTGACATGCTCACATCTGCACAGAGTCATGCAGTTGCTGTTGCCCCAGACCAGAGGGTAACCAGGGGTAGGCCAGCTGCAGAACCATCTCTCACCCCCAGTGATTAATCTCCTGGTGAATCTTCTGACAAAGGACAACTCACAGTAGAGTTGCCCACAATATGTCTTTGATGTGGGTGCACCTCTGGCTCAGTCCCAGGAAAAGCTGCCAGATTGGCTTTGTTATATGAATAGTTCAATAATATTGTACAGTAAAACAAGTGAAATAAAAGTTACTTCTGTGTCAGATGTGATTTTTAGAAGAGGGGATTGAATATTAGTACAGTGATAAGCTTAGTTTGGAGTTGTCAGCCACGTTCTTGTTAAAGTAGCATGTCATGCTGATTGAGATGAGTACATGTAGTACCTCTTGTTTTACTGTTAAATGTGATGTGCTGGTCTTACCTCTTGCTTAACTTATTTCAGGACTGTCATGGATCCAGCAATGTAGGCCTCCTGTAGATGGTAAGCCAAATCGAGTTATTTCATTACTGCAGATCAGTGTCTAGAAATTGAATGTGTCAGTTGAGGCCTATTGTGTATATTGCTGTACTGTCTGTAATAGTGGTAGCACTTTTAGTTGTTTAGCATATATTGCACCATAGTAGTGCAGGTATTAATGTATGCCTGTGTTTCTCTCTTTTTATCACAGGTGATCATGACAGTGGGAATGTGAACCCTGTGCCACCTGATGCCAGTGTCTCATCAGACACTGATGATGATGGTGGCACAACTGAGACACAGTAGCAGGGTGCAAAGGTTGAATCTGACACAGATGTTGACATCGAACCACCCCCTTCTTTTTGCCTGGACACATCCAGTAGGCCTACACATACCCACTCCACTGAGCCCACAGATATAAGACAGGTGGAGGGAGATGACATTGAGCAGGGCAGTGTGGCTACTGCTGCTTCTGTGCCTGTTGAGTCTGGCCATAGCCAAAGTTATGACAAGGTGCCACACAGGAGAGTTGATAGGGTGCTCAGAAGGGGCCTACTGTCCCTCCTCCACCTGCTGCATGTGTCTCTTCCCATGTCACTCAGTGTATGTTTATGGCCATCATGGAGACACAGGCACATTCAGAAAGCCACTCCAGACAAATACTCAGGGTTGTGGATGTTGCAAAATCTGACATGCGTGGCTGCCTCCATTATGTCACCAATTCCCTAGATGAGATGAATGACACTTTGGAATGAGGGGTCTCTGTGATGGACCGAGGAGTGTCTGTCATGGAATGAGCAGTGTCTGTGATGGAAGATCTGCTGGGAGGAGAACAGCATCCTCATGGGCATAGCTCAGCCTTAACATCTGCTGCAAGCCAATGTGGCCATTCCTGATCACACACCAATAATGGCAGTAATTCCACTAGTCCATTTGGGAGTATGCTGTCCATACCCATGGGGTCATGGTCCTGGGATTCCTGTGAAGGAAGCACATCCAGCAGACATCAGTCATGCTCAGGTAGCAACATTCCATCTGACCTTGAGTAAGGAGATGCCAGTGCAACTCCTGGTAGAATCAATTCTCATGGTCAGGGGTGATAACGATGAACTGACACCTCTACCATGCATGTCTCACACCTGTCCAACATATCAAGATGCAGAACTATCACTGAGCTTGGCTGTGCTCATGCAGACTCTCACACACTACTTTCACATGGAGGACCCCTACAGACACACACACACAGCCTGCCTGCTTCCCTTTCTCCCTCAGATACTCACCAATCTTTTGTGTCAGCCTAGGCCTCCTGTGCAAGTGATGATAACTATGCCATATCCCTGTTTTTTCTCTTTTGGATTCAGGGATACAAAAACTTTGCATCGGATGCACAAAGTGCATAGCTACATTAGTGCCTAGTATATCTGCATATGTGTTGTTGAACTGATAATTGTACCTGTCAGTTATATTTGCCTTGCCAAATGATATAGTGGATGGCATCGTCATGACAGTACTTTCTAGAGTATTCTCTTGTAAGGGTTGTGAATACTCTAGTTTTTACCAGTACATACATATGGTGCACATCATAGGACATGCCATCACATTCAGATCTCAGTATTGTATGACATTACTGTAGTCAAACCTATTAGAACAGTAATAGAGTATAATGCTCTCTTTTGCGGGAACCTCACCAGACACATGCAACAGCTGGACAGTCTACAGGGCTTTGTCATCAAGATAATACAGGGCCTACCAATCATGACATGTATGTGGGTAGATTAAAAGACATGCCACTGTTATCTGTCTGGTATCACATTACATTGTAACTGTTATTCTAAGCCTATTACTTTTGGTTTAAGCACTTGGGCTTCAGGCCAGTTGTTTTCCATTAAGAAGGTTTGTAGTCTACACTCTGGTGAGAGAAGAGGGTAGCATCTGCCCTTCTGATCAGGGAATTGCTGGTTGAATGCTTACTTGGCAGTTGCTCTAATTCTCTTTGTTATGGTTTAAGCACCTGACCTCCAAACCAGTTATTTTACATTAGGAGGATTTCTGGTGTAGAGTGTTGTGACAGGGGAGGATAGCCTACGTCCTTCTAAGCTGCAAATTGCAGGTTGTAGGCTTATTGTGTCTGTTATTCTGAAAGCATCTTAGTTCTGGTTTAAGCACTTGTGCTCTAGATAATTTATTTCACACTAGGAAGGTTTATTGTCTATACTCTTGTTGGAGTCTTCTACTGTATTGATGCTGTTTGTACTTCTGTTGTGCTTATGATTGTTTGTACTTTGGATTTCTAATACTTTTGCATTTTATAGCATAGGCTCGATTATGGCTTGCTAAATCTAGACTGGTATCATTGGAGCACTAAAACTAGCCCTCATGCATTAATAAGGCTCCCCTGTACCTCTGTGGCAGAACTGTGCAATCAAGAACCCTTCTGACTTGCGGATTGCTGGAATAATCCTCACTGTTGCCCTTTCCCTTTTTTTAATTGTTAAAATAGTTTAACTTCACTTGTATTCCATCTCTGTGTTTTGGGGGGTTTGCACTCAGTTTACTGTAGCTGGTCAGAGCTTGCACTGCTGCCCTGTGAGCAACTCAGTTGTGCATTGTGAAACATTGACACATTTTTTTTAACCCTAGCCTTCCATAGAATAGACACATTTTGTTAGTCTTACACCAAAACTTGGTCCATCTAGCCCACTCCCCACTAGTTACTGCAGAGGGGTCTATATTAAAATTGCAAAACCTCACTTATGCGAATACGGAAAAGTCGACACATATATAGCGAACCGCAAAAACACCAAACGTCCTGAAGCGCGAAATTCAAAATGTTGAATCATCATAGTTGGCCCTTATCCGGTATAGTTCCCTAACGTAAATGTGCAATAGTTACGGACCTTAGGGTTAGGGTGCGGGTTAAGGTAAGTGCATATATAGTAATACATGCAACCATTACTTTAGGGTTAAAAGTAGGGTTATGTTAAGTGTATGTATAGTAATATAGTTGTGTAGCTGAATGTAACCATAATTTATACTTTTCCTGTAGTTGGGTGTTGTTTGCTTATAGTTAGATACATTTGTGTGTAGTGAATGTTTGATTAGAATATGGGATATATGGGTGAAGTGTAGATATGGGGAAGTGTGGATTATTTATTTTGTTTGGGTAGTTAGTACATAGCAGGCGGTGGGGTTTGCCAACTATGATGATTCAACATTTCGAATTTCACTCTTCAGGACATTCGGTGCTTTTGCGGTTCACTATATATGTGTCAACATTTCCGTATTCGCGTAAGTGAGGTTTTGCGATTTTAATATAGACCCCTACAGAGTATACCTTCCATAATGGGCAGACAGTTCCCCACCATTTCTCCAGTCAGCCTGATTTACATGGGCATCCTGAGGCAATAGAGCAATTACCTCATGTATACTGACAACCAGTTACTGCTAAAACAATTTAATACAACATGTGAGAGCTGTATCTATACTTTGAATTTGGAATCAATTATCTCACATAACAACAAACCAGATATCAATCATGTTGTCATCACACACAATTCACCTCTTGCATATAAGCTCACAACACATAAACCCACATACATGGAGGTACTCAATGGAAACCTAACTAAAGATCGGAAACCTCCCAAGCACAAATCTAGTGTACATAGTGCAGACCCAACATAATCCACTGCACATAACAATGCACACACCAGTGTCTCAGCCAATAAACCCCTCAGGCAAAACATCTCAAAACCAAATGTCTTGCTTATAAGCAACTTCATAGTGAGAAACACAGATGGCCCCCTTGCCAGGCTGGAGAAGAAAGTCACAGTCAGCTGCCTGTCAGGTGCCAGGGTCCATAAGATCATGCACGCACTCAAGTCTCTAAACAACAAATACTGTTATAACTCTGTTATAGTCCATGTTGCAGTGAATGGATGGAGACGTACCTCACTGTACTATATGAAGGTGCTTGCCTCCTCCATAGTGGCCTTTTTAGGCAATGTCAGAACAACTAAGTCCCAATGTAAAAGAATCCACCCCAGATAAACTGAAGGTTATACTGCTTAATGCAAGGAGTGTAAATCAGAAACTGCACTCACTGGAAGAACTCCTTACCTTAGAAGATGCCCATGCCTGTGCAATCACACAGACATGGTTCAAGGCTGCAGAGAGCACCCTGGCCATTCAAGAGTACAATACCTTCCACATGTTCGCACATCAAAATAAGTGTGAAAGAACCAAAGGCGAAGATGTATACATCATTAAAGAGAAATACACCGCAAGACAAGTCTGATCAAAGAATATAACACTGTAGCGCTACTCCAAGTCCAACTAACTGTATGCAAAACCCCCTTCCATATCATTGATAGCTAAAGGTCTACCACCATGAACCACGAGGACCACTCTACCTACTTGGACCTAATTGAGTCACTCACTAGACAGCCAAACACCTTGGTCATGTGTGATTTCAACTATCCTTCCATTGATTTGAAGTCATATATGTGCACAAACAGCCTAAGGTTCCTGGGCTTTGTTAATACACATGCTGTGTAACAAATAGTCTGCACCCCACAAGGGGCTTGAGTGTCCTAGAATTAGTACTGACCAACATACTGGTTCTCTGCACTAACCCCTGTATGCTGGCTTTCCTGGTCAGTTCGTATCACAATTCAAGTCTCACTCACATTCACAGTCATACATGACATCCCCTCAAGAACAGAAAAGATCAAACATTTATCCAAAGCAAACAATAGGCTTCTAACTGATGCCATAATGAGCTGCAAACCACTTGTTTGTACACAAATGGCCTGTATAAACCGCTATACAAATGTATAGAGTTGGCTGAACGTGGACAGATTAAACAAGTTCCTCAGAAAAAACAAGCCACCCTGGTGGGCCTCAAGCATACATAGTTTATACAACAATTGGAAGAAAGTAATGTCTAAGAACAAGAGGGAACTGACTTAGCATTGGAAGGACACCCTCCACAGCTTGAACAAGGAAATTAACTATCTTGAAAAGTCCTCTAAAGCCATGTACAAACCTAAAGTAACATCCCTAACTAAATATAATTAGGAAGCATTCTTTATCTTATAGGATCATAGAAGTTTAGTAGGTTAATGGCTCTGGGGCCCTTACAAGCCTAGCTAAGAGTTTATCCCCCCCAAAAAAAACCTCAGTCAGCACCTGTAACCCCTGTCAGTGAGAGACACAGGTAGAACCCCTGGGACAAATTTGTGGTTTCTCATCCAGTCATCAAGGTTTCTCTTGAAGAGCATCAGTAAGTTACTCTGTTTGACGTATATGAGAAGTCTATTCCAGAGACTGGGCAGCCTCTGAGAGCCAAACCCTTCACTCCAGCAGGTTTTGTTGATGTTGCATATTAGATTTAGGCCTTTTGAGTAGGTAATGCATGAGGAGTTAGACTAATAGATATAGAGGATCTCTAGTAGGGCAGGGTCGAAATTGTCATGTAGGAGTGACACAGATCACCTCTGAGAAATCTGTACGATATTGAGTAGATTGATAGTGATTTGAGCTTGACAGCATAGGACAGGTGCTAGAGGCCATGTATTCTCTTTTTGAGGTATTTCTGTGACCTTTCCAGTTGGTGCAGGTGTTTGGAGAGGTACATACCAAATGGGGTGTTATCCTCAATTACTGGCCTAATGAGTGAGGAGTACAGAGAGGTAATAATCTCCTTTTCTTCTGAATGCAATCCCTTTACTTATGAGATGAGCCAAGTGAACGTTTTTTCTGACCACTGCCACTAAATGATAGTCGAATGTGAGATTGGTG
This sequence comes from Protopterus annectens, assembly GCF_019279795.1. Classification (NCBI taxonomy): domain Eukaryota; kingdom Metazoa; phylum Chordata; order Ceratodontiformes; family Protopteridae; genus Protopterus; species Protopterus annectens. Next base: position 284,007,700 of record NC_056734.1, on the reverse strand, counting down.
TCAACCTGTGTGCCCAGGTCTTTCACCGCAGGTTGTGTGCTTAGCCATTGCCATTGATGTGGTAATCAGTAAGGGACATGTTTTTGCTGAATGGTATGATAATATATATTGTTTTGCATTTAACTTAAGGCCATGCCTTTGGAACAAGTCACTTATTGCCATGAGACCCTCTTGCAGTATGTTAACATCATTTGGGGAGTCAGTGACAGCAACTAGCTTACAGTAATCCACAAACTTATTCAGACACAGGCCTTTTGTCTTTGCCTGGACCTCTGTGAAGTAGATGCCAAACAGTAGGGGTCTCAGGACAGATCACCGGGGAACACCACCAGGGACAGGTCTGCTGCCAGAGGTAGAGGCACTTATTTTGCACTTGTGGGTCCTATTGGTGAGCCAGTTTCCCACCCATCTGATGAGATAGGGATTTATGCCAAGTTGTGTTAGCTTTTCGATGCTGCCTGAGTGGGGGATTGTGTCAAAGGCATTGGCCAAGTCACGGTAAGCTGTATGAACTGTCTTTCCCTAATCCAGGGGGTTGGTGACAGTCTCAAAGAAGTCAACAAGGTTCAACAGGCAAGATCTGCCTTTGGTGAATCTGAACTGGGTGGGGTCAAATGTTTGGAGATTGCCTATATCCTTGTTTATGAGATCCATAATAATACGCTTCATGGCTTTACAGATCAGACTTGTCAAGAAAATGGGGCAATAGTTTCCAGGGTCAGTAGTGGCACCACCTTTGTGCAAGGAGATGACAATGGCAGTTCTCCACTCTGCTGGAATGAAGCTTGTACTTAAGTTGTAGTTGAATAGGGTGCTTAATGCTGAAATTAGGTCTTGCTGGAGATGGTGCAGAATACAGCCTGGGATACTATCAGGTCCCATGGAAGCTGTGTTCTTTGCCTTGGATAAGGTCTTTAATACTTGATTTATGGAGATGTGAGGTGCGGGACAAGTATCAAGGATGCCGAAGGGGCCTTTGGGGGACAGGGGGGTGAAGTTGGTGCTGAACCTATTTGCCAGCAGGTTAGCTTAGTCAACAGAATCTAAAAGTGAAGACACAGCTTTGTGCCAAACTAGTAGTAGATGGTACCACTCATAGTAGCCCTTGAGGATATCACCAACCTGCTACCAGACAAATTGGGGCAAACTGCACCCCTGTCCCCACCAGACATACTCCAAAGCATACATCTCACTAGTCCTCTACCTAGTAACCTCCTATGAACCTAAGGTGACATCTGCTAGGGCTCCAGGGCAGTGTCTGATCCTGGCCTGGTGGGATGGTTGTATATGTAATAATTTGATAGAGCTGATTACATCAGCATTGTCTGTTGAGCATATGGTGATAACAGTGTCCTGCATGCTGGTGTAAAAGGATTTCTCTAATGTCAAGTAACATCAGGCACACACATAGTTGACTGCAGTGAGAACAGAACCCCTACCTAACTACACAGACTACAGAACATAGTTCTATATACAAGCACCACAGCACATGTCTGACTTTTACATCTCTGCAGGTCAACTTATTGTGGATGACATCAACAGGCTATGTGGGAAACAAGAGGTTGGGAGGGCTGCATGAAATGGATGTGTAGGCTTCTGCAAATATGAAAAGACTAGCAAACTATGCTGTTGGAGAAGTAACTGTAGGTTGTGTAGGATAGTACATCTATTCTGCTGAGTAGACACACACACACACACACACACACACACACACACACACACACACACACACACACACACACACACACACACACACAGTTAACTGGAGTTAGAACAATACCCCTCTCTAAGTATGTAGATTGCATAACACAGTACTTTATGCAAGAGCACAGCATAAGTCTGACCTTTACATGGCTGCAGGTGAACGTATGGTAGATGACATCAGTAGGCCATGTGGGGACAACAGGTTGTGATGGCCACATATGCACATAGATTCATAGGTTCATATGAGGCCAGTAGCCTAACTGCAAAGTGTGTCCTACATGTGTAGAAGCCTAGCTGTGTAAAAACACAAGCAGCCTTATTGAACATAGTTGGATGTTTGAGTTTAGCAGAGCAAGGTTGTCAGCTCCACTGACTGGCCCTGTCCATGAGGGAGCACACAACATTATATATTGGACTTTGTAGTGTAATTAATATATGTGTGTAAAGAATACTGAGCACCCAAGGGTTGTATTGCTTGGGGTGGGAGACAACACATGTATGTATTGTGAATATATGACATACTGAGAATGTGCCCTGAAATCTAATATGTACAGAAGGTTAGCTGGATTTAGAGTGTAACTTCCAGAGAGAGAGAGGTGACAACAATGGATTCATTTTGTATAGCCAGTGTGTGCCAGTGTGCCAAGTGGACATGTTTGTGACATGGAGAGCTATGTATGGGACAATTTTTTTTGGGACAGGTGCTCTTTTTTGGAGAGAGAGAGGAATGATGGGAAGGGACATATGTATGTCTTAGGCAGGTAAGTTGGCAATGTGAGGAAGCAGTTGCTGACAGACAAGAAATACAAGACAAGACATCAGGACGGTGAAGAACACAAGAGGTGCATGAGCACCACGGTTGGGGTAAGGATGTGGACCTCACAAACCCATGGATGTCAAGCTGGGAGACAATGAGAACTGAGTCCTCACCCACTGGACTGTCATCACTGTCACCTTACTGCACTGATAGTTGCAGTGTCTGACGTCAGTGTCTCCTTGTGTTATTCAGTACAGTGATGGAAAGCAGTATCTCCATCCCATGTAGGTGTGCTCCCACAGTGCAGTACACAATCCTACTCACAATCCCTGGTAGTTGTTCTGAGGTGATAAAATCAACCCCTCTGCCACTGCTCCCAGAGGGAACCACAGGCCTATCCTCCAGGCAGAAGTACCTGAGGGGCCAAATAGTGCAGGGGCAGCATAAGGGATGCTATCAGGTTGCTGCTCAGATGTGATAAGCCTTGGTGCCATAGCCAGTGGAATTGGGCAGGTGAATCCCATGGGCCAGGCCTACCCCACTGTGTTGTGGGGAAAGAAACAAAAAGAGAGAAAATAAGGATTGAGGTGAGAGATTGCACAGGTTGTCTTATTTGCTTGTTTAGGCTGAGGAGGTTGGTCTTCCATTTCTGTGTTCCCACTTTAGTATTTGTAGACAGCAGCTTGTTTTTCTTACTGTATAAACTAACAATGACAGACGTGTGTCTGTCCAGGACAAGATAACAGTGTCCCACAGGCTGATGGAAAAGGCTCACTGTAAAGTCCAACAACATCTCACATGCACTAACACACACACACACACACACACACACACACACACACACACACACACACACACACACACACACGTACACCTCCATTTGATTGCAGTGAGAATAAAACCCCTACTTGTCTAAGTACACACAATACAGAATACAGTACGTAATGCACTCACCACAGCACAAGTCCAACTTGGAGTGTGTCAGACAACACTTTATAGATGATATCAGCAGTGTCTGTTGAGGACAAGATAACAGTGTCCCACAGGCTGGTGTAAAAAAATCACCATAAAGTCCAGCAACAGCTCACACACACACACACACACACACACACACACACACACACACACACACACACACACACACACACACACACACACACACACACACACACCAACCCCCATTTGAGTGCAGCAAGAATAGAACCCCTACCTAAGGTTGTCCCACATAATGCAGTAAAAGGCTCACTGTAAAGTCCAGCAACAGCTCACACACACAGACACACAGACACACACACACACACACACACACACACACACACACACACACACACACACTTGACTGCAGTGAGAATAGAACCACTACCTAAGGTACACAGACTACAGAACACAGAACTTAATGCATGCGCCACGGCACAAGTCTGATTTTGTCAGGCATGCAGGTGAACTTATAGTAGATGACATCAGCAGGCCATGTGGGATGCAAGAAGTTGAGATCATTGCATTAATTAGATGTGTAGGCTTGTGGAAGTCTTAAAAAACTGGCAAGCCATGGCATTGGAGAAGTAACTGTGGAATATACACTTCTACTGGTCTGTGTAGACACACACACACACACACACACACACACACACACACACACTTGACTGCAGTGAGAATAGAACCCATACTTATCTAAGTACACAGACTGCAGAGCACAGTACTTATCATGCATGCCATGGCACACGTCTGATTTTGACAGGACTGCAGGTGAACTTATAGTAGATGACATTGGTAGGCCATATGGGAGACAAGAGGTTGAGAGGCCTGCATAGGTACATTGCTTCATAGTGTCATCTGAGGCTAGTAGCCTAATAGCAGTAGGTTGTTTGGAAGCCTAGCTGTGTAACAGCACAAGTACCCTTATTGAGCATACTTGTCTGTTTGAGTTTTGCAGAGCAAGGCTGTGAGCACCACCATGTGGCCCTGTCCATGAGTGAGCAGGCAACATTATGTATAACACTTTGTATTGTGGTTGATATGTGCGTGGAAAAAGTAATGAGACCCCATAGTTGTAGTGCTTGTTTGGGGTGACAAATAGTTATATTGTGCCCATAGTTTGCAATGTTTCCACATGTAGTTTTATGTCATACAAAGGAACTGGACAATAAACACCAATAATAACATATCATATATACAATTTCATAGTGCAACAAACATTGCATTTGTGTGATGGTTAAAGTGCGCATGTATATGAGATAGGCCTGTTTATGCACAGGGAAGCAGTGTGCAAACATGAGCCGCATTGCTAATGTTTGCTACTATACCCTGGTCCCATCTGTACTCCAAGTCAGCTTTTGTGATGGCTAAGAGCATTAATTGAATGTATCCGTTTTCTATTTTTGGGTGTCTTCTTTCTAGGCAATCTGTTTTTTCCTATTTTCACAATGTTGAGCATTGTGAAAGCAAGGTAAGCTTAGCCAAACCATTTTTTGGGAAGAGGCGCATCACACAAAAGTGGAATTAAATGACAGAGGAAAAGATGCTAAAATTGATAGTACACGTCATAATTTTTTACATGTGTCAGCATTTGAACCCTCACACCAATACAGCCTTAGTCCTCTTTGACACACAAACAGCTTTGCATCAACAAAATGAAGTCATTCTTCACACAACCAACTATCAGAATGTATACTACTATCAAGCTATCAGCTGTGATTTGTACATTTAATTATCTTTACTATATTTAGACATAGAACAGTTAGTGATCACACAACCTGCCATAATTATGCTTCCAACTATACAGCTCTGTGTTACCTTTCTGTTTTTCTTGATCATTAATCAGTTATCTAACACATGCAATGTGTAAGCCATGCTTTGTCATTGGCCTTAACATGTGAGAAGATATTAACTGGGAATACAATGATATGCTGTCCAGGTTGGATGGCACAAAGATGTATATACTGTTCTTTTGGAGGTAGTGTAACTGAGTTACTGTTATGGAAGGAACAAGGGTATACTCCTCTTTTGGGGGGAACAAAGCTCAGTTACTTTTATGACCCAAACAAGTCTGAAGTCTGAAACTGCAATGTGTAACATCACTTTCTAACTTTTGTCTTTAAAGATTTACCAGTGCAATTGTATGGTGCTAAACTGAGGCCATGCAGAGAACATCAGAATACTTCAGAGGTATGACTGTGTGAATATTTCATGCCTGAGGCCTACTAATTAGTAATTACTAATGGATACATATAAGTAAAATAAGTGGCTGGTGTCAAATGTTAAGGTACTTTCTGTAACTATTCAACCACTATTTAGTTGCTTACAGTACTAAGTTAGGAAATTCAAGGCTATGCCATAATATTATTAAAGAATGCACACTAGATTCAGGACTTATCTTGCAATATGGGAGTCATGATAACTGTCAGGGTTGCCAGCACACATTCAAGATACTTTCCTGGGCATTACACATGACTTGGCAGCTGATGGAGTGGTATCCCTTGCGGGCAATATAGATTCTACCCTGCTCACCAGGTGGTGCCTTAATGTGTACATGAGTGCAGTCTATGCCACCCAGTACTTCAGGGTAGTGCGCTACATGATATAACAGTTCCATACTGCTGAGCCTGACCTCAGAAGTATGGGGAACAATATGTGCTCACTGGCATGTTTGAGCATAGCATCCAGAAATTAGTGGAGGATCCTGGAGGCTGATGCTTGTGACATACTCATCATGTCTTCAGTTGGTCTTTGAAAGGTACCAGTAGCTAATATTCTAAGGGTTACACATACCTTAGTTTCCACTGGGATGGGTTCACCTCATTTGGCTCTGGCTCTGAGTTGTGGGTGGCAAAGCTCACAGAGTTCTTGTAATGTGTCCCTGTCGAACCTGTAGTGCTCTACCATCTCCAGCTCATGTAGCACCTGGAAAGTTACCCTGGGCCTGAACACTGTTCTCATTCTTGGACTAGGCCTATTGTCAGCAGCGTCAGCAGCACTGGCACATGTAAATGTAGAGTAGCTGCAGCAGTCCCTAGCATTGTGTCAGTTAAACATTCCTTGTTTCTACTCTAATGGTTTTGCAGGATAAAGGAAAAAACAGGGTGGAGGCTACTTGAATTCTTTATACATTGTTGAATAACTCCACCTTGTTGGATTGGTTGATTAATATGCAATTCATCTACTTATGCTATAACTGGCATCTATAAAACACACCTCAAATTCAGGAACTGCAGAACAAGGCACCACATGAACTCGTTCTCCTTCAGGAACATCAAAACTTTATTTTACAACAAGAAATAAGTGCTTTTGTCTCAAATTAACTTTAAAGGAGACTTCATCAGAAAGAGTGTATTGTCAGCACAACTACATTGAAAATACAAATGAATAGTGACTTAATTTCCTCCTGCTAATCAGGAAACCAAAGTTTTAAAGTGGCAGCACATAAAAAACAGTCATAGTATATGTACATATTTAAACAGTTACATAAAGGGACCCTAATGATTCATACAACAAATAATTATACTACTCATACTGCATGATAATACTATCCAATTTCTAAACAGATTTTAATAGCAATAAATAAGGAACAGTCTGATATGACATAAAAAGCCCTACCATGGCATAAAATGGATTTCTAAGATGAATCCATAGAATAAATACCTGCATATAAAACCTTTATATATAACTGTATAAGTATGTAATAAATGATAGTATATATATTTAAAATGAATTTTATAAGATGAATTTTATAATATATATATATATATATATATATATACATATATATATATATATATATATATATATATATATATATATATATACATATATATACATTTTATTTTTTTTAAATATATATATAAAAAGAATAATTAACCAGATTAATCTACTAGCATCTATCAAGTGCCTTTATTTTTAATAAACTACTAATAGATACATTATCATTCAAACCTGGCTAATACAATGAATTCAGACAAAGCTGCCAGGAAAGTTCCACTTTCTCTAATAAGTATGACCAGGCCACCCCACCCTCCATTAATTTAACAGTATCCAACACAATAAATTTAAAACTATGCTCAGGATATGTCGAGATGTGTTTAGCTAAAGCATTGAATTCATATTTGTCTTGAATGTTCCACAGATGTTCCCCAGTTCTACTCTTTAGCTTAGTCTCTGTTTTGACCACATAGAAACAAGGGCAATTAAAGCAGAGGGCACAATATACCACTCTTTCATCTGTACAACAGAATTTCACTTTGAACTTAATATTCACACCATTAATTTCTATATTATTAGTTTCTAGGATGTTCTTACAAAATTTACACACCCCACATTTCTACATGTGGCCCTTATACTGTTTATTGTTCTTAAATTCAAATCTTCAGAGAATGTCCCTTCCTATAAACATAGAAGGGTGCATGCCCTAAAATTTCTCTCATCTCTCTATCATTATTAATTAAGTTCCAGTTGTTAATTAGAATATTTTTTTACCATAGGTGCATCCCTGTTACATGTTGGTAGGAAACTACTTTGGTAAGATATCGTTCGACTAGGGTTATCATTTACAGTACCACTGGAAACAATATCTGTATGTCCAGGTACTTCATACTCCAGACTATTCATATTCTGTTGCTCTTCTGTACTCTTAGGCCTCAGGTGAAAATGACCATTGCCTCTTTTTGTTTTTACTTCATCCATCAATTCATCAATTAAATTACTTTTAGTAAACATTTGTTTAAGTAAATTGCATTCTTCCAAATAAGATTCCTCCAATGTAATCATCCTTGCTGCCCGGACAAATTGCCCCTTGACTACTGCCTGTTTTGCTTAAAAGGATGGCAGCTACTAAAATGGAGGAAACTATTGGAATATGTATTTTTGTGAAAAAGTTCTGCCAAAAATCTCTTATTAACATCATCCTTCTTCAGGAGTATGTCCAAATAGGGGATTGACTTTTCTTCTATAGTGTATGTGAATTTCAAAAATTCTGTTATCATATAAATAAACTCCAAAAAGGAAGGTATCAACCCCTTAGAGCCTTCCCACAGGATGAATATATCATCCAAATAGCATACATATGTTTTACAATATGGGAGAAACTGAGATTGACTAAGATATCATTTCTCCCATTCTAACATGATAATATTGGCACATAGGCCCCCACAAGAGGAGTCCATTGCCACCCCCGCATTCTGGAGAAAATATTCACCTTCAAATAAAATGAAATGTTTCTTAGTATTACTTTGAGCATTGATTCATACAAATTGATTTTTTCTTGTTTTACATTCTTAGACAGCAAGTAGTCACAAAACCATTGTATGCCCAACTCATGTGGTATGACACTGTATAGGTTAACTACATTGACTGTAATAAATAGGTATTCATCCTTATATTCTATTTCATTGACCTTTCTTAAAAAATCCCATGAGTCAATGCACACAGTAGGTTCAGCCCATATCTATTTACTCAACTCCTTGTCCAAATATTTTGGCATAGGATATGTTATGGAGCCCCTAGCATCCCCAGTCATTCTCATAGGTGGTTGGTTTAAATTTTTGGGGATCTTAGGGGCCCCAAAAATAACTTGGGTAGATGGAAATTCAACCAAAATGTAATGCATTTCATTAATAGAAATAAAGCCATCAATAAACATATCTTGTATGAACCCCTTAATTTTTCTATAAGCTCCATTCATTTTGTTTAAAGAGCTTTTTATGTATGTCTCAGTATTTAGTATCTCAAACATCTTATTATTATAATCCATTTTGTTCATAATGACCCCATCCCCTTTGTCTTGCTTCATTATTCTAACCCCTTTATTATACATCAGAAATTCTAGTTCAAATTCTTCATTATATACTTGTTCAACATTCTTAAACATGATATTTAAGTTAAGATTTCCAGTATATTGCTTTAAATCCATAAGGGTATGTACTAAATTAGTAGGATGGTCAGGTACAAATGTGAATCCCTTAGCTAACAGGTCACATATGGTCACAGTCAGGGTAATATCTGAAAAAAATTATAGACTTTAAAATCATTTTCAGAATTGAAATTTACTCAAAGATGGTAACAAGTAACAATTTCTTGTTGCTGTTCTGATTACTGTCTCTGTCTCCCTCTCCAAGTATTCCTGTTGGTCCCCCTGTTGGTCCCCCTGTTGTTCATTCTCCCTCTTCCAGATTTATGGGGGTTGAAACAGCCTGTCGCTTGTTGTGGTTGGATTATTTGCTGATTCATTATCCGCTCCAACAGTCTGAGGGGTGGGTATTGTTCGTCATCTAAAAAATCTTTGTCATATAAGTCTGCATTATTAGTGACATTGTTCTCATAGTTAGGATTAGAATAAGATTCAGTTCCCCTCCTATTATGTTGCCATACTTGTGACAGGGTGGGGTGGGTGGTAAGCTAGATTGTTAGCAAACTCCTTTTCATCTCTAGCTAGCTCCTTAATTTTTTTCTTTTTGATACTCAGCATTTGTTCATCAATAGTACGAAAGATTCAACAATAATCAAATCTATTATTTGAAAAAATAGGGTTCTGTATTATTTGTTTATCAAGTGCTGCAGCTTCTATGTTTAATGTTTCAGTCAGTTTCTCATTGTATTTTATTACCATCCCTATATATTTGAACCCAAATCTGTCAAAAAGTTCCAATAAATCTTTATGAAAGTCAGAGCCTGCTATCAATCCCACAGGATAGCACCACATATGTAGGCCCTTAGGTACAGTCCTTTGATTCAGACATTCTTTGAAAAATAAATTAGCCATCTGAAGTTTCTTAATGTTGAGTAAATAGTAGTCCAAGTCATTAAGTTGGTCACTGAAAGTAACATTAGTGGACCAGGAATTTCTCAGTGTATTACAGTCATTCCTAAGCCATTCAGTTAATGTGGGGGTATTCCAAGTGTTAACGTTTGTAGCATTAGTAGCATTAGTAGCACTAAAAGTATTATTATGCATATTTACCTCATTCTGCCTAACATCCGGCCATAGAGAAGGTAGAGAGGATGTAAATGCTGTCAATTGTCCTTCTCCTCAGTTATTTAGGGTCCCAGAAGCATCTAATGAAATATTACTAATACAAATGCTCGGTGTTGGATGTATGGACAGCTGAGATAGAGCCGACTGATCTAATCAGTCCATATGATTCATAAGTTGCTGAATTAACACAGTTAAATCATTTACAGTCCCATTCTGATGAGAATTCACACTCAACTGCATGTCATCTATTAACGATGAATTGTCCAGTTCTGGATCCATGTCTGTAATCCAAAACGTACAAAACAAACCCAAAAACTGGTAAACCAGTACTTCAAATGCAGGAATTGCAGAGCAAGGCACCACATGAACTCATTCTCCCTCAGGAACACCAAAACGTTATTTTACAACAACAAATAAGCGCTTTTGTCTCAAATTAACTTTAAAAGAAACTTCATCAGAAACAGTGCTTTGTCAGCACAACTACATTTAAAATACAAATGAATAGTGACTTCATTTCCTCCTGCTAATCAGGAAACCAAAGTTTTAAAGAGGCAGAACATAAAAAAACAGTCACAGTATATGTCCATATACAAAAAATAATTATACTTTCTCATACTGCATGATAATGCAATCCAATTTCTAAACAGATTTTAATAGCAATAAGTAAATAAATAAATAAATAAATATCGGTCCTATATGACATAAAAAGCCCTACCATGGCATAACATAGATTTCTAAGATGAATCCATAGAATAAATACCTGTATATAAAACCTTATTATATAACTGTATAAGTATGTAATGTATGATAGTATATATATTTAAAATGAATTTTATAAGATGAATTTTATAAAAGATATATATAAAAGATATATATATATATATATATATATATAAAACAAGAATAATTAACCAGATTAATCTACTAGCGTCTATCAGGTGCATTTATTTTTAATAAACTACTAATAGTATATTATGCTATACTATCTTAGTCAATCTCAGTTTCTCCTATATTGTAAAACATATGTACGCTATTTGGATGATATATTCATCCTGTGGGAAGGCCTAAGGGGTTGATACCTTCCTTTTTGGAGTTTATTAATATGACAACAGAATTTTTGAAATTCACATATACTATAGAAGAAAAGTCAATCCTCTATTTGGACATACTACTGAGGAAGGATGATATTAATAAGAGATTTTTAGGGGAAATTTTTCGCAAAAATACATATTCCAATAGTTTCCTCCATTTTAGTAGCTGCCATCCTTTTAAGCAAAATGGGCAGTAGTCAAAGGGCAATTTGTCTGGGCAGCAAAGATGATTACATTGGAGGAATCTTTTTTTTTTAAGAATTTAATTTACTTAAACAAATGTTTACTAAACATGGTTACCCATGTAATTTAATTGATAAATTGACGGATGAAGTAAAAAGAAAAAGAAACAATGGTCATTTTTCACCTATTTTGAGGCCTAAGAGTACAGAAGAGCAACATAATATGAATAGTCTGGAGTATGACGTACCTGTACATACAGATATTGTTTCCAGTGGTATTGTAAATGATAACCTTAGTTGAATGATATCTTACCAAAGTAGTTTCTTAACAACATATAACAGGAATGCGCCTATGTTAAAAAATATTCTAATTAAGAATTGGAACTTAATTAATAATGATAGACAGATGAGAGAAATTTTAGGCCATGCACCCATCTGTGTTTATAGGAAGGGACATTCTCTGAAGAATTAGGGTCACATGTACAAATGTGGGATGTGTAAATTTTGTAAGTACATTCTAGAAACTAATAATATAGAAATTAATGGTGTGAATATTAGGTTCAAAGAGAAATTCTGTTGTACATCTGAAAGAATGGTATATTGTGTCCTCTGCTCTAATTGCCCTTGTTTCTATGTGGGCAAAACAGAGCGTAAGCTAAAGAGTAGAATTGGGGAACATCTGAGGAACATTCGAGACAAATATGAATTCAATGCCTTAGCTAAACACATCTTGGCATATCCTGAGCATAGTTTTAAATTTATTGTGTTGGATACTGTTAAATTAATGGAACGTTGGGGGTGGGGGGGCTGGCCATACTTATTAGAGAAACTGGAACTTTCCCGGCAGCTTTGTCTGAATTCATTGTATTGGCCAGGTCTGAATGATAATGTGTCTATTAGTAGTTTATTAAAAGTAAAGGCACTTGATAGACGCTAGTAGATTAATCTGGTTAATTATTCTTTATATATATATATATATATATATATAAAATATATATATATATATATATATATATATATATATATATAATATATATATATATATATATATATATATATATATATATATATATATATATATATATATATCTTTTATATAAATATATATACTTTATAAAATTCATCTTATAAAATTCATTTCAGATATATATACTATCATCTATTACATATTTATACAGTTATATAATAAGGTTTTATATACAGGCATTTATTCTATGGATTCATCTTAGAAATCCATTTTATGCAATGATAGGGCTTTTTATGTTATATAGGACTGTTATTTATGTATTTATTTATTGTTATTAAAATCTGTTTAGAAATTGGATAGCATTATCATGCAGTATGAGAAAGTATAATTATTTGTTGTATTAATCATTAGAGTCCCTTTATGAAACTATTTAAATATGGACATATACTATGACTGGTTTTTATATGCTGCCATTTTAATCCTTTGGTTTCCTGATTAGCAGGAGAAAATGAAGTCACTATTCATTTGTATTTTAAATGTAGTTGTGCTGACAATACACTGTTTCTGATGAAGTCTCTTTTAAAGTTAATTTGAGACAAAAGCGCTTATTTGTTGTTGTAAAATAAAGTTTTTGTGTTCCTGAAGGAGAATGAGTTTGTGTGGTGCCTTGCTCTGCAGTTCCTGCATTTGAAGTACTGGTTTACCGGCTTTTGGGTTTGTTTTGTATATTAAACACACCTGTTGCTTAGTCATTAGTACACTATGCACACATCTGTGCACCTTTCATAAATAAGGTAAGCATAAGCAAAATTGATATTTCCTCTGTTTTCATGATATTACACAATCATGGGCCATAAAAAGTGAAGGAAAGGTTGCACACCCTGAAGTCAAACCCATGACGATCTATATTCCAGTTCTAACACATACATGTGCTACCACACATAATAACACAGAGGAAACCTGCCATTCATTCCTTTGTTTCTTTTGGTTGCGCTAAGTGCTGTATCTTGCAAACAATGGCAAAGTAAACAAAAAAGAAAAAGTAAACTGGACAGAGACTACACATTTTTACATCTAAATAATGAGGATGACATAGAACTTGGGAATTGTACACCGTTTACATGCACTTTCACCTTTCACAGCCCTACATGTTCACCTCTGCAAGTATAACCTGACACATCCCCTGATGTCAGCATTCACTGTTGCCATGCATTCAACACGAACACTGTAGAATTGCCTACATAAATTGAACGTCCTTGCATGGTTAATATTTTTTGAGATTTAATCATTCTAATGAATTCGGACCTCATTTGCATCTTCACTGTGCTGACAGCCCAGAATCTACACAGTAACTGTGTAGGCAGGGAAACTTCATGGGAGCCCAATATTATAACAGAAGAATATTGTAATCCATCAGCTACATCCTGCATATGCTTACATTACAGTATAATACTCTGTTTCATGGATGTCTACACATTTTAGCAGCCATCCATTACTTACGAGTATATTCTTCATGTGGGGATGGGGCAGCGAAGCTGCATTTATGTCATGACACTTAAAAAGGAATTATTATGCTTGTTAACCCGATTTTCCAAGCATCCACTCTGTGTAACTAGGTCTAAATATGTGTGGTGTTACATGTTAAGGGCAGTTCTGTACAAATGTAACAGTTTTTACTTGCTCTTGTTTCCATGTAGACTCCTTTCCGTGGCTGTATTTGGAAAGTATTGGAATACACACCCAACATGAACACAGAGTCTACATAGTTGCTTTAGAGGTTGTTGAATCGCTCCACCATGTTGATTTGCTTCATTAACAAAAAAATTCAGTTATTTATGCTGTAATTTGCATGCCACAAAAGTTTCTGTATTGGCACATGAGTGCACACAACTGGGTGCCACTACGCAAAGTTTACTGAATTGAAAACTTTTCACAGCTGTATGAACATCAGCTTTACCGAATCCCCCAGAACATGTTTTCCAATGTAAGGAGACTAAGATACATAGATGTGATTTTTACATATACTTTTTCTATGTTCATGAAAAACTGTTTCATTCTGTTATCTCAAATGTGGCCAATTGCATTTATGGGTAGCCATCAGTGACTAAATGAGATTTGAACAGATAACGCTTGACCTCATATAATAGTTCTCTCCTTTATACATGTTGACTAATAGTCACGGTCAGTGTGTGCAACAAACAATGTAAGAGCAAACCCCACATATGGGAGTGCACACAATGCTTATGAATGTTGAAGCCCATAAAGCATAGCTGTAATGAAAATGCATATGGCAGAGGAGTTTACTCAGCTTTCCACACAGTATGCAAATGTCATAAAATGATAACATTTTCTGTAAAATGTGCAGCCAGGTGGCATGACTACAGCATGTTCATGTGTGTAAGCACTGGCATGTGCCTGGCAGTGGTGAATAACTATTCTGGTAAAATCTGCCACTGTGGCCTAATGTTTTCCTGTATGCAAATCAGTATGGAATGTTTGCTGATGTGTTACTTAGCTTAACAGTGTAATTAATGCATTTTTATAAATAGTAAAATAAACACATACATTATTCTGTTTGCTAAATGTTCTCAGTGTGTGTGTGTGTGTGTGTGTGTGTGTGTGTGTGTGTGTGTGTGTGTGTGTGTGTGTGTGTGTGTGTGTGTGTGTGTGTGTGTGCATGTGTTTGTTTTACTGTTTATTAAAATATTTCAGTTACACTGTTGAACTACATACCTTTAATTAGCTTTGTGTTTGCCAAATGTTCTCATTGTTTACCATAGTAGTGCCATTTTATAACAAGCCTTCACTTCATATTGTAAAGTAAAATGTTTAGCCTCTAGAAAGATTCTATAGTCCATATTAATGGTAAGGCTGCAGTTATTGCAGTGTCACAAATAAGAAACCTGATGAAAGACACAACTCCTTGGCTAGTAATGGAAAGCCTGTAACCAGTTTCTTGCCTTAAATAATCTGTATAATTCCTGTATCCTAGGTTAGCTCCTGCCAAAAATCCATTTTTTGGAGTATGCTATTCATGTATTGTCAAGTAAACTGCAACCAAAAGATTCTGAACAGGTGTGAACAAGTCTTTTACTATGCTGTCCCACTAGATACTAAACCATATACAACATAAAACATTTAAACCACTAAATTATGCATATATTTTTTACTGTTTTACACTATTTACATTATATAATAGGCTGTGTGGTGCCTTTGCTTTGTTTAGACTACAGTGAATTCCTTTGTCATGAAGCATAGCTGTATTAATTTCAGCTGGTGTTTTCAAACACATTATACAACTTTGTGTTGTAACCTACATGTATGCAGATAGAATGCGAATGATTACGGTAAGGATCGCTTTCAACCACTCCCACAAAGGACATTTAAGATGATAATTAGCAGGGCTTTTCACATTCTCAGTTCTTGAATAAACCCCTTTCAGAATAGAAGTATGGTATGTACTGTATACATGAAAACCTTTCAATACTACCTTTCAGTAGCTTTATGGGTGAAGTCACTCAGGTGAACACAATTAGTTGCACCTCTAATCACTGTGATTGTTTCAAACCCTTGTCAAATAAAAAGCTTTGAAGGACTGCATAAAAAGGAAAGTTAAGAGCTTAAGCGTGCATAGCCTGAGTTAGTCAGGGGATTATAAATCCATACCAGATAATAACTGGATTAAAGCAATGTCATTGAGAATCCTCTTCCTATGAGAAACCTGAAACCCTTCACTAAACTGAGAAGACCCATATTATAGGAAACATTTATGCTGCAGTCTTTCCTTCAACACTTTTAATATATTGTATTTATTTTCATGGAAAATAAAACTTAATGATGCAATATATTCTCCAGTATTGTCACAGATACAAATTGCCAAATGCAGCACTTATCCTTCATGCCTTTTCTTGCTTCAACAACCAAACTGAAGATCCCTTCCTTATAGGCAGCATGCTGGCCTTATTTGTACAGTTACACAGTGGTAGTCAGACAAGTTAATCCACATTTTTATATTTTGTGTCTGACAGCCCCCGCCATTTTTCAGTCATTTTTCAGTAGCTACTGAGTGGCCCACACTTGTTGCTTATCTTACCTGCCATCACTTGAGATGCCATGTTGATAAAAACAATCCTTTCTGTCAAAAATATTTTACCTGCATTGTGATGACATCTTTTATCTTTACTAGACATTTGCTGTGTTTCCTTTTACAAGCAATTATGTTAGCAAAGAAAAGTTATTTTCACGTACAATGCATTTATCCATTTGTTATGCTTGCAAAATGTTTTAAATTCCCTTGCTTCCTTCTTGATTTTGAAATATGTTATTTGAGATTTACAGTTTTGCTGTCTGTTAGAAACTTGGAGTTCTTGATGATTTAAACACTTTTTATTAATTTATTTTTAGGCAACTGCTCTTTCAGTGCACAAAGCTCTTTATCTCTGGCATAATTGTGAATTTACACTGTGGAATGCAAACTTTGCCTTTCTCCTAGTCATTATCCAGACCTACACATTTAGGAATGCTACTTAAATTTCAAATGACTTTTTCACCTCATATTTATAATATTCTCAAACTGTGTTATAGTAGGGCTGGCTTATATTTCAGCCTTATATTTTCCAGTGCTGCTCTTTTGGGCAAGTGTACTTTTTAAAATCACTTCACCCTCTTTGAAATCTGATTTTTAGTTATGCAGACTAGCTATGTGATCTAGGTTTGATGTTTGATTATTATATTTCTAGTACTTTTAAAATAAACAAACACATAAATAAAGAAGGAAAAGATAGCCCCGTAGGTTTCTACATTCTGCCTCTCCCTGATTTTATTTTGTCTATACAGTTTCACAAAGTTTTGTGCCCTCTGTGATAGAGCTATCAACAATGCTGATAAATATTGTCTAGCTTGACACCTACTGATTAAGACAATAGCTGAGATTTTGGTGTTGAATCCATACAACTAATCCTTTAATTTCAATAGAAGTGAGATACAAAGATAAATATGCAAGCAATTTATATAATATACTGTTTTTAGTGTGTAAAAAGTAAAAATGTTTAAAATGTTGAATATTGCAAATAGTGTTCAGTATTCTGCGCATATTTCCAAACTTTAATATTAAAACATTGGGCAGCCACGGTGGTGCAGCGGTTAGCGTTGCCACCTCACAGCAAGAGGTTCTCCGGTTTGAACCTCGGCTGGGGTGCCTTCTGTGCGGAGTCTGCATGTCCTCCCTGTGGTCGCATGGGTTTCCTCCAGGTGCTCCTGTTTCCTCTCAGAGACATGTAGTAGGTGAATTGGACACTCTAAATTGGCCCTAGCTGTGAGTGTGTGCGTGTGTGTGCCTTCTGTGGAAGGTTGGGCGCCGGGCTGGCAACTCGACACTGTAAAACTCCACTGCCAACCAATCATGAGTGGACAGATGATCCACTGTGGCAACCCCTAACTGGGAAAAAGCCGAAAGAAGACGAAGAATATTAAAACATTATTTCCAAAGATGCATTTTCTTCATGTTGAAATATATCACATTTTTGCCAGTATACCTTGCTTTTGCAAAATGTACCATCTTGCCTCTACTTCTTTGTAATACAATATACCTTTTAAGAAGAACCCAGTAGTCAAGATGATTTTATGTGTGACAGGTTGTCAAAGTACCACTTAAATTAATGTTTTAATGGAACTGTGTATGCATACAGTTAGACTGTGGAGTAGTAGGGATGATGACATTTGACCTTATATCCACTGTTGTACAATCAGTGTTAAAGTAAGAGATGCATTGTGTGAGGTATGCAGGAAGTTTTTCCCCTGCAAATTGCTTTTGTACTGGTATGGATGTCAACATTCTTGTTTGTTTAAATTTATTTGATAATAGCTTGTGTAATTTTGGAGTTTTACTTTTTATTAAATTGTTGTGTGATCTTGTAGTTAGTATAGTCAAACATGCAGGGGTATGGGGGCGCATGTGGACAGTGGCAGAAACGTTGCCTTTCTGTTGACAATTTTTTTTGATTCATCAATTGATTTGTTTTGGACTGAATGTATATAATTGAAGGTCTGGTCAGTGAATAATAAATACTTTGAAGTCACAAAAGTTGAGGTATACCATCCTAAATATAAAAAAATTGAGCTTTCTTTCCAGTGAATGATCACATATCAAATGCAACTAAAATGTAGAGAAAGCATATTTTTGCAAGGGTGTAACCCTCCTATCAAGATCATGTGTGGGGCAAGCCTCCTTTATCCTGTCAGAATTATAAATATATTAACATCACAGTCACACAAATACAAACAAGGGAGAGATCATCCAAAGGAAATGAATTGCTAACAGTGCAATTTGTAAGTCTGCACTGACGGTAACTTCAACACTTTTTCAAAAATCCTGAACTCTACAATTGCCAAAATTCAAACAAGGGAGAAATCTCCCAAAGTAAATGAATCACTTCCAAAATGCACACTTACAATCGGGCTGCTAGTAACTTCACAATTAAACAGCAATTACCTACTACAACCAGTAAAAACAACATCAGAAATCACATCAACTATGTAAATGAAATGCAACAATATTGTTGACATCCCACACACTGACACATTGACATGCTTACATATTTATCAGTTTTCTGTTTGATATAAATAACATGCCCTGCATACATTCAGTCAAGCTGCTGATCAACAACAGACACTGAAAATGTATTGTGTTTCATTTGCTTGTGCATGTAAATAGTTAGTTTTGATCACTGTGCTACCTCACAAAAAAAGAAATAAATATAGCTATCTTTATGTATAGCTATCTATTTATATTTCTATCTATCTGTCTATGGGTTTACTATCACATAGTCGATCGCACATTGTGCGATCGACATATGTGCGAAACCCACTTAGCAGAACCGTAAGTCTGATTACTACATTGTCGAACCTTACAATAGCGAACATTTGCTATAGCAAGGTTCGACATTGTAGTGCAGATCACACTATAGTGGGGACTGGGAAATGTACCCTTTCCCTCAGTGTAGTGCAATATCAGATTTTGTATATATAAGTAGGGGAGTTGTGGGGGACACAGCCCCCTTCAAAACATGTTTTACAATGTTGAGTGAATGTGAGCATTTCAGCAAAGTCGGCATATTTGACATTCGACTTTACTGAAATGCTCAGTTCGGTATTTACTGTCTTCGGTGTTCTGATTTCCGAACAATTTTTTTGAACATCTTCACATTCAAACACAATGCATTTGAGTATGTGATAGTAAACCCTGTCTATGTATCTATCTATTTTGTTAAATTGTCATGTGATCTTGGAGTTAGTATACTTAGAGACTCAGGAGTGTGGATGTTGCAGGTGGTCCCCTTCAGAAACATTGTCTTTTTGTTGATAACTTTTTTTTTAATTCAACAATTGTCAAAAAGAAATGTATTGTGATTCATCAAGGTTGTGTCTGTAAATGGTCAGTTTTGATCAATGCACTACCACAGGAAAAAAAACTTAAATAAGTATAGCTGTCTATATATCTATCTATGTATAATTTTGTTTGCAGGTTTGCCTTCAAAATGTCGAGGGAACATTGCTCGACACCTCATATGGGAACTTTGACCTGCGACTGTTGAAAATGCCAAACACTGATGTCCCGAACTGCAAAATCTCACCCCCTTATTGACCCATGTTAGCATTTGTTTTTAGTTGTAGAGCGGTCGGAAATGTCGACGTTCGGTGCTATTGCAACATTTTTCAACATCGGCATTATGGGTTTCGCTTAAAGGTGCCAATAATGTGCACATTCGTGAATGTGCACTTGACATTTTGATGGCAAACCTTGTTTGTGTAGATATATATATATATATATATATATATATATATATATGTATATATATATATATATATATATATATATATATATATATATATATATATATATATATATATATACATATGTATATATATATTATAGTTTTATATATATATATATATATATATATATATATATATATATATATATATATATATATATATATATATATATATATATATATATACATATGTATATATATATATTATAGTTTTATATATATATATATATATATATATATATATATATATATATGTGTGTATATATAGATTCACTTTATAACCTCAAATTACTGAAATTTCGAATTTCAGTATCTTGAGGCTATAAAACCGAATCCACAAAACACCGACACAAAAACGCGAAAGTCAAAACACGAAAAAACGCACACACAATACTACACATACACCACAACACCCACATCACAACAAAACAAACAAAACTACATACATACACAACTCATACACACATAAGCAGGGGCAAGCCCCCTGCACCACTCCCCTACTTATATATACTAACTCCAAGATCGCACAAACACAAAACAGAAGTCGACTCACACACGCACATTCTTCGACCCCTCACACACACATCAAACACATCAGCACACTCACACACACTCTAATTCCCACTCACAACCCTTAGAAAACACTTACCTGACATAACACCTACATCCACAGATGGCACCGCGCACCATCAAAACACAATCCTGGACATTACGCAGCATAAGGCCATAACCGCAAATTTGACATATATTCGAATTCGCGATTATGAGCTTTCGCTATTTTTAACATTTGGTTTTATAGCCTCGAGATACTGAAATTCGACATTTCAGTAATTCGAGGTTATAAAGTGAATCCGTATATATATATATATATATATATATATATATATATATATATATATATATATTTATTGCATTTGATAACCGGGAAAGTCCACTGGGCCTGGAATGAGCCCATTTTCAGTGGAGACCAGGGGAGAAAAGCTCCACAAGTTAAAATACAAAGATAAATATTAATACATCATCAGAAAAAAAGTTCACAAAAACATATACAATGAATGTGATAATTTGCATAACATAGGACATAAAGGAGAACTATTACTAGTAAAGTAAAAAAAAAACAGAATAGAGAATTAGAAATAGTAATAGAAATGGAAGTAGAAAATGGCTTAATTTCAAATAACACACGAATGAAATAAATCTACACAGTTCCTAGTGTGCATTCAAATAATGCATGAGTGTTAATATATCTGTAAGGCTAATTGCCATGGAGAGTTCCTTGCAGTATAAGAATAGAAGGAGATAGAAGGGCTAGGGAGGGAAAGGGCAGTCTAATGTGACAGGGAAGCAGTAAAAGGGCAGAGTGAAAGGGAAGGAAGTGATAGTTAGGGGTATAACACTGGGTTAGGGGTATAACACTGTGAAGAGAAATCAGGTGTTGGGGTTGTGTTTTGGGGTACAGGAGCATAACAAGTGTGAGGACAGATGTAGTTTGAGGGACTTTTTAAAGGAGGCTGGGCAGCTGATAGTTCTGAGTGAATGGGGGAGAATGTTCCATGCATTAGTGAGTGTATAGGAGTACAACATTTGAATGGCTGTAAACTTAGGTTTCTCTACAGATAGTATTTTGTTTTCGGGCCTGAGGTGTCTGTTAGGCTGGTACATGGTCAGAACAGAGGAGAGGGAAGAGAAAGTTTCTGGGTGGTAGATGAGCTTGTGGGCTGTAGTTAACTGTAAGAATGTAAGATAGTGAAGGGACTCTAGCCAATTTAGTTGATGCAGAGAGGAACAGTGATGGGTGGAAAATTTTGCGTTTGTAGCAAATTTAGCTATTTTATTGTAGCAGGAGTCTAGTTTTGTCTTCAAGGAGGACTGTAGATTAGTGAGAAATGGAGCGCTATATAGGAGTGTAGGAAGCAGGAAGGATGAGACCAGAGCCTTTTTTGCAGAGGCTAAGAAAATAGTTGTGCCTATACAGGGCGCCTAGTTTTTGATGTTTTTTTTTTTTTTATGTTGTTGTGAAGTTTGAAAGATAATCTGTCATCAATGGTGACACCTAGCAATTTGGTACTGGGGACGACTTCATTGGTGGTGTTATTTTGGGAACGAATGGAGAACAGTGACTTGTCAATAGTGTTGGATTTTGTGGGGGGTAAATATTAAAAGTTTTGTTTTATTGGGGTTGAGAGCAAGATGGATCTGGAACATCCAGGTTTCAGTGGAATTAAATGCTTTTTGGGTGAGATGCTGTAGTACAGGGGCAGATTGAGCAGAGCAGATAATAGTTGATACATCTGCATACATGACAGTACTGTGGGTGAGAGAGGAATGAAAGTTATTAACAAATATGCTGAATAAGAGGGGTCCCAGTATTGAGCCTTGGAGGATACCTGTATTGGTGGTTAAGAAAGGAGAGGAAGAGTGTTGCCATTTAGGATATTGCTGCCTATTACTGAGATAGTTAGTAAACCAATGTAGGGTGGGAGGAGATAGTCTGAGATCTGAGAGTTTAGTAAGCAGGAGGGAGTGGGAGATACTGTCGAAAGCCTTTGATAAATCCAGGAAGAGTGCTGACACTAAAGTACCATCATCTCATGCTCTATTTACTGTATCAAAGAAGGAAATCAGGTCAGTGTTAGTACTGTGACTTGGCCTAAAGCCATGTTGAGTGGGGTAGTGGATTTGGTGTTAGTTCACATGACTGAGGAGTTGAGTGTGAATACATTTTTCAAGTATTTTGGAGACTGGGGAGAGGATGGTAATAGGATGGAAGTTTGAAATGTTGGAGTTGTTGCCGCCTTTATGAAGAGGAAGGATAAATGCTTTTTCCAGATATCAGGTACATAGGACTCCTGAATGGACCTGTTAAGGATGCTGCTGATAGGATATGCAATGGAGGAGGATGAGAGTTGCAAATAATCTGCGGGTAAGATATCTGGGGGCGTTGGTGCAGGGTTTAAGTTTGTGAAGAAGTATTTTAATGGTGGAGGTGGGTGTGGGTATTAGAGTGAAAGTGGGTAGAGAATTAGAAGAGGAATGTACAAGTTGAGTTCCTGGTGGTTTAGTTATTATAAGTGGGAAGGTGATGGGAAGAAAATTAGAAGAGGAATGTACAGGTTGAGTTCCTTTTGGGTCAGGTATAATAGGTGGGAAGGTGGTAGTAAGTTTTTTGATGGTGTCGATGACGTATATGTTGAAGAGGGAGGCTATCTCAGAGGGTGTTTTTTCTGGGTTTGGACATGAATTGTTTTTAGTTCCAGGGTGAAGAAGGGAGTTCATAGGTTCATAGATTCATAGGTTCATAGGTGTGTACAAGGCTAATGGCCCTGGAGCCTTTACAAGCCTAGCCCACAGAATTACCCTAGCATCGTGCCAGCTGACCTTGGTTCCTAGTACATCTTTCGAGTAGAGCCACTGGAATGATCCCTGGGGTGAATTTTCTATTTCCCATCCACTCATCAAGAGTTCTCTTGAAGAGGGCCAGTGAGGTGCCCTGCTTGACATGTATGGAAAGTCTATTCCATAGCATGGGCAGTCTCTGGGTTATGAACCTGTCCCTCCAGCATGTTCTGTTGATTGTGATAATAAGATTGAGGTCTTTGGAGCATGTGGTGTGGGGGGATTATGATTTCTTTAGATGTAGCATTTCTAACAGAGCTGGGTCAGGCATCGCTTTGTAAATCAAGCAGAGATCGCCTGTAAGTAGGCGATATGAGACAGAGAATAGTTGGAGTTTTCTGAGTCTGTCCATGTAGGACAAGTGTTTAAGGCCTAGGATCCTCTTTGTGAGGTACTTTTGTGGTCTCTCCAGTTGTTGCAGGTGTCTAGTCAGGTACATGCCAAATGGGGCACTGTACTCAATGATTGGCCTAATGCGGGAAGAGTAGAGGGAGACAATGACCACTTTCTTCCTGGATCCAAAACCCTTAGTAATGAGATGTGCCACATAGAAGGACTTTCTGACCACAGTGGCAATTTGGTGGGCAAAAGAGAGGTTGCTGTCAGCCTATGTTCCCAGATCTCTTATAATGCCTTCTGTGTCCAGTCGACTATCATCGATGTGGTAATTCAAGGGAACCGGGTTTTTCCCAAGGGGGATGACGACACATTTTTTGGCATTGAGCTTAAGACCATGGTTCTGACACCAGTCATTGGTCTCAGTGAGGCCTTTCTGTAGGAAGTCAACATCACTTGGGGAGTTAATAATAGCTTCCAACTTGTAATTGTCTGCAAAGTTTGTCAGCCAGAGGCTCTTTGTGTTGGCCTGGTCTTCAGAGAAGTAGATACTGAACAGGAGAGGACCCAGGACCGAACCCTGTGGGACTCCACTCGTGACTGTTTGACAGTCTGACTTGAAGTCAGCTACTTTCACACTATGGGTTCTATCTGTGAGCCAGTTTGTAACCCACCTAGTGATATAGGTGTTGATGCCAAGCTTAGTGAGTTTTTCTATGATTCCTGAGTGAGGATTGATATCAAAGGCCTTGGCCAGATCAAGGTAGGCTGTATGAACCACCTTGCCTCCATCCACAGCTCTGGTGACTAACTCAAAGAAGTCAACCAAGTTGAGCAGGCATGAGCTACCCTTCACAATACCAAACTGTGTAGGATCCAGAGTTTGGAAATTCACTATATCCTTGTTTATTAGGTCCATGATGATGTGTTCCATAGCTTTGCATATCAAACTCATCAGGCTAATGGTGTGATAGTTCCCAGGGTCTCTAGTCGCTTCTCCTTTGTGGAGAGGGATGACTGTAGTAGTGCACCATTGAGTAGGGACAAAGCCTGTGGTGAAGCTGTGATTGAACTGGGCACACAGGTGAAGTGCCATTTCATTCTGTAGTTCATGTAGAACACAGCTAGGGATATTGTCAGGTCTCATAAAAGCTGTATTCTTGGCCTTGGAAAGTGCTGTTTTAACCTGTGCAGCAGTAATACTGGGTACCTGGCAATCTACTGGTATTGCGATTGGTCCTTTTGGGGGGGGAGTGGTAAAGTTGGCACTGAATCAGTCAGCCAGTATATTGGCAATCTCTGTTGGCTCAGTATAAGAGGTACCATTGTGCAGTAGCTCAGAGCAAATCTGGGTTTTGCCATGGAGATTCTTTACATAACTATAGAAGGCCTTGTGGTTGTCTTTACTATCTGCTGCAATTCTATTTTCATAGCTAGCTTTAGAAGATTTGATGAGGGATCTCAATCTTTTTTTGAGGCTGATAAGGGAGTTTTTCCAGTCTTGGGACTTCACCTTATTCCGCATCACTTCCCTCCTTCTGTTGTAGAGTTTGTTTATGGCACGGGACCACCCAATTGTCTTCCTTTTTTTGAGGAGAGCGTCTTGGTTCTATTGGCTATGGTGAGATCCATGCATTTGTGTACGTGTTTGTACAGTGCATTGGTGTATGATTTGGCAGTCATGCAACTATTCTCCATTTGCATGGGTGCCGTGAAGTTAGCCACCTCTGTTTTTAGGAGCCCAATGTTAGCTTTGGAGAAGTTTTTCATGTTGATTGTTCCCCAGAAGTTTTTGGGCTTTAGTCTATGTTGGTCTTGGATAGCCTGGAAGTATTGTGTTTTGTTTTTGGTAACTAGGAGTTTAGCCTGATTGTGGAGTTGTTTGTAAAGAGTCAGGCTGGATACTGATTTATTTTTTTGCCAGGCTTTCCAGGCTTTGTCCCTTGAGGATATAACTTGCTTTGTGGACTTTGTCAGCCATATAGCATGTTTTGCCTTGATCCTTTTTAACCAGAGTGGGGCAAGGCTATTTAGGATTCTAAGAAATGTAGAATTGAAAAAATCTACAGCTTCGTTCAGTGGGAGAAATTTTAGTGGGCTCCAACTGGTGTTCTGTAGGATGTCATTGAAAGTGTTTGGGGAAAAATGGGATAGATATCTGATGTATTCATATTGGTGTACATTTGGTATGGAAATGGGCTTACGTATTATGAATGCTGGAGAGTGATTACTAATGCTATTTAGAAGAATCTCTGAGGTGGTGATTTTTTCTGGGTTAGAGACCAAGATTCAATCCAAGATTGAGCCTTTGTTTTTTCTTGAAGTTGGGTCGAGTAATATTGGGGACTAGCGGAGTGTAGATATGAAAGTTAATTTCTGTAGAGGGGCTGCTACTGGAAATATTTAGCCAGGTAATATTGACATCCCCTGGGATGATCGTTTCATTTTTTATACTGTTGGTTGTCCATGCAAGAATTTCTTCAGCAATAGGAGTGTTACTGCCTGGGGGAATGTATACGACTATGATGCAAAGGCTTTTGCAATCATTAAATTTTAGGAAGGTGACAAATAGCTCTGCAGTGGGGAAGTGGGGGATTGGTTTGGAATATGGGATTACTGTAAGAATGTTTGGGAATAATAAGGCAATGCCACCACCTTTTTTATGTAGTCTGTCAGCTCTGAGGCAAGAGTAGTTTGGGGGAAGAAATTCAGAGACTTTGATGTATGTTTTTTGCCATGTTTCAGTGATAGCAGTAAAGTCTGGATTATGTTGATTTAGCTATACATGGAGTTGAGGAATTTTGTTTCTAATGCTTTGGAGATTAATTGTGGTAAAATTTAGGGATTTTGTGGAGTTATGGGAATTATAAGGGGGAGAGGGCCCAGAGTTAGGATGTATGTCACCGCAAAGTTTACTGAGAACAGGAACGTAGGTGGATAGTAGCTTCTTTTTTTTGTAATGGAAGTTTTTGGAGTTATGGTTGTATGGAAGATTGTTGTGTGGGGGGAGGGTGATGAGTTTCTTTTGTAATATTAAATCTGACTTATGGAGAGTGGAGCATATGGCTGAGTAACTTGGGAGTGTGTGTGTTTGAGTAGATGTGGAGGAGGATGGGGCAGGTTGTATGTTATTTGTGTGAAAGGAAGATAGTCTTAAAAGAAGGGAGAGGTAGGTAGTAACTGTAAAAAGAAAGAAGTTGAATATAAGAGGCATAACTATGTGATGTTATGGTTAAAGAAGGTATAGATGAGAATTGTGGTGTAGGAGTGAGAAAGGGGAGGAAATAGTATAGAAGGAAAGGGAAAGATGTGACTATTCTACAAAAGGGCCTTACAGAAACAGATGATTGGTGCAAGAGTCATGGGCTCAAGCTCAATGCCAAGAAGTGTATAGTTATCCCCTTTGGGAAAAAAACATGTACCCATTAATTACCACATTGGTGGCAGTTCACTAAACACTGAAACTGTGATAAGAGACTTAGGAACACAGGTAGACAGTGGTCTCACCTTCGATAACCACATCCCCTCAACAGTCAGGAAATCCTTCTATGTGGTACACCTCATCACTATGTGCTTTTCATCCAGAAAAAAAGGAGGTCATTGTCCCACTGTACTCATCCCTCATTAGACCTATCATAGAGTACAACACCCCATTTGGTATGTACCTCACAAGACATCTGCAACAACTGGAAAGGCCGCAGAAACACCTCACTAAAAGAATCACAGGCCTAAAGCAGATGACCTATGCTGACAGACTAAAAAAACTCCAGCTATACTCTGTCGCATGTCGTCTACTCAGAGGCAATCTCTGTTTAACATACAAGGCCATGTCAAACCTAGAGCTGCTGGACATGCTGCACTTAAAAATATCCCAATCCATCAGAGCCACACACTCCAGGGACCTAAACCTTGTCATCGCAATGAACAAAACATGCTGGAGGGATAGGTTCCTGACCCAGAGACTCCCCATACTCTGGAATAGACTGCCCATACATGTCAAGCAGAGCACCTCCTTGGCCCTCTTCAAAAAGAACCTTGACAACTGGATGGGAGATAAGAAATTTACCCCGGGGGTCACGTCAGTCACCCTGCTAGACAGGGGTCCAGGGAAGTAAATATTGTGGGAAGAAATAGCCAGGGAATTGTTATGGCTAGGCTTGTACAGGCCTTAGGGCCGATAGCCTAGTACCAACCTATGAACTAGGGTTATTGGGTTATGAGGAGGGGCAGTTATATGGGTGGAAGGTGGGGTTAAGGAAGGGAGTGGAGTGTGGGAGGTGAGAAGTGAGATTGAGTGTAGGAAGAAAGGAGGGGGTGAGATTGTGGAGATAAGTAGAAAAGATTGTGTCTGTGATGGTAGGTGAGGTAGGAGGGAGGAGTGTGGAGGGAAAGTCTGTGATTGGATGATAGATGGGTAGGTGGGGTCAAGCTAACTACAAGTGTAATTGAAGTGTTGGTGGTGAGAATGGAGGTAGGGTAGGGTAGGGGAGCGAAGTGAGCCTGAGTGTAGTGAGGGTGAATGGAGCAAGTATGCCCAGCAGGAAGAGGCAGGAGTGATAAAAAAAAAACTATCAGTTAGGTTCCACAAAGGAAACATTAGGTAACAGGTAAGCCATATTGTAGTTGGATGAGAGACAAAACTGTAGAGGGAAAAAAACAGAAAGTAAGTAGAGAAACTACACTCCTGTATGGATACAGAGTTTAGTAAATGTAAGAGATGGGAGAAAGAATGGGTTTCTTTTAAGTTTATTTTTGCCAGTTTAGTGTAAGTTTGAAATACTTGGAAGGGAGATTAAACAGAGCAAAATAGCTTATTACTGGGTATCTACTGCCATCTAGTGGCTTGTGAGGGAAAAAAAACAACATGATTGAGACTATTGAGACTATTGAGGACCATAAATTATG
This sequence comes from Protopterus annectens, assembly GCF_019279795.1. Taxonomy (NCBI): domain Eukaryota; kingdom Metazoa; phylum Chordata; order Ceratodontiformes; family Protopteridae; genus Protopterus; species Protopterus annectens. The sequence goes on along the minus strand of NC_056734.1, from coordinate 283,978,567 downwards.
AATGGGAGATAGAGCAAGGGATAGGGACGTCCTCAGGTCCACAAATGTGCAAGCCACTATTTACACCAAAACAACTGCACTAAGTAACAGCTTTAAGCTGTATGTTGTCACCTACACTGTGGGAGTAGTGGAAAGCTCTTCCTAGGAGTCCAGTCAAGGGTTAACAGCTTGCAGTGGAGCCAAGGCAGAACCTTAGGATGAATTAGGTATGGAAGGGCAGTTGGAGTAAATGGCGTAGTCTGAGCTGAAAAATAACAGAGAGAGTTGAAATAACTGCAAGGCAATGAAAAAGGACAGATAAGAAAGCTACTGTGGGATGAAGGGATTTAGCAAGGTGTTTTACAGAGGGAAACAGGAAGCTGGAGGGATGGTTGTCCAGGAAAGGATAGTAGGTTACACTACCTTATCAGTAGTGTGTGGAGAATTGGAGAAATAAGTGTGATAGTCAGAGGGGAGCCAGAGGGAGTGAAGTCGAGAAATTGGGATTGGAAAAGGTACCTGTGAGAATAGGTTTGTGGAGAAGGCAAAAGAGAAATAGACATGGGAGCAGATTGTAAGGTAAAACAGCAGGAGTATAGTAGAGAAAAGAAAAAAAACTGCAATTATAAGGTTACGTTCAGGCAATAGTCCACACAGTCCACATAGCTCAAGATATATATATATATATATATATATATATATATATATATATATATATATATATATATATGTGTGTGTGTGTGTGTGTGTGTGTGTGTGTGTGTGTGTGTGTGCATTATATATAATATATATATATATATATATATATATATATATATGTGTGTGTGTGTGTGTACAGAAATTGATCTAAAGCTAATAATATCAACATGTAAAATATCTAATGAAAATATCTAAAACAAAATAGCTTCAAAATCAGAGTGATAGCAGGGTAGGATATATATCCTTTCCTCACTGTAGGGCAGTGTATCAGAGATGGTATATTTAAATAGCAGGGGAATGTTTTCCCCCCATCCAAAATATGAGTTTTGGATTTGTTCAGTGTATATTGATATTTTGTGTTTTAGATATAGACACACCCACACACACACACACACACACACACACACACACACACACACACACACACACACACACACACACACACACACACATGTACTGTATATATGAGTCCCTATCAGCTGACTGAGTTTTCAGAAACTCTAACTCCATATGGTTGAGATCATATGATCAAGTTTTTGAAAACTCAAAGCTTTTGAATGGAGATTGTGGTTGATTCAGGATCGGGAAATGTACCCGATTCCTCACTGTAGTGCTATCTTGGAGTTGGTATATATAATTTGTGGGGGTTAATGTTAGAGTTTTCAGAAACTTGATCTTATGGTCACTTCAATATTTTTTTCATGTTTCTAAAAAGCTGATTGTCTGACATAGACCCATACATATACATGTATATATATATATATATATATATATATATATATATATATATATATATATATACACACACATATCTTTCTCTCTCTATACACATACACACACACACACACACACACACACACACACACACACACACACACACACACACACACACACACACACAAAGGTCTCATTCATTGCATGGACTGTTTGGAATATATCGCTCCAGAGAGATGGATTGCTGACACTGCAAGAGCAGCATAAGGGGTGCTGCACTCCTGAATGTGTCATCCTTTGGATGAGATGTTAAACCAAAATGCCATCTTCTTGAGATGGTGGTAACTTAGGTGGATGCAAAAGAACTCACAGAACCTACCAAAAAGAGGGACTTTCTTAAAAACACTATTTACACATCAAAATGTATGATTAAGTCATCATATATATCTACTTTTTACAAGACAAAATATATGTATTTAATACCCATTCATCCCTCAAACCCTTTTAACCATAGCCATTTTTTAATATTTTCAAGCTAATAAATTTATACTACAAATTTGATTATACAAAATATCTTGACACCTCATTGTCCATGTATTCTGTAATAAACTAATGATTATTCTATCAACCTTATCTACTTTCCTTTACTCAAACTTTCATATAAACCATAAAAAATCCACTGTGAATTCATTTTTAATTTCTAACTTAAACTGTTCATAACATAAGAAAATATTTTAGCATATTTAACTTTTTTACATTCTAAAAAATGTTCCATAGTTTCCTCTACTTTAAACTGGAACATAATCTATTAATTTGTTGCTTATATTTTATATTTGCTTTAAAAGGTAACTTTTTAATCATAAGTCTCTATAAAAATTCTGAAGCTCTAAGACATCTTTAAATCTTTGCCTTGTCTCTTTAATAGCTTTTCTAACTTTTTCATCATTTTCATACAATTCGTTCCTTTTATTTTCAGTTATATTCCATTTTCTATCACATCTTTTAATCAAAGCAAAATGTCCCCTTTCCTCTCCATCAAAGTCTTTTTTCTTAAAGTTTTTAAAAAGTATCATCATATTTCCCCATAAAAGTTAACCAACACAATCTATTTTATCTTGGAATTTCTTTGAAATCTAAAACAAGTTTAAAGAAGCTAAATACATTTTAGGATTCTTTAAACTATTTCCCATAGTCTTCTTTACAATGCAAAACAGGTAATTAAGCAAGATATAACCTTGAACACCTTATAAAAAATTGAACACCAATAAAATTTTCTGCAAACCAGTTCGGAAAACAACTTAACTTACCTACAATGTAAGTGTGAATTAAATAAACGTTCTTCTTAAAAGCTAATTCAGATTTTCTCTACCTATCTAGAATAATTTTTATTCCATTTAGAATCTCAATCTACGTTTCTTTGCATTTTTTTACTTCCTAAATGTTAAACCTAATAATTTATACTCTGATTTTGTAAAATGAACACCTACATTTTTTTGTAATAGTATCCCTTAAGCATTTACATTTTTCTGTATTTCACATTACTTCCTTAATCCACCCTCTATTCTTTGCAATTATTGCATCATCAACATAAGTTAAGCACATCAGAATTTTTATATTTCATATATAACCTTCTTTAATAGACCTTTCTGACTTAGTTACTATAGTGTTCATTATTATTGCAAACAAAATGCTACTTAGTGGACACCACTGTTTTACTCCTTTTTTAACTTGTATTTCTTTAGTAAACTAACCATTAACTAAGATCATCTTCCAAGAATCATTACATACAGTCTTAAATTTGTAAAACTGAAATAAAAGTCAGATTCTTTTAATATTTGAAATCTTTTTATGACAGATTATTTCATAAGATTTATCTATATCAAATCTGTCCTTCTTATCACTTCTTTTACTAAAGTTAATAAATGTTTATTATTTCTTTCTAAAATTCCATATATGCCCCGCACCATTAATATATTAATTATTTTTTTCAGTCTAATGTGAACTATTGTCATCAGTATTTCATAATCTACTTCATTTAAAATTATAGGTCTCCAGATTTTTTTAAATAATTTCTTTTCATTCTTTTTTCTTCTATTTCAATTCTGCTCGCCCTACTGTTATTCACTTCATTAGTGAAACACCTTTAGACAGTAGCAGCCCATGGAGTTGCATTTCCCTCATCCAGCTCTTCCTCATTTATCAACTTTACTAATATTTGTGTTTCCAACCCTCATTCATCAATTTCAATCACTATAAAGTCTGGTGATAGATATTGTGTAAATTAAAATGCTTTTCCTCAATATGCTGTGTGTACAGTGAAAGGAAATGTGCAAAGCCAAACAGCAGTTTTCAAACTAATATGGCTTGCTTTGCAAGAACAGTTATTTCTTGTACATGTTCAGCTTAGATATTAATAACATATAGCTGTTGGCCTTACTGTAAAGGCATCCTATTAAAAGGAAGTTGACTTTCTTGGCTTTCAGATGCAGAAATAAATAAATAAAATGCAGACAGGTCAAGTGACACAGAGATGACATGGAGAGACTTTTGTGAAGTCTTCAGATACAGCGAGGACCAAAAAAGGTCATGAAATAACCATGGACTTTTTCATGAGACAGACAGAAACCAGAAGAACAAGTCACAAGGACATTAAAAATAACATTGGTTGAAAAGAGTATATAAACTGGACAGTATGTTTCACTTGGTAGCGATGTTTAGACTAAGTGTGCATTAGTCTACTCATCAGTCTAGCTGTGTTATAATAGAATTGAAATAACTCTGATAGAATTAACTGTTTGGCAAGAATTTGTTTTGAGACAAATAAAGAATAACAGATACAGTAGTATGGAGTTTGTCTGGTCACTTTTGTATATTTTCTTCATCTGGTGTATCCTCACCCACACTATTTGTACAATTAACATTGCTCACATCAAAACTGCTTGTGCCACACACATTCTCTTTCTACATAACTCCTTTCTCCTTGCTTACTTGCTCCACAACAGTCCATCTCTTTAACTCTTCCTCTATTTCCATCCTCCCTTGTTGCTCTTAGCAGCTACCCTATGGCCGGTCACAATGGTAAAAAGAGGAGGAGAAGTTCGCCAGTGCTCTGGTCAAATTTAACCTGCTAGTACAAATACCACCTCAGGTCTCTCCTGAAAAGCAGCCTAGTGGGAGAAACTGATCAACAAAGAATAAATAAATAAACAAACAAATATATAAATGTGAAATGCATGTACTACATGCATGTTTAGAGGAAATAAATCTCAGAATTTTAACAAATTAATGTAGTAATGGCTTCAGAGACACTGCTTGATTAAGGCAAAACTATCAGCATTCCCCATTTCTAAAGTGAGAGGCAGGAAGTTATTACACTGAATTTCAGGCAGATAACTTTTTATCTAGATAAGGTTTATGTGGTGTTTTTTCACTTTGTGATATGTTTTTAGCTGTTATTTGGCATTAAATTTATATATTAAGTATTATATACTTGCCTCACTTTATGAATCATTTCCTGTTATGTTAGCAACTGACTGTTTTTCTTGTTTGCTAGGTGAAGTCAGTGAATAGATTTTCCCACAAGAGTTAGTTTAGGTGGCAACACTTGTTTTGTAAGAACAAACCAAAAACTCTGTAATGGCACAATGGAAACAGTCACAGACTAAGCCCAATAGTAAAACCAAATATTTAATGAAGTGCTTTTCGTTATTGTAGATACAGTAACTTCATCATATAATATTTGAAATTTTTTTCCAACCACATTTAAATAAAGTCTTTTAAACATCATATGACATCATTGAGCCAACCAGGAAAGTGCACTTGAGAAAATCACAATGCAGAACACAAAATTAAAGGGATACAAATCTCAAAACATCACTGTCATGTGTTGTAAAGTAATTAAATTAAACTTTAAGTCTTAAAAATAATCGCTACACTACTTTTAACTCTAATAATTAAACAGTTTTAACCAGTTTAAAAACTATTTGTCAACAACAAAATTATACATACGGCTAGGTAGTTCTTAAATGCTGACTGTCATTTTCACTCTCCTTAGATGTTAAAACTAATTTTACCTCTTCAAACTTTTAAGTTTTAACAGGCACAAGATATTACATGCCTCATTTAGTCTGGGGTTACTGAGGGCATTTAATACTAACTGCCAATATAATTCTAACTCTTCAAGTTGTAATGAAACTGGACCTCCTCTTACATTTACTTGTACTTGATCAATTGCTTTAAAAGAAAAAGTGTGCTCTTCAGACATCTGAAAGTGTCTGTACAGGGCATTGTCCATCTTTTTCCTATCAATAGCATATATGTGCTCATATATTCTGTCACGTAATCTATATTCGGTTTTACCCACATAGAATGCTGTACAAGATTTGCACTTAGCCAGGTACACTACAAATCTTGAGTTACATGTTAATTTAAGGTTGAGATAGTACTTCTTATTATTCACTATGAACATCCTTCCTACCTCGATCAATTTACAAAATCTACACATACCACAAGATAACATACTGGCTTTCCCATCCATTTGTTTGTGGTGATTACTTTCCAGCAAGTTTTTGAGGTTACTATCTCTCCTGAATACTATGTTTGGTGAGATACCCAGTTTTTCTACCAAGAATTTGTCATTAATTATAAGTCCCCAATTTTTAAAAATGATATGGGTAACTAAAGGACTGTCCAAATTAAAAGTGGTAATAAAACTGCTCCTATAGTTGAATGAAGTTCTTGGTTCGGGTAATATTGTATTGTGTCCAGACAGTGTATTGCTTGTATAATCAAATTCAACACGTGTATCTAAGCACTGAACACCTTTGTACAAAATAGGAGTAATAATTCCGTTATCCCTTTTGTATCGAACTTCCTCAACTAAAGCATTTATTAACTCAACCGGATAGCCACGTTTCAAAAACATACTGCTTAAACATGCACATTCAGCTGAAAAATCAGACTCAAGTGATACCATTCTAGCTGCTCTTATTAGTTGACCCTTAACAATAGAGTGCTTCTGTGAGAAAGGGTGATCACTTGAGAAGTGTAAAAAAGAGTTACAGTATGTCTTTTTCCTAAAAATATTAGAAACCAGCCTGGAGTTAATGACATCCTTGGTTAATTTGACATCTAAATAGTCGACCGACAGACTATTATAGTTGAAAGTAAACTCAAAGAACTCTGTTGTACTATTTAAGTAATCAATGAATGCTTTTGCATGTGTATAGTCACCACGAAAGGCTATAAAGATGTCATCCAAAAATCAAGTATAGTACACAATATTTGCCATGTGTGTTAAGCTCTTGTAAATAAACTCTCTCTCCCAATAGGCCATTACTAAATTAGCAAAACTGGCCCCACATGGTGAACCCATAGCCACGCTCGTCTTTTGCAAATAAAATTTTTGGTCAAACATAAAATAATTATTGGTGAGAATGATGTCAAGAAGTTTTTCAACCAATTGAATTTCTTGTACAGGCACACCTTTAGATTTCAGCAATAGACTCACCCATTCAATACCTTCTTCATGTGGAATAGAAGTGTAAAGATCCCTGACATCAATTGTTAAAAAGTTGTTGTCTACGCTGAATTCCAACTTGTTCATGTTATCCAAAAATGTCCAGGAATCTTTACACACTTGAGGCTCAGATTTAAGGTATTTTTGCAAAATATGGTCAATAACTTTCGCACTAGAGAAAGTAATTGACCCTCTGCTATCAATAAGAGGCCTCATGGGTGGGTTTTGAAGGTTTTTGTGTTCTTTGGTTATACCAAACATAACAGGAGTCTTTGGAAAGGAAACTACTATATAGTTGTAAGTATCAGTGTCAATTTTTGCCTCAGTAAAGAGGTCATTAAGGTAACCTTTAATACGGTTGTTAGCTATGTTAACCTCATTAAGAGAGGCACAAGCATAAGCATCACTTTCCAGCAATAAGTACAATTTGTTGTTGTAATCAACTTGGTCAAATATAACAAGCCCCCCTTCCTTATTGGGCTTGCACACCCTGACATTCAGTGACCTCAGTTCTTGGAGAGCTTGTGTCTCCGCATGGGAGATATTACTCCTTTTGTTGTTATACTTAACCCTGTTGTTGAAATGTAGCATGTGCCTTAAGTCTAACTCACAAATATTTTCAAACAAATTTAATACTGGGTGAAGTGGGAGGGTTGTAAACACTGGGAACTCTGAATTTTTTGTCATCACCCTCCTGTGAATTACCCAGCAGCACAGTTAGATTAAGTTTTCTGACAAAACATTTCAAGTCAATAATTGTCTTAGCCAAATTAACGTATCTACTAGGGGCAAATGTATTGCCCCTTGACAACAAATCAACTAGTACTGGGTCAATCTCTATAGGTGTATAGTTGAAAACATTAGCGTCACCAGGTGAATTAGTTATTATATTCAAAGTTCTATTGGGGTCTACATCTAATATTTGCGCTTGTTGCGCTGTCTGTTCCTCGATCTCTAGAACTTGTTCTGTTTCAAACCATTCCCCATTTGATTCCCATAATGAAAATGTTGTTTCTTGTTGTTATTGTCAGTGTTCAAAAGACCATTGTTGACATTGTTACTCAAATTGCAGATGCGTTCACCTAGCCTTGGCATATCAGTACCAGGGGTATCATCAATTAGATTGTTATTAGGACTGTCATGATTAAAGTTATTGTAGGACTTAGTCCTTTGTCCATTTGGCAACCAAACTTGTGATGGCAACAGACGAGGATAATGGCTCAATGATGTCATATGATGTTTAAAAGACTTTATTTAAATGTGGTTGGAAAAAATTTCAATTGTTATCTGATGAAGTTACTGTATCTACAATAATGAAAAGTGCTTCATTAAATATTTGGTTTTACTATTGGGCTTAGTCTGTGACTGTTTCCACTGTGCCATTACAGAGTTTTTGGTTAATGCTTGTTTTGTGATAATACAAGTTTATTTTTCCCCATTCTTGTGCTCAGATCAGCATTTTCAACATTCTGAATGTATTAATGTGCTTCTTCTGATGAGTTATTCTGTATTGTATCTAGCGACTGACTGTTTTTTTTGGTTGTTAGGTGAAGGTAGTGAACAGGTTTTCTCATGAGAGTTATTTCAGATTGGAACACTTACTTTGTGAATAAACAGGTTTAGTCTTCCTTCTATTTATGTGCTTAGATTAGTATTTTTGTATACATTTTATATACATAGGCAACTTCAGTGGCTTGAGCTCCCAGAACTATTAACCTATCACCAACTAGCTATTGCATATAATAGTCTAAAATATCCTGACAAAACTCCAGCCCTTAAGGAACTTTTAACTAACTACATTCCAAATCGACCACTCCGCTCTGCCAACAAATCATTCCTAACCATCACCACAGCTAACAACACTGCAGGTAAAGCCCTATTTTCCCACACCATAGCAAAACGTTGGAATAATCTCCCTCTCTCTGTGACTTCTGCAACAAACACTAACCAATTTAAGCACTCTCTTAAGACTCATTTTATTTGTTCCTGGTTATGTCCATGTGTCACATAACATTTAACTCCTACTATTTAGTTCCTTCAGGATACTTAGCTGAAACTCAACTTAGCTGAAGGTATTCCCCTTACATGTAGTAAGGGTATTGTATTCTTTCTAACTTCTATCTAGATACTCTATGAATAACTTAATGTCTATGGTAAAAACTGTTCATTATATCATTCCCCATGCACTGTTCTCTTATGTACTAAATACTGCTTAATAACAATGTTATTTTATTTTTCACAAGTATGTAATATTTTTTTTCACCTCCCTGTATTGTTGAATTTTTTGTGGAGCTTTTCTTCCCAGGCCTCCGCTGAAAATGGACCTCATCCAGTCAGACAATCCCGGTTAACAAATGTAAAATAAATAAAAATAAAAATAAATAAAATACATTTTTTACTTTGAACAACACTATTATATGTGTTAAGCATTTTTGGACTTCTGATGTTGTTTATAAGCATATTTTACATCATCCGCAGAGATGGTATTATGCCTTGAAGAAATTATGGCATTTATTTTTATTTACTTAGAGAAACATTTTAACATTTTTAATGTTTTGGAATAAAGACTTGTGACTGGATATGCATATTTACTCATTGTTTAAGTAGAGATGTTAATACACACTTGGTTTCTTGTTTTTTGTGATGCAAATTTTCTGAAGGGTTAATTTAGGATAATTTAAATAATTGATTGATACTCATTGAAGATTAGTTGGAGTATATTTTAAATAGTAAACTAAGGCTTTGTTTTATTGTATATTTGAGGAAGCGTGGATGTTCCATGCAAAAGTGCTTAATTTTTATTTTGTTATTTATTTAATAAATCTGTTTCCAGTCTTAAGCCATGCTTGTTGCTTACATCTTTTTGGTTTAGAACACTAAAAAGGTTGTATTCACTTTTTCATAAGTCATCTGAGGAAAAAGGAAAAAAATGATCACAGCAATTCCAGAAAACCATTAAGTTTAAGATCAAACTCTTTTCACTACACTAGTCAATCTAAAAACAAAATTTAAAATAAGGAGGAAATACACTGTAAACATTATATGGATAAACAAGCAGTGGGAGAAGAAAGCTCAGGAAAGGAAAAAGAACAGAAACTTATACAGTATATAACAATCAATATACATGGCTTACTCAATATATTAACTAAACATGCAAATCCATTCTTTAATATACATACATGTATATATATATATATATATATATATATATATATATATACATATATATATCTATAAGCACAACTAGGATAGTGTCTGGCTCTCCTGTAAGGGCAAAAATGTTCACAAGGAGGACTGCTTCACTGATGAAAATTCAGGATAAAGGTAAACACAGTGGAATCTAGTTTTAGTTGTTTCTTTTTGCCTTTTTGGTTCATGTACTTTATTCTCCTAATTCAGCAACATAATATCTCTTAGTCTTTGTATTCTGCCAGTCCACAGATTCTGCAGGGAAGAGTTTCTTTGTAGTTATTGTATTACTTACTTCAAAAGATCAAAAACATAACACTAGATTAGGTGAATATTTTGTATTTACTGGAAAAAGTTTGAACTTCAATGTTGATTTTGAAAAATTTTATTTAAGGCCATCAATCTTTTCTTTTCTCAAGAACCGCAGAAATAAATTCAGTACCAAAGCACATTAATAGTCCTTCCAGTTTAACAGATAGCTGTAAACCATTAGATTTAAATATTAACTGTCTTGAAAAGAAATAAAGTTTTCAAGAGTAGACCTGAATTTGGAATAATTTGTGAAAGGTGAAAAAACAAAACAAAACAGTGAGCTATCTGTATTATGCATGATAATTCTGGTGCTACACTGATTATTTTAGGCAACCTTTTAGTTATAAAGTTTGCCATAATTAGCCTATTCTTGCCTTTGGGTACACTATACATTTAGATGTTATTTATCATAACTGTTTCAAGTTCTTACTTTTGTCCTGAAAGGCTACTTTTGTTCAAACAGAAAATTATATTCTAGTTCTGATTAATGCTCTGTGATATAAATCTTCTAAAAAAGCCACGGTGTCTGCAATCTTAACATGATGTTCCAGTACTTCTTTTGTTTTTCCCTGCAGAAGTGGTGGTCCTTTTCACCACTCTGTACTAGATTAGTAGCATAACATTTGTAGTTATTAGGAAAGTACTGCACCACACTGACCTGGAATTAACTTAGCTTGGTTTTTCCTTTTTCCTTTTTCGCAGCTGGCTTAGTCCAGTTTTTCTGACTCACAACCTTGCATTACTTTGTGTCTAATCCCCTACCTCACCTTGAACCTGCACACCTCTCCTCCCACTCCTGTTTAATTACAGAGGTGTCAAAAAGCATGATGTAGAAAGGCACCATCTTTTGACTTAGCTTTTCTGCCTTGATTCATAGGAATTCCCAGTAGTGTGCTCACATGTAAGTAACCCACTGCCCTCTAGGTGCTATTAGCTTTAGGGTCTCTAAATCCCTTTACCTACTTTGTTCTTTCTCACACTGTGGTCTCAGTATAACCATACAAATCTTTCCTTATATCACTCTGCTATAATCCAACTTTTATCATTTTTAAACCTCTTACCTTCTTATATATCTCACCACACTTACCTTAAGACTTCAGAACTCCACTGATCAATTGTTCTCCTCGATCTTCTTCTTCATTTGGCTCTACCCACTCCATTCACTCTGTGGGCTCACTCTGTTTCCCTACCCTACCCCCAATTCCCACCCGCCACCTGTTGTCCTACACTTATTATCACCTTGCCACTACCACTCATCAGAATCAATCAGCATTAACCAGTCATTCATAGGACCCAGCCCTATTATTCAAACTCTCTCCAGTGTCTCACTATATGCTAATTATAAACACCCCAACTCTATTTTAAACAAGCATTACTCAAATACCCCTGCAATGCCTCCATATACTTTTAACAAATATTCAAACTCTAATCCTATTTACTGCCTAATACCCCCACTTATAATTCTCTGTCTTCTCACAACCTATGAATACCAACACCTCCCTGGCACCCACTACCCTAAAACCAAAACCAGTACTACTAATCAGCCACATAATTCTAACCAGCCATTACCCCACCTCTCATCAAACTCTTCTAATGCAAAAACTCAACATCCCATCTGTGCTTCATATATTAATCCTAGAACTAAATACTACCACAAACTCTTATTAAAACTCCAAAAACTTGCTATTAGATTACTACCTAACCTCATAGTGGATGGTGACATCCACCCTAACCCAGGCCCAACCTCACCTGTTACTATCAGCCCCAGCAATAACACCCATACTAGCCTACAAAACTCAAATAGTGCCCCCAACTCACTCCTAGTGTGTCACCTAAACATTAGCAGTATAAACAAGAAAATTCACTACTTACATGCCCTCCTGGATGTCCACTCCCCTGATATACGATGCCTTGCCGAGACCTGGCTCAAGCTTACTACCATTGATAATGAGATTATACCCCCAGGGTACAAAATATTAAGACGTGATCACATCTCTAAGAAGGGAGAGGGGGTAGCCATCTTGTATAAATCCACTCTGGAAGTTTCCAAAACTAGTACCCCAAATGCCTTGTTTACTAACAATGCCGAAATACTCATCACAAAGGTCCAACTCAACAAACGCAAATCTATAAACATTGCATGTATCTATATTCCCCCAGATGACAACACAAATACCTTGGAGGGTATCCTCCAATGGCTCTCAACTAACTGCCCCCAGGAAACTATTATTCTCAGGGATGTTAATATCAACTGGAATACTTGCTCTTCAGACTTCCCCTCCACCCATATAAATTTGCATGACTTCTCCCAGATGATATCTTCCCCAACCAGAATCAATAAGCCTAGCAAAAAGGAAAGTATCCTAGACTGGATATTAATAAACAACTTACCCCAGATATATAAAACAGGCACCCTACCTGAGGAATTTAGTGATCACTTCCTTACCTATATAATCAGAAAAAGAAATGACATCCCTCAACAATCTTCCTTTAAAACCATTAGAAGTTGTAAGAACTTTATTCAGACTAAATTTCAGAATGAACTTAACTCATGTGACTGGTCCAACCTATGGCTACTTCCACTAGATGAAGTGGTTTCATACTTTAACTCTACATTTCTTGCTATCCTGGATAACCATGCTCCCCCATGCACTATCAGAACCAATAACAAAGTAGCACCTTGTCTGTCCAATGATACAAGACAAAAAATTATTAGCAGAAATAAAGCGTGGACCTCCTAGAGAACCACTAAATCCCCAAAAGACTACCTTATATATAAACAGCTGAGAAATGATACAAATAAGTCTATTATGCTAGACAAAAAGAATTACTACTGTAATCTGCAGCAAAAGCACCAAAATTAACCACAAAAATTCTGGTCAGGCATAAACAAACTTCTCCACCCAGGCTAATCAACTACCCTACCCCCTTAACTACCCTCCAACAACCTCCTAAAATTGTTGCTAACACCTTTAAAACTTTCTTTACAGAAACCATGCAATCCCTAGCCAGTAAGCTATCTCCCTATATCCCAAGTACCACCAACCCCACACTTGATAATAAGATCCTCTTTAAGCTTGATCTAGTACCAACATCTTTTATTAAGTCCCTACTTAAAAAACTGAAACCCACCACCCTTTCAGCAGACCTACTACCTGCAGAATATCTCCAGAAAGCCACTAATGAAATAGCATACCCCATATCAATTTTAATCAATAGAACTATCCACGAAGCCTATATCCCCCACATCTGGAAAATCTCCCACATTGTTCCTCTTCATAAAGGGGGAAATTCCACTGAACTTTCAAATTATAGGCCTATAGCCATTCTGTCTCCCTTGGCTAAAATAATGGAAAAATGTATCCACAAGCAATTTCTTGCCTATCTGAATCAAAACACTCTCCTAGCCCCCTCCCAGCATGGATTTAGACCTTGCCATTGTACAACCTCAGCCCTTCTCTCCTTTTCCCATACAATAAATCAAAGCTGTAATGACAACAAGCTCTCATCAGCCCTCTTCCTTGACCTGTCCAAGGCATTTGATATGGTAAATCACCAGCTACTCTTAAACACATTAAAATCACTCTCCATAGATAACCTAGCAATTACCTGGTTTCATTCTTACCTAAGTGACAGACAACAAGCTGTACTATGGAAGAATAACCTATCACCCCTTTTACCAGTCACCCTTGGAGTCCCACAGGGATCTATATTAGGTCCCCTCCTATTCTCCATATTCATTAATGACCTGTACAAAGTCATCCCTGATGCAACTTGTACAACTACATTAAAAGTTAGATTTCTGTCCTCAAAACTGTGCTATTTCAGCTAGATTTATACAGAAACAAAACAAGTCAGAAGCTACCTGAGAATAAACTGATGAATAATTACAGGCACTCATAGAAGTGAAGCTGATAACAGTGTTTTAGCCATTTTCGAATAACAGGCATTACACACCAAATAAGAAATACAAAATTGCCCTAGCACTGCCTTGTTATTGTCTATGACTTTGAAGTTAAAATTTTCCTGTTTAAAATGTCTAATCTCTCTCTCTCTCTCTCTCTCTCTCTCTCTCTCTCTATATATATATATATATATATATATAGAGCTATATGTATGTGTGTGTGTGTGTGTGTGTGTGTGTGTGTGTGTGTGTGTGCATGTGTCTGTGTGCAGTCTGTAAGAGTGAATACTCTTGCAGGCTTTTTTTTCAGTCTTTCAGCTGATTTATGTGTGAAATCATAGTGTTGTGGGATCTTGCAGTTTTGCAGTTGGTATATACAATTTGCAGGCAGTGTGTAATTGGATTTACCCCTTGCAAAACATATTTTTTTATCTTTTTTATTTTTCAATCTTTTTATATTCAACTGTCTTTGTTTTCACTCATATACACACAGAAACACACACACATACACACCCACACACACACACACACACACACACACACACACACACACACACACACACACACACACATACACACACATACACAGTCATCCGACACCATTCCACACACGCACACACAGACACATGCATACACACACACACACACACACATTTATATAAGCGCTATATTAGGGAAAGGAATTAGTGGCAACGTCAGGGGCTAGATTAAGCTTTGTGCATGTTTGATGTTGTTTGCATGCATAAGAGTGTCTTGTGTTGTGGGACAGTTTGGAAAATGGGTTTTTGTAAGTTAATGAATTGGCTTAGTGTTATGGGCAGGGGCAGAAGTAAGATTAGGGTTAGCATGCATAAGTAAGGGGAACCAGGCATGAGGGCAAAACAATTCATTACTGAGGTCTGCAAATGATGATCCATGGTAGAGTAGTCTTCAGAACTTTAATTATAAAA
Source organism: Protopterus annectens (assembly GCF_019279795.1). NCBI lineage: Eukaryota > Metazoa > Chordata > Ceratodontiformes > Protopteridae > Protopterus > Protopterus annectens. Next base: position 283,963,302 of record NC_056734.1, on the reverse strand, counting down.
TAATGTTTATAAAAGATAAAGAAATGTGGAAAAGTGCTAATGACAATCTGTGGACCATTAAAATCTTTATGTCACGCAACTAATTAAGACTATTATAGTTGGTAGCTAAACGTCAACTAGATGTGAATTTCTGCTGAGTTTTACTTAAATGAACTAGTTCAGTAGAGTGTACTCTGATATGACCAGGGGGGTATCCACTGACAGAAATAATTATGATCCCCCCAGAATATTTCCATTTATGCTGAATTAAATGCACATGATTCTTGGTGTGATTTATCAGATCTTACCCTAAATTGTGTAGATTACCTTTAGCTGTATCATGCATTATCTTTAATTTTTATACTAGACTGCATGCCTCCAGTCAACCACTTTCAGAGTAGTTCTCTGATTTTATGGTTAATGGTGGTAGCAGGACCTATACTACTTGTTTCTTGTAATTTTATAAAGTGCATATGCAAAATTGCTTATGCTTAGAGGCAATAGTTAACAAGAGCAAAACCGTAAACAGCTAACACTGATATGGGAACTGATATCCTCGCAACACTTGGTTCTCTATTTTTTTTGTCTGGGGTAACGTCTATATGGAGTTTGCATATTCTTCATATGTCCATGTAGGTTTTTACTAGAGAACTACAAGGAGGGTTTAGCATAATGGTTAAGGCCTTCACTTAAATCTGGGTTTGATTCTAACATCTGGCTATTGGCTAAGCTTAAAATAGCCACAAATTTCTCCCACTGTATCACATGCAGCTAGGTGAGCTGGTCATGTTCAGATTGCCTCTAGGTATGTGTGTAGTGTGTTTTGTGTTTGCTTGATTCCTATGATGGAATAATGTCCATCTGGGGCTAGTTTCTGCATTCAGACCAGTACTTATCAAGATACACCGTGGCTGACAATAACCCTGGTCTAGAAAAAATGTACTGAAAATTAATTAATGATGACTGAGTTTTGATACAGTAAATTGATGGGAAACTTTCTGTTGTGCTGCTGAAATGTAATAATTTACAATAGGGTAGTTCAAAGAATTATTTTTTCTGTTACTTTTCCAATTAACCAGTAACAAACAGATATTTTCCTGCTAGTCTTTTCTAAAACCTTCATTAATTTGAAAAGCAAGTAAATAGGAGAAAAGTAGGAATAAAATCAGGAACAATGACTTAAGAAAGTATATGTACACTAGTCAGATGAAATGCGGCAATGCACCTAACAGAATGCATGGTTAAATGTAAATGTATTGTTGTACAACATTTCTTTATCATCTACACCTAATCAAACCAAAACAAATAGCATTCAGAGTTATTATAATTTCACATAACTGCAAATAATGAATTCTTAACCTACATAAATGAGCAGACTTCAGGCATCTTTGCAATCCAGCACACTACAATCACTGACACCTAAGTACTTTTAACAAAATAATTAGTTATTTCTGTTGCCTGAGTTTGCAGATTGAGACATAACTATTTACATAGCATTTCATTAGAAGCAAATGCAATTATTTCCTGCAGTTATGTATTCTGATTAGGGCAGGATGAATACATGTTCTAGTAGCTGTTACTCAATCAAGGTAGTGTCAGTGAAAGATTTTTCCATGCCCAAATCAGAAATGTGTTTACTTTTGATTTAATCTGTTCAGAGAGACATTTGAAGGTTATGGCCTACAAATTTGAAATGAGTAGTGAACAGTGTTCAGAATCACAGAGGGGCAGGTGTGCATCATTGTAAAGCTCTGAGCAAACTTACCTTCATTTTTGTGATGGAGTACATCTTCATACAGGTTGGGAATGAGACAGATTGACATATTTCCGGTATGCAAATGAAGTACCATTAAGAAAGTTAATAAAAAACTTGGTCTCCTCTACAGGAACAAACAGTTTATGACAAAACGCACCAAAGTAACCATCGCAAGGACTCATCTTCTATCCACCCTCCTCTATGCCTCTCCTATCTTGACCAATCTCTGCCAAACTGATCTAAATAAAATGGAATCTTGCTACAACAAGATTGCCAAGTTTGCTACTGAAGCCTCATATAGGTCCCACCACTGTCTATCCTTTAAGCAACTCAACTGGCTTGAGTTGCCTCATATACTTCTACTCAATCAACTCTCTATAGCGCACAAACTCTACTACCTTCCTGAGATAACTCCAGCACTTCAGCACCTAATTCAGCCTCACATTCCCTTTAGAGCCTTAAGATCTAGTAACAAGAACCTCATAACTGTCATCAAACATAAAAATGAAGCTGGTAAGTCCCTCTTTGCCAACACCATTGCCAAAACCTGGAACACACTACCAAGCCAAATAACTTCTACCACCTCCTTTAGTCAATTCAAAAAATTCCTGAAAAAGTAACTGGCTATACTCATGCCACTCACCAGGCTAATCCATACCAAGAGGATTTGTCAGGGTACAGCTATGTATAAACAGTTTCTCCTCTGAAAGCTTCCAAACCTGTATACATTTACCTTAGAAAACTTATAACTGCAAAAGAAAAATAAAATGTACCTCTGATTGTCTACTGTAAGAAATGTTAATCACTAGCATGATGTCCTGTTGTGTGCATATATGCTATATGTATGTTTGTTAATTACCAACATGTTGTCCTGATGTGTATATATGTGTGTATGTTCTACTTCTTTTTACTCTCATGTAATGTATTGTAATGTGGAGCTTTTCTCCCCGGGCCTCCGCTGAAAATGGACCTGTGTCCGGTCAGACTTGCCCGGTAAACAGATGTAAAATAAAATAAAATAAAAATAAAATAAAGTAACACTACAAGCATACTCTAAACAGGAAGTTCAGGAAGGATAGGGCACAGGAATGCAAAACTGAAGGCAGGTAAGATGGAAATGACAGGAAGAAAGGCAGTTTTCATGGCAGCAAAGGGTGAATCAGAAGAAACTGAAAACTGATTCAGGTATCAGGGAGGGGTGGTTAAGGAGGAGGAAAGTCTGAATGACAAGGTAAAAGCTAGAATCAGCGATGCTGCTGCCAAGTGGTACAAATTGTCAAGGGTAATGTGTGACAGAAGAAAGATAAAGAAGCGGAAATGTAAGGTGTAAAAAGAGTAGTGCAACCATGGCATGGCACAGAAATCTGGGATGTGGATGCAGAGCATCTAGAGTCGATGGAGACAAGGTGTTTTAGATGGGCAGTGGGAAGTACACTTAGGGACAAAGCAGCCTGAGTTGTAGAGGAGGGCAAAGATTACAGATTATGATGGTTCAGTCACATGCAGGAAAGCAGAATGTGATTGGCTAGAGCACATTTGGAAGAGATAGGAAGAAGGCGAGAGGAGAAGAGGATATCCAGCCAAAAGATGGATGTATTGCAGGAAAAAAAAACAGCTGTGGCAGGTAGCCATGACTACTGAAGAAAGTAGGAGAGTGGTTCTGAATTGAGAGGTGGCAATATTTGATGAGGCACCCTGACCCTATATACAATGGAAAAGGGATCTTTTTAATGTTGTTGATGATGGTGGTATACACTAATGTGTTTCCTAACAGGTAAGATACTAACTAGATAGTAAGGATACATTTTAGCCTTGAGTTGGATCTGAAAATAATGGATTTTGTATTATTATGGTTAAATAATAATCTACGGCCTAAAAGCCAGATCATCAGGATGAAGCAGTGTTGTTCAAGCATATTTGTAAGCTGGAAGGAGTAAGAGGATGACCTATGACCTATAAATAACCACTTCATCAGCATATAGAATGATGTTGTTATCATGGACTGACTGCGGCATGAAAAACAGAGATGAGGAGTGGGTTGAGCATTCGACCTTGTGGCAAACCATCGACAAGAGGAAATTAGGTAATGTTACAGACCTGATTTTTCTGCATAGAGTGATCTAGTAAGGTCACTGGAATACCAGTTTACATCTCTTGTTTTAAAGCTAACCTGGAAAAGCGCAGATTATAATCTCTTGTGATTTACTAGATCAGCAGATTTAGTGAGATCTATAATGATAGTTCCAGTGAGAAAGCCTTCATCAGTTCATAGGACAATCGCATCAGCAAATGCTCAGAGGACAACATTAGTGCTCGTCGTCACACAGACTCTATGTCAGCATTGAGAAAGGAAACTATAATTTGCATGTTGCACCTCACTGGTGGAGAGAATACACTTCTGGGAGTTGATTTGCTGTGGGAGAATATAACCTATTTAATGAAAAAAAAGGTTAATTAGTTTATTGTATGGGAAAAACAAGTATATATATGATTTCCAGGGTTGTGGATGCTGTAAACCTTGTGTCCTGTTATCTCAGTTATCATAGTTTGTTTGAGCATTGATATTAGGTGGGACACTTCCTTGCTGGTTGTTCATAGGGTCATAGGTTCATAGGTTCATACTGGGCTATCTGCCCTAGGGCATTTATAAGCCTAGCTAGAGTGTGTTTGGCTTTCGCCACCCATTTTAAATTAATTTTGCTATGTCCTTTTTCAAGGTTAGTATACTGTGCCTCTGTCTAACAGTGACACAGAAGTGATACCCGGGGTAAACCTACAATCTCCCATCCACTCATCAAGATTCCTCTTGAAGAGAGCCAATGAGGGACTCTGCCTAACCTGGACTGGGATTTTATTCCAGAGTGAAGGGAGCCTCTGGGTTATGAATCTGTCCCTCCAGCATGTCCTATTTATTTCAGTGCTGAGGTTCAAGTCTCGAGCGTAGCTTGATGGGATTTGGATTTTCTGAGGTGCAGCATGTCCATTAATTCCGGGTTGGACATGGCTTTATACGTCAGGTACAGATCGCCTCTGAGCAGGTGGTATGCCATTGAGTAGAGCTGGAGTTTCTTTAACCGGGCAGCATATGGCATCTGTTTGAGCCCTTTGATCCTCTTGGTGAGGTACTTTTGGGGTCTTTCCAGTTGCTGCAGGTGTCTGGTAAGGTACATCCCAAAAGGGGCATTGTACTCAATTATGGGCCTGATGAGGGATGAGTAAAGAGACATGATGACCTCCCCTGATCTAGATGTGAATCCCTTCATGATTAGGTGGGCTATATAAAATGTTTTTCTAACCACTTTGGCCACGTGGTTGTCAAATGAGAGATTGCTATCAACTTGGGTCCCCAGGTCCTTAATTACTTCTTCCATACTTAATGGATTACCACCTATGTGGTAATTTGTGGGCACTTTGTTTTTGCCAAAGGGGATGACTATACACTTTTTGGTGTTTAGCTTGAGGCCATGGTTCTGGCACCAGTTGTCTGTTTCTATGAGGCCCTTTTGGAGGATGCTTGTGTCGGCTGGAGAGTCGATTATGGTGCCTAGTTTGCAGTCATCTGCGAACTTGGTCAGCCACAGTCCTTCCGTGTTGGCCTGTACCTCCGAGAAATATATACCGAACAAGAGAGGTCCCAGGACTGAGCCTTGTGGGATGCTACTTGTAACTGGTTTGAAGTCTGACATGGCTCCAGCAATTCTAACTATGTGGGTTCTGTCCTTGAGCCAGTTTGCAACCCATCTAGTGACATAGGGGTTTATATTTAAGCTGGTGAGCTTATCTATAATGCCCGAGTGGGGTATTGTATCGAAGGCTTTTGCGAGGTCCAGGTAGGCTGTGTGGACCACCTTCCCCTCGTCAATGGCCTTGGTGACTGTTTCAAAGAAATTGACCAGGTTTAAGAGGCAGGATCTGCCCTTAACAAAGCTGAACTGGGTAGGATCCAGTGTCTGTAGGTCCCCAATATCTTTATTTATGAGGTCCATGATGATCCTTTCCATAGCTTTGCAGACCAAGCTAGTCAGGCTTATGGGGCGATAGTTTCCAGGATCTGTTGAGGCACCACCTTTGTGGAGAGGGACCACTGTTGCTGTACGCCACTCTTTGGGTACATATGCTGTAGTAAGGCTGAGATTGAACAGTAGTTTTATGTTTGGGTTTAGCTCTTCTTGGAGTTCATGTAGGACGCGGCCCGGGACACTGTCTGGTCCCATTGATGCTGTGTTTTTTGCTTTGGAGAGGGCGGCTCTTACCTGAGCATCTGAGATGTCAGGGGGGCAGCACTCTGCTGGGATAGATATTTGCCCTTTTGGTGGGGGGGGGAGAAGTTTGTGCTGAACCTGTCAGCTAGGATTTTGGAATGTCTGTGGGTTCGGTGTATTTTTTGTCATTTTGGACTAATTCAGAGCATATCTGGGAATTCCCACCCAGGTTCCTAACATAACTAAAGAAAGCCTTGTGATTATCCTTAGTGTCCTGTGCAATTTTTCTCTCTAGGCTGGCCTTAGATGATTTTATGAGTGCCCGTAGTTTTTTGCTAATACTGATCAGAGATGCCTTCCCTTTTTGGGATTTTGCTCTATCATGTAGTAGCTTCCTCCTTCTATTGTATAGTTTGTTTATGGCTGGGGTCCACCAGACAGGACGTCTGCCTTTGAAGGATTGGGTCTTGGTTTTATTTGGGATTGCATGATCCATGCATTCCTGTAGGTGTTCATAGAATGCGTTTATAAAGGATTCTGCGGTCTGGGCCGTATTTTCCACAGGCCCGGGGGCTTTGAAGGATTCCACCTCGGTTTTGAGAAGTGTGAAATTTGCTTTAGAGAAGTTTTTCACTGTGGTTTTCTGGGCAGGGGGTGGGGTCAGGATGTGAATATCCAGTGAGATTAGTTTATGGTCTGATCTTACCAGTGAGGGATACACTTCTGGTCTGGGGCATAGAGTCCCCATGTTGGTGATGATCAGGTCCAGTATGTTTTACCCTCTTGTGGGAGTGGTAACAAGTTGTTCCATAGCATTTGAGTTTATAAATTATAGGAACCTTTGGGCTAGGGTGTTGGAGCTAGAGTAATGCTCCCAGTCTATGTTTGGGTAGTTTAAGTCACCCAATATAATGGTGTTTGGAGAGACCTTCATATTTTCCAGTGTTCTCAGGAAGGCCGAGTGGGGTTCCTGGGTTTGGGAGGGTGGTCTGTAGTAGGCTATAAACTGGAAGGCAGTTTTACCCACTGTTAGTTGCACATGGATAGTCTCTGATGCTTCGTGCTGTGCCACCAACCTGGAAGTATGGGTATCTTTGATGAATATTGATACTCCCCCTCCTTTTGTGGTACGGTCCAAGTTTTGGGTCCGAAAAGCATGGTATGAGGTATAACCTGGTAGTGCTGGGGTGCTCTCTGGAGCCTTGAACCAGGTTTCTGTTACAGCACAGATATCGATGTTCTCCATGCTAAGGAGAGTTTCAAGTGAGTGCATCTTGAGGTTTAGACTTCTGGCGTTGAGTAGCTTTACTCTTAGTTTCTTATCCCTTGTGATACCTATGGAGGTGGGTTTGCCTTTTGAGCCTTGCCTAAAAAAGGCACTATGGGGGTAGCAAGAGCCTTTGCCAATATCCGAAAGCCCAGGGGTGACAGGTGCAAGCTATCCTAGCGAAGCATCATGGCTTGTCGAGCATGTCATCCCAGGCTGACAGGCATTGGATCCCCTTTGAATGACACCAATACTTAAGCCAATTGTTGAAATTGATCATCCTGTCTTCATATTGTGGCATCATTCTTGGTGAGAGTAAGATGCTACTCAAGGTCAGGGTCATACCAGCCTGGGCTACATGCTCAGCGAGCTCCTCTATGTCTCTTTTCATGTAGTCCAGGGAGGTACGTCTCAGGTCATTCACACCAGCATGGACAATGACTGAGTCATATTTGTACTTGCCTTGGAGTGACCTGAGTGCTTGTGTTATGTGGCGGATCCTAGCTCCCGACAGGCAGCTTACCGTGACCTTCTCCTTGTTCAGCCTGGTGAGTGGGACGTCAGTGTGCTTGTATGGGGTTTATGGTTTTAACTGGTTCGAAGTTTTGTTGAAGTTGATGCTACCTGTTAGGGAGTAAAGCTTAAGTAATAACTCAGTGATTTGTGTCATTAAAATGATGTTTTTTTGTAAATGAAGAATCAAATTCTGAGTCCTTGTAATTTTATATCTTCTTTATTATCAGGAGTGATCAGCAGATGAGCACTGCTCTAAGGTTTCTAAATTCCAATGGCTAAGCAGATGATATTTATGTGATCTGGATCAGGGCATGCCTGGGTATGTCCCTACCCTGTTTGTGATGTGATGGGGCATGGTTCAGGCAGGGTCACTCTCGATCCTAACAAGGTTCTAATTACATGATCGGTTTATAGTATAATAATCATTAAAAAAACATTTCTGGAAAAGTGTTAAAAATAAAGGTTAAAAAATAAACATTGATTAAAATAGTCTTTTTAAGATGACAGTCTGATTATTATTGTTTTCCTTACAATAGACTTATTAACCTGTTTTTCCTGAAACAGGTTGTATATTCCCACAATAGACCAACCCCTGGCAGATTATTAGCTCCACCAGTGAGGCACAATGAAGAAAAAAGTTTAAAACAAAAAACAAATATAAACCAGAAGGCAGCACATGCTCATCTAGTTTTGTTTTTATTCTTTTAGGCTTAACCATCCGTATTCTGATGGGAGAGAGAGCTTTGCAGCTGATGACCATCTTGTAGGCTAGGCGAGACCACTGAATTCATTCATCAGGAAACTATAATTTTGCTTATCTTTGTCTGAGAGTGAATGAGTTTTTCTCAGATCTTTTAGGTGATGTAAACATGAGGCAGAAATATATTGTGGCATTGGGACATGAAATTTCTGGGACTGTCCAAATAGTGGTAGCTTTCTAGATCTGTGGGAAGGTTTGTGAGATTAATAGATTCAATTGGATTTATCTGGAATATAACATTTTTGGAATAAAAAGATGCTATCTGATATAAAATGATTATTTCAAGATTAGGAGTTTTTTGAGTGTGACAGATATGAAGGTAGTAAGACTGACTGCACTAATGAATTATGTTCATAAGTTTATAGGTTCATAGGTAGGTACTAGGCTATTGGCCCTAGGGCCTATATAAGCCTAGCCAAATGGCACTCCGGCTTTTGTCACCCAAGAAAATTATTTTCCTATGCCCCTGTCAAGCAGAGCCACAGAAGTGATCTCCAGGGTGAATTTCCTATCTCCCATCCAATCATCAAGATTTTTCTTGAAGAGTACTAATGAAGAGCTTTGTTTGCTATAGACAGGTAGTTTGTTCCAGAGTATGGGAAGTTTCTGGGACAGGAATCTATCCCTCCAGCATGTTCTGTTTATTGTGGTGACAAGGTTTAGGTCCCTAGAGTTTGTAGCTCAGAGGGATTGGGATTTCTTTAAGTGGAGCATGTCCAACAGCTCTGGGTTTGACATAGCTTTGTATGTTAGGCAGAGATCGCCTCTGAGTAGGCGATATGCGACAGAGTAAAGCTTGAGTTTTTTGAGATGGACTGAGTAGGGCATCTGTTTGAAGCTGGTAATCCTCTCTGTGAGGTATTTCTGTGGCCTTTCCAGTTGTTGTAGATGTCTTGTGAGGTACATACCAAAAGGGGCATTGTACTCTATAATGGGTCTAATGAGTGATGAGTAGAGGGGAACAATGACCTCTTTTTCCTGGATGAGAAACCTTTTGTGATGAGGTGTGCCATGTAGAAGTCTTTCCTGACTACTGTGGCGATGTGATTATCAAAGGAGAGACTACTGTCCACCTGTGTCCCAAGGTCTCTTATCATACCTTCGGTGTTAAGTAGACTACCGCCTATGTGGTAGTTCATGCGTACAGAGTTTTTGTCAAAAGGGATGACAATGCACTTTTTGGCATTAAGCTTGAGTCCATGGCTTGACACCAGGCATTTGTCTCAGTGAGACTCTGTTGTAGGATGTCCACATCATTAGGAGTTTTGATTATGGCAAACTTTGTTAGCCAAAGACCTTCTGTGTTAGCCTGTACTTCAGAGAAGTAGATACCAAACAGGAGAGGACCTAGGACTGAGCCCTGTAGTACTCCACTTGTCACTGGTCTGAAGTTGGATTTAGAGTCTGCTACTTTCACAGTGTGGGTTCTGTCAGTGAGGCAGTTGGCAACCCATCTTGTGACATAGGGATTTATACCTAGTTTAGTGAGTTTATCTATAATTCCAGAGTGGGGGATAGTGTAGAAAGCCTTGGCAAGATCTAGATAGGCTGTGTGAACCACCTTACCCTCATCTACAGCTTTGGTGACTGCTTCAAAGAAGTCTATCAGGTTTAGGAGACATGATCTGCCTTTTACAAACCCAAACTGGGTAGGGTCCAGATTTTGGAGATTACCATTGTCATTGTTTATAAGTTCCATGATGATACGTTCCATAGCCTTGCAGACTACTATCAAAAATCAAAGGAATTTCTAGTAAAAGACAAAGTGATGCTCTTGACAGAGGCAGTCAAGAACTAGGAAATCCCAATACTGTCATTGTTGTAGTATAACTAGATGTAAGACAATGTGCCTCAAGCAGAGTGCCTGGGAAGAAGCACCTTCACAAATTTCACCAAGAATGCTTCATCAAAAATAGAGTTGCATATTTTGGGAATTTAGGCCATATTATAACAAATGAAAATAATCATTATTTTGTTTTAAGTCTAATTCTAATTGGGCCCCATAAAAATAGAATACCATTATTTAATAGGTGTTAATGGGAATGTTAACATTAAATACATACCTTCACTGGTCACTGACCACATGAATTAAGGCAAAGTTCATTCCCTTAACATTCCTCCCATACTGCTGTGAAAGACTATGGAATTCCTGTCCACATAAATATCAGTACATTGAGAATCACATTAACAAAACTGAAAAGAAAATCTGTTTTTCATTAATGTTTTGCTGTCTTCTGTAGTTCCAGTGATTCTGCTTTACTGTAATGGGCATGACTATTTGCTATACTTCAAAATGACCAATAAGTCCAAACAAACTATATTATTGTAAACCGCCAGGAAAGAAGGCAAGCTGTGCTTCCAGAAAAAATATTTATTCATTTAGCGCTTTCATCTGTGTAAAACCCGACTTCAGCAGAACAATTTAAATATAAAACACTCCCCTTAAATACTGAATTCAAACAAGTCACATGATCAATTCAATTAACATTTAAAAACATTTTAAAACTACACACACTTAAAATATCACAGACTTCTATGTAAAACAACCATACCTTTTCATTTTTAAAATACTAGAAATACTAGTACACTCATTTAGCCCTGGGAATTGTGTAGCATTTAATCTTAATTGCCAACGTAGCTCACATTCCTCTAATTTTTCAGGGACCATTCTCCCTTGTACATCGTAATGAATACGTTGAATTACTAAAAACTTAAATTTGTGGTCCCCCATTTTTCTACGTGCCTACTTACTGCATAAGTTTTGACTTTTTTGGAGATGTCAGAAATGTGTTCATAAGTCCTAGATTTGAATGCTCCAACAGTTTTCCCTATATAAAATGCAAGACATGTCAAACAATTTGCCAAATAAACAATGTCCCTAGATGAGCAATCAAAATGTGAATTTATATATAATTTAATACCATTCAATGTAAAAACATTTCCAGTTTCCATAATATGTGTCCATTGGTTACACCTTCCACATTTAAAATTGCCTCTTCCTTTGTTGTTTATGTTTCCACCTTTTGTTACAAATCCTCCCCTTTCCATAAGGTTCTTAAAATTTAAATCCCTTTTAAAAGTGAAATTCGGGGTACTGCCAAAAAGCTCTAATAATTCCTGATCAATAATTAATAGGGGCCAGTTTTTCTTTATGCTGTCACAAATATCACCACTGTCCTTATTGTAGGTACTAACAAATGAAAAACGCCCATCTACCTTTTTATTTTCAGTTGTAGTGACACAGCCTGAAGCCACATGAATGCCCCTAGCCATGTTTAAAATAGGAGAATAAACATTTCTCTTTCTTTTCTCCACAATTTCTTTGTGTAACTCACTCAGCAAAAACTCTGGATAACCTCTCGCTCTAAACATTTTAAGAATGAATTCAATTTCTTGATTAAAATCTACCTCACCTGTCACCATTCTAGCTGCCCTAACCAATTGTCCTTTTACCACTGTTCTTTTTTGATGAGCTGGATGGCAGCTAGAATAGTCCAAATACGAGTTTGAAAATGTAGGTTTCCTGAAGATCCTAGAATTTAACAGTCTCTGTTCTGAGTCTAATGAAATTTCCACATCCAAGTAGGATATCTTTTTGTCACTGTACTCATGTGTGAATTTTAAAAATTCTACTGTGCTGTTAATATAATCAAAAAATTCTTCTAATTCATTCACAGAGCCTCTCCATACAAAAAGACATCGCCCAAAAAACGTGTGTAATTGGATTTAATCCTGTCAGCCATATAGCTGGCACTGAGCTGTCAATGTCATCATGTTATAAATGCCAGAGAGGTTTACTTTCTGCTTACTGCCCGCAGGGTAACATAGATCACTGTGGTCATGTTTCCACATGTGCATGTGCCTATCAGTTGTACCAATGCAGGCCTTTTAATGACCATGTCTTCAGGTTGACCGGTAAGCTGCTCATCTTACACAAAGGTCTATGCTACAAATCTGGCATCATTTGCCAGATCTTTGAACAGAGAGGGTTGTTTCTGCAAATAAAGACACTTTCCCTAGCTGAAGCTATAATTCCTGGGCTACTGCTGGTGGTGCAGGTAACTGTTTTGGCCCCTTTCCAATGGACCTACTTCTGATTATTATTTTTGTCTTATTTTGCTTGTTGCCTCACTTTTTAGCATTTTCATTCTTCACATGTTCATAGGTAAATACTAGGTGAGCTGCCCTGGTGGGCCATTTTAAGCCTAGTTAATTTCCCTCTTGGTGCTTGAATTAACTTATCCCATTTGGTGATAGACTGGCCTTAACCATCCTATGGTCAATAATTATACATTACTCTAATAAGAATAACTGGGATCATACCATAGATAATTTAAGGGGACCCATGCATGAGATAAAGTATTTAGCAGCTGCCTCTGTCCATTAGTAGCATAGGGGTCAGTTCTAGTGTAAATTTTCTGTTTCTCGTCTATAGATCTAAGTTATACTTGAATATGGACAGGGATGAACTTTGTTTTACGTGGATGGGGAGTCTGTTCCAGAGCAGCAGTATCTCCTGCAAGATATACTCGTTCCTCCAAACCATTCTGTTGATGCTGCAGTAGAGGATTAAATCCCCAGACTGAATATTTCTGATGGCATTTGACTTGCTGACATGCAGTAAATCCATCAGTAGTGGGTCAAAGGATGCCTTGTGTGGCAGTCACAGGTCACCTCTTAGCAGTATGGAAGATACCGAGTACTGTGACAGAGCACTGATACAGCCCATATAGGATGTATTGCTTAGTCCTTGTATCCTTTTAGTAAGGTCTCTCTCTGGGCATTCCAATTGTTGCATGTGTCTGGACAGATACATGGCAAAGGGGGCATTATACTCAATGATTGACTTAATTAGGGCCAATTAAAGAGAAGCACTGACATCCCCAGATCTCTAGAAACAATCCTTTTGTTTATAAGCTGTGCAGTATAGAATGACTTTCTTTCAACAGTGGACACATGCTGGTCGAAAATTAGGTCATTGCCCACATAAGGTCCCAAATCCCAAACAACTGGGTCAACTCTTAGGGGTGTATTGTCAATGTGGTAGTTTCTTGGGGTAAATGTCCTCCAAAAGGATACAGTAATGCATTTTTTGACATTTAATTTCAGTCCATGATTTTTGCACCAGTTATTTATTTGTGGAAACTATTCCTGCAGGATGGCTAAGACATTTGTGAATTCAATAAATACTCTTAGCTTGCAGTCATCTGCAAACTTAGTCAGCCACAGACTTTGCATTGACTTTCTTTAGGAATAAAAGATGCCAAACAGGAGATGTCCTAGCACAGAACACTGGTGGACTCCACTGATAACTGGTCTTTTTGTGGAAGCAACTTCCCCTATCTTGATTTCCTGTGTCCTATCTGTGAGCCAATTGACAACCCATTGGGTGACATAGGGGTTTAGTCCTAGTTTATTTTGTTTTTCTATTTTGTTTGAATAGGGAATTGTGCCAAAAGGTTTGCCAGGTTGTGGAATGGGGTGTGCACTGTTTTGCTGACCTTTTCAAAAAAGTCCACCAGGTTGAGTAACCATGATATGCCCTTGATGAATACAAATTGAGATGAGTCCAGTGTTTTGAGGTTCCCTATGTCCTTATTGATTAAGTCCATGATAAGTCTTGGCTTTGCATATGAGGCTGGTCAGATTCATAGGTCTATAATTGCCTGGGTATGTGGAAGGTCCTCCATTATGCAGGATATTGACTGTAGCTGTTCTCCATTTACTTGGTACAAAATCTGTATGGAGGCTGAGGTTGAACAGTTTTGTTTGGGGTGTGGCTAAATTATGGTTCATGCCATTTAAGATGCATTCAGGGATATTGCCAGGACTCATCAATGTAGTATTTTTAGCCTTTGCAAGTACTTTTAGGACTTGGTCTTGTGTGACAGTTGGAAGAGAGCCAGTTTCAGGTATATCTTGAGGACAGATGGACTGGAGAGAGGAGTAAAGTTAAAGCTGAATTTATCAGCCAGTAGGTTAGCTATATCTTCAGCCTCAGTGTAGGTAATATTGTTCACAATCAGTTCAGTACCTTGCTGCATTGTGCTTTTGAGATTACCAACATAACTAAAAATAGCCTTGTGACTGTCTTTGGCTTGGCTAGCTATTTTAGCCTCAAACTTGGCTTTCATGGATTTTATTAAGCTCCTGAGTTGTTTATTTATTCCAGTGATGAGGACTGTAGCATTTTGGGAACTTGCCTTCTTACTTTTAGTCAAAATTCTCTTCCTTTTATTTTAAATCTTGTTGATATTATGGCCCCACCATGTGGATTAGTTTCTGGGGTTTTACACAGCTATTGTTTGTACAGGGTACAGCTGCATCTCTGCTGCCTAAGATGTTGCAGGGTTCTTTTATTGCTACCTTTAGTTATATAAAGAATAACACCACTCTTCCCACCCAGATGGGATTTACCATTCAGATATTACAGCTTACATTCCTTACAAATATTGTTGCCACATGATGTAGGGTAATGAAGGCCTGTACTGATGGCAGGAATGGATAAAGCCCTGATTATAGCCCCATTAACTTGAGTTCAATTACATGTATGGCACTTTATATTCAGGCCAGGTGGATGGATATGTATATATTCTAATGGGTAGAGATGGTGTTTCTCACCCAGCTTGAGATGTAGCTCCAACTTAGTGCCCCAGTAGATGGCAGAAGTACATTAGGCAATGTGGTGCTGGTTTGAGAAGATGTGGCCATAACTTTCAAAGCTATTGTTGATAACCCCTGTCAACACAGGTAAAAAAGACATATCCACAGATTTAGTCCTCACGATGATGTGAATGTTCATGTTACCACAGGATGTGTGGATATGTTCATAAATGAAAACTACTTTTATTGCTGATATGACAGTGAGGGCACAATGCATGCTTGGGGCTGCTTATGTGACTATCACTTGAAGGTCAGTAGGCACTAGAGTAAATAATATACAATACGAGATCAGGATAGTGAAGACTACAAAGGGAATTTTTTTTTTGCAGGTGAAATCCTGATTATCTTTGTTCATTATTTTTCATTGGTGTAGCTGCAAATGATAGAAGTAGCATTTAACTGCTACCACAAGC
>NC_056734.1:283910246-283942746 GCF_019279795.1 Protopterus annectens | reverse complement strand
TTTGCAGCTTCCAGCAATTAAAAAATAATCAAGCTGTCATATCTTTTTCTTTTTAATTAAGAAAATGCATATTTAGCAAAATGTGTTTTTAAAGAAGTTCATTGTAAGACATGTGTGCGTAAATGGGCGTGCCTTCGCTGAAGGTTGGGCATCGAGTTGGCACCTCGGCGTTTCGTAAAAAAATAAGGCTAACAAGACGATTACCATGCTAAGTTAAAAATGTGTCCTGATCAGAAATCTTTTTTGGTTCCACTGTGTTCGATTTCCAACAGAGGTGCTAGAGGGACTGGGTGGGGGAGGTTGGGTGTGAGTGGCAAAAAACTGGCTGACTCACCCTTGGGAAAGGAGTGACAGCTCAGCTTACAGTATTGGTGCAAATGTATTGCCCAAAGCAATGATCTTGGCATGCACTCATTGCAGGCAGTGTACATTCTGCCAGAAGACCAGACATGTATGGCAGCAGACATGCACCACCTGGGAAACTACCAAATGTATAATGTATAATGTGGAACCTGCCAGTAGAAGGGTTATGATGGCTGCCTCTGTAGGAGAATGAATTGACTTATAAGGCTCACCAGGCAGGGTGGGATGCTCTCACCCAGACTAGTGGTGCCTGGCTCAAACAAGTCAGACTTAAAAAAAATCTTTCCTGGACTATTCATCAAAATTAACTTGTGTCATAAGTCACACCTACAATGAATATCCATTTAAAAGACTACAGAAATCGGGATCAAGTAATTCAGCTCAACATTCTACATAAGGGTTACCGATCCTATTTCCTCAGAAATTTGCTGGGAAAATTGCAGCAACAGCAGAGAAGATAGACACACTTCATATTTAAAAGTGTGTGTGTGTGTGTGTGTGTGTGTGTGTGTGTGTGTGTGTTTGTGTTGTTTTCAGTATGTTCATCTCTTTCTTTCTTTGGTAGAAATATACTGTTCAGTGTTTTCTATGTAACTGTATTGTAAACCTGCACCCCAGTAGTTATTTTTAATAACATAAGTATGCTATTTGTGTGGTAGATTGTGAACATTTACTTATTTATTGTTATTAGTTAGTTTACTGTGGTAATACACTGGTCACAATAGATCATTTCAGGCACAGCCCAGGTGAAGAAATTCCCACCAAAATAAAACAGAACAGATTCTCAAACAGATTAATCACAGAAGGTACAGCTGAGCTCTGAATGTCAGGAAATAAACTTATTTTAGATGAGTGGGGACAGATTGCCAGAGTTTAGGTGCAGGAATGGAAAAGGAGAGGCTGGTATACTGCAGTTTGATTTGGGATGTCTGGAGTGAAGGAGTTAATTAGGAGATGTTGCAGGGGTTGTAGGAGGTGATTTTATTATGGTATTTGGCTGCAAGAGGTGGTAAGGCACTTGGTTGAAGTTGAAAGAGTAGCTGAACTCTGTAGCAGAATGGTAGCCATTTGGCTTTGGCATGGGTGATGCAGTGGTGATATTGAAGATGAAATTGGAAATGAATTAGCAGATTTGGTTTTCAATGGATTGTAGAGTGGATGAGTTGTTTTAGAAACTACTGCTAAGATGGGGAGTCCGTATTCAAGTTGAGCAAGGGGGACTACTTTGTCAGTTGCAGCTCTAGCTGATCTAGAGATAAGGGAAGAGATTTTCCTGGACCTCAGTAAAAGAGAACCAATCGTTTTCCTGGTGTTTTTAATGTGAACCATAAGCCTAAGTATTTAAAAGATGTGATTGTTTCTATTGGGAACTAATTGAGATCTACAATGTTAAGATTTTAGGAGTTTTTCAGCTTTTGTGAGGTTCCAAATATAATACTTTTTGTTATGGAAGGGTTTAGGAGTAGCTTATGGTTGTTTAGCCAAGAATTAAGAGAGTGGAGGTCAGACTGAAGCTGGGTTTGAACTGTTGAATCTGAAAGACTGGATCTAAGAATAACCATGTTATCTGCATAAAGAGTGATAGGAAGGTTAGGGATATCAGAGGGCAGCTTATTAATAAATATTGAAAACAACAGCAGGGTGAGTATGGATCCTTGGGTCCCTCCTTGGTGATAGGAATGATCCTTTTTTGACTCTGAAATACCTATTTGTTAAGAAATGTTGGAACCAGGTGACAGTGCTGGGACTAACCCTGATTTCTTACAGAGACTGTAGGAGAAGGAAGTGGTCAGTAAGATCAAAAGCTTTGGTATGGTCAATGTAGATAGTTCCTGAAAGTTTTCCTTTATCTATGTTAAGAAGGATCTCATCTGTAAGTGACCATAGTGCTGTCATCGTGCTCTGGCCAATCCGGAATTCAGCTGAGAAGGTGGTACTGTTGGATGTAAGTGGACAATTGTTTGCAGATTATTTTTTCAAGTATTTCTCAAGTGTAGAGAGGATGGGGAGAGGATAGAAGTGGGAGGCATTTTCTGACTGTGACTGTTTGGGAAGGGGCTTAACAAGAGCAGTTTTTCATATGTCTGTCATTGTATTTTGAGTTAAGCAGAAGTTATAAACATGGAGACAGTGTGTGGTAAGGAAGTCTTTGCAGACTGATATAAACCAAAGGAGTAGGTTGTCTGCACTAGGGATGGATCCAGGGCCATGTTTTCTAGTAGGGGGTCAATGTGTTTGCATATAAATTTCTTAAAATAGAAGACGGAGATAAGAAGAGGTGGTATGGGTTAGTTGGGGGGAGAAATAGAGGTTGTGGTGTTAAGAAGGTGGCTGAATTTCTTGAGAACTCAGAGGCTAAGAGTCGGCCTTGAGAGGTCTGGATAGTAATAGGGGTCGAGGTAGGATCTGTGGATTTCTGGCCTGTTGAGAAGATTTTACTTCCTGCTAGAAATGTTTGTGTTTGCTTAGAGAGCAAGTTGTTTGTTTTTGAAATAGTTTTTTTGTCCCTGCATATGGCTTGCTTATCTAAGCTACGTAGACAGGTACAGGCAATAGAATTATCTGGAAAGGGGTTTTGTCTCCATGAAGACCATGCATTGTTCCTACGTTTGAGTGCAGCTTTTATTTCAGTGGTTAGTGTTTTTTTGTTTTTTTTGTATTTGAAAAGGTATTGAGTGAGAGAGGAGAATTTGTCTTGAAGTTGAAGGAGAGTATGTGTAAGAACTGCTGCAGCTGAGTTGGGACTCTATAAGTTGGTGGTAGCAGACCAGTCAAAAGTGGCTAGGTGTGTTTTGAAGTTGTCAGTTTTGACAGTGGATCTGTGTCTGAAAGTAATTAGTTTGGGAGAAAGGGTAGTTTTGGTGACTGGAATGACATGAATGTTGACTTCCATCATTCTAATGACTCAAAATATTTACCTTTTCTGAATAGCAAAGTTGTGTGATGCAAGGTGCACTGCAATTTTTTCAATAGAAAATGTTTTCTATATCTATACTGACCTTTCAAAACATTTCAAATGAGAGTTAATTAAAAGTGATGAAGATCATTTTTTTTCACATTGTATTAGATGAGCAATGCTGCGGCCACGGTGATGCAGCGGTTAGCGTTGTCGCCTCCCAGCAAGAGGTTCTCCAGTTCGATCCTCGGCTGGGGTGCCTTCTGTGGGGAGTCTGCATGTCCTCCCTGTGGTCACGTGGGTTTTCTCCTTGTGCTCCAGTTTCCTCCCATATCCCAAAGACATGCTGTAGGTGGATTGGACACTCTAAATTGGCCCTAGGTGTGAGTGCGTGCATCTGTGTGCCTTCTGTGGAAGGTTGGGCGCCGAGCTGGCAACTCAACACTGTAAAACTCCACTGTCAATCATGGGCGGACAGGTGATCCGCTGTGGCGACCCCTAACCGGGAAAAGCTGAAAGAAGAAGAAGAAGAAGAAGAATTAGATGAGCAATGCTAATTATTCAGTGAAATATTTCTAAATGTCAAAAACAGATCCCTCATAAGTATAGTGATATAAAAACATTGGGAAAAACACTGTACTTGTCTAACTAGTCATTGCTGTCGCATGATGTAATGCTACAATGATTTTTAACAAATCCTTAATAAAGCCTGAAATGGTTGATATGCATGTCACTGAAGAACAGGCAGAACATAATATTGCACTGCACTTCATCTCACATTGTTTAACTGTGAAAAGTGTGTTCTTAGGATTATTGACTAGTGGAACTAGTCTTTACTTGAATGAACGTAATTTTTAATGGAAAAAATTGTGAACAAAATGCAGAAAATGCTCTACTGTTTCGTAAGATGGTACCTCCATATTTCTATGCATCTCCACCCATTTACCCCCTGCAGCTCTCTTCAAGCATGACTGATATCAGATCACAAATAGCACCATACTGTCAATTACTCTTTCAGAAATGTTCAAAGCCCTGGAGGGTAATACATGTGGGGGGGGGGGGGGGGTGTCATTTTAAAGAAAATGCTTCTGATGGTAATAAGTTAGTTAGACTGATTAGATAGTGATTGACAATTAACTGGAACTACGAAGAAATACACAGTTACATCCTCACCTGCATTAAGATATTTTAATCTCTGCTGGTATTTGCAAGGATATGCAACATTAATTATATGTTTCATTACTTTTGTAAACTATTGATGCCTATGCCTGTCTGTTAATGTATCCAAAATAGCATTTTATTGGAATACCAGAAAACATAATTATAGGAAAGTAGTTTAGGATTACAACAACCTTTAAACAAATGTAAAAAAAACACTGACTTAAATAATACTGCAATATCTCAGATAGAAATCTTGCAGACAGGTGAAGACTTTCTTTTGTCAAATTATATTCTTCAAAGTGTACAATGGGAAAGATGAGTCATGCTTGTAAAAGTCTAAATGATAACATCAAAACTTAAATTTATTTTACATCAGTATTTATATCTACTAGTAGCATGGGTGAAAAATGCATTTTATTGAACAGTCCACTGAAAAAAACAACCTGGATCCTGATTCCCAATGACTTGCTCTCAGTGAAAATGATCACTTACACTGACAGCAGGCTAAGAGCAAGTGTTTTGGAATCTGGTCTATGAAGTAAGCCTGTTTATAGACAGGCCTTACCATCAAAGTAAGTCACTTACACTGAGAGCAAGTCTTTCGGAGTCAGGGCATACCTACTGAGATCACCTGTTTTGGAATCTGGCCTTTGATGTCCCAGTTGTTTGTATTTATTATTCATACTTTTGATTGTGTAGACCTGCGGTAGTGCTGCTGCAGTAGCATTGTCGCCTCCCAGCAAGACATTATCCCGTTCGATTCTCAGCTAGAGCGTCTTCTGTGTGGAGGCATGCATGAATGGGCGTACTTTAATTGAAGGTTGTGCATCAGGGCTGGTAACTCGGCACATAAAAATCCACTACCAAACATTAGCGGACCGGAGTTCCACTTTGGCGACCCCTAACCGGCATAAGCCGAAAGACACAACAACAACAACTTTTGATTGTGTAAATCACTTTGGAGAAATAACTCTTTTCAAGTTTAGACCCAAGGTTATATATTATGTGAGAAATCAAAAGCAATTATTGACAAAATAGTAACAACTGAGGTAGACATTGCTGCTAATGGGAATGCAATTACATACTTTATATAAGGATTATCAAAACCAGTCAAAACCAGTCATTTATCTGTCCTTATAATTCACTTACAGTCAAAATGCCTTGACAGAGATGAGACTTCAGTGCCACTTCATGTCATATGAATGGAACTGGAACTGTGGAAAGAAAACGGGCAAACAATTACAATGGACAATATTTTGTCTAGAGACAGTTTTGGAATAGTTTGGGCCGAATCAGGTATAATTATAACCCTATCTGCAGTACATTGACTTTCATCTCATGTGGATTTGGAACTTCCACCTTTGTATAGGATACTGGGTTTAACTAAATCCTTTGGAGAAACAGGTACACTCTAAATAATGAGGATCTGGTTGTCCTTTCCTCAGGCAGCTAGGGTTGACTATCAAGAACTCAACATATACATTGAGACTCAACTGGAACTGTTTATCTATGTCTTATATTGCACATAACTATGACACAGTCAAGAGTTTGCACCATGTATGATGTTAGTACAACAGATGTTTGTGCTGTTACATCAGCTGTCTCCTATTTCCTTTTCTCCTCTAACTTAAGGCACACTAGTTGGCCTGGTTGAAGGGCAAGTAGTAGCAATTTGATGAAAAATCATCTATTATTGAATCTCTTGGAAAATGTTTCAGCTGTGTAATCATTTTATATTGCAAACTCACACAGAATAGTTTTTGGCTTATGTTTTGATGCTAACATTAGCATATTAGCTGTTATTTTTCCTCCAAGCATTAACTGTGAAGGGCTTATTCTTGTGGCACTCTAAGAGTAGCTTGATACTCCATCTCTATGATGATATGACTGTTCAGGATCTTTTTAGCTGATTGGACTGCCTTCGCAATGGTTCCATTTGATTGAGGATAGTGAGGACTTGAGGTAGTATGAGTGAAACCACAATCATTATCAAATGTCTGGAATTCAGTTAAGATAAAATTTGTATAGTTGGTTGAAGCAAGTCCAATGGGTATTCCATATCTTGTAAACATGGTTTTAATCATTGCTGTTATTTGTTGGCTAGTTCTAGGCTGAGATGTATAATATCTCAGTGATAACAGAGTTATAGTTTTCTACTGCCAGGTAGCCTTTTCTCTTGTACTCACACAAGTCAGCAGTTAGCTGTTGGCAGTGACCTTGTTTTAAGAGTGTTAGTAGTAATGGCTTTCTTCTTTGAGATGGTTTAAGGATATTACAGAATACATACTTTGACACAAAACGTGCAAGATCCATATTAAGATTAGGCCATTACACAGACATATTGGCTCCTTTGTGACATTTGTTAGACCTTGATGTCCTTCAGGTAAATGTTTTAACTTCTTGGCATGCTGTGATGATGGTACTATTATTCATTCTTGGTACAGTTGCACTTTGTCATAGTCAGAAAATTGTGCTCTGCTGGCATAGCATTTATTAGATATTTGATCTGTGTCCAGGGTATGGGCCTTCCATCTCAGATGTGTTTGACAGCTTGTTATTCATGCTCATTATTTATAATTGATTTTATCTTATTTTATCTTCTCTAGTATTTAAGTAATAATGACTCATGATCATTTACAATAGGTGATAACGTCTTCCTTAGTATCATTGAATCTGGTCAAGTATTAGATTTATGGTTAACATGATAGCTATGATCAGTTGTTTTCCATGCATGTGGATGGCACTGGCATTGAACCATTTGAGTATTGTGAGTAAACTTTAACCTCTGGGTAGTACCTTGTTTAAATCATACATGTGGTTAGTTGGAGTGTAAAACTCTCTAGCTCCAACAGGTATATAGAGAACGTCTGATATACCTTCACACTCACAAGGCACAGCTTTTCAATCTGTGAATATCTGTTCATTATCTATTAGCTTTCTGAAGCAATAAGTAATAGATCACAACTCTTATTCATCTACTGTGGAGTATTGCAGCACCTAGGCCATAGTTACTAGCATCTGAACTCAGTGTTATTAGATTATTGATATCAGACTATGATACCAGAGCATTTGTTAGCATTTCCTTTACTTTAATGAAGGCTGGACCTTGATCTCTTCTCTATGGCAGAACATGTTTTTCTTTAACAAGTCTATCACAGACTTTCACAAGAGGTTTTTCATGCCTAGGCCCTGTTGTAGCACATTCACAAGTGACCAGTTTCAGTCTTAGCCTGGGAATGCAAAGAAAGTTTGAATTATATTTAGCGGCAGATAACAAGAGTATAATGAAAATACACATATGTAAAATACACATCTGTAAAATACAATTATCAGCTAACAAACATCTAAAGAGTAAATAGAGTTGTAAAATTCATTATTCACGATATGTCAAGACGAACCTCATGTAAAAAGTAAGGTTTCTATGTCATAATTACAACAGGATAGTTGAGTGGAGTGTATAATGTTAAAATGGTAAGTAGTTAGAAGGAGATGTTAAGAAAAAGGTGATATGAATGAGAATGGTAAATTGGTGCAAGAGAATGTACCACATGATGGGCCGCAAAGGGTTATGAATAGGAGAAAGAGAAAGTGATGGAGCTCAGGTTTGGTGATATGGTTGGAAGAGAGGCAAATCCATTTGGCTGATGAGAAGAGGTGGTTCTTAATCTGAGTCATGCTTTTTAGGTAAGATGAGGTGGCTTTTTACTTTCTAAGCATTTTGGACCTAGTGTAGAGGAGCAGTGGTTTTCTATAATCATGTATAGATTTTTCAGGGGTTTGCATAGTGCAGATTGAGTGGTTGTTGGCTCCAGGGATGTAAGGAGAAGGTTTGAATAGCTGGGATCCTAGGAGAATGTCAACCTTTTATTGAACAGGGGACAATTTGCTTTGCTAATTTTGCTAATGACAGTCACCAAGTATGAAAATGTCAGACTCGAACATGGCAGTGAGATTCAGACATGTATAAAATTAAGCAGATGAACAGTGGTGATCGTGTAGTCTAAATGCCATTATGTTGTTGTGTCCAGTGCCTTCACTTGTGTTATGATGCTAGAAGCAGCAGTATCATAAGGAGTAAAGCATGTGTTAGTGACCACTTTCAGAATCACTGGCCACAATGTTTTGCATCACCACTCTCTGCTTCACACATGGTTTTGCCAGTGACTAAATAATCGTCCATCCATGACCAGAACATTGTTGACTGTTACTGTGTGAACACGAATGCCATATGGTGTTAGAAGACATGGATTCAAAGAATATGTGTAGCATGCCTATCTCAGTAGAAATGAAGGTTTGTATAGCAGTAATCATCCTTGCTACATAATCTGTTCAGTGACCAATAGGGAACATGTTAGGTGTTTTGTAAATATCAGCTCTGTAAATCCTAAAACAGTTTCTTGACATGATGCTGCACCATGTAGAGGAACACATTTACTTCTCATAAACGGCCTCCACTTTGTTGACATAGTAAAACAGATTCTATTTCCTCTGAGGTACTGGAAGCTAATGACTGTACTTGCATTGCCATCAAACCTTCACCTGCTCCACATGGCATTTGGTACATCAGTTAGAAGTATTTCCATAAACTGCTAGTTGGTGTGTAGAGCAATGGTTATTGTATGCAACATGTCTGTGCACTATCCAGGCAGCTGCCAAGGTTCTTACATTTTGGATCCCTGTGTGTAGTTGCAAAGTAGCCCACTAAACCAGGAGATATCTTGGGAGAAGTGTAAGAATGCAACATGCAGAAGAAGGAGAGTATAACCCATCCCCAAATGTCTTTGGAGCCCAATTGGCTTTAAAGTGAGCTGTGCTAGAAATGAGCTGTCTTGAGCCTGAGAGAGCTGAGAGGATAAAACATATTGATGTGCAAAGAGACCATGAGCAAACCAAACAGAAGGGAAGCACCAGCACAAAAAGAGAATGCTGGCCCTTTATCAAAGGTATTTTATTACTGGAGGTGGAGAAAGCTGAACCCCAGATGTCAAGGTCAGTACCCACTTATTTCCACAGCATAGCACAGTGGGTATTTGAAAGGG
Organism: Protopterus annectens; assembly: GCF_019279795.1. Classification (NCBI taxonomy): domain Eukaryota; kingdom Metazoa; phylum Chordata; order Ceratodontiformes; family Protopteridae; genus Protopterus; species Protopterus annectens. The sequence continues at coordinate 283,933,287 of NC_056734.1, read as the reverse complement.
TGTGTAAGCAACCCCAAACTGTCCTTTAGCTGTGCTCAATTCATTGTTTTTAGCAGTCCACTGTCCCTTCCTTAAGTTTATTCCCACCAAGCCATTCAGTGTCCTATTAATTGGTTATTTCTCCCTAGTTACCATCAACAAAATATGTCAGTGTGCATATTATTCACTTCTTTACCTCAACAATGATTACAGATATTTCAATTTAATTTAAAACATTTATTTCAAAATTTATAGCACAAACATCAATAGCCATTTGCTAAACAAAAGAATGCAGTCTCAAAATGAAAACAGACATAGTATGAGCAACAGTAAGCTTATCTGCCCTTGAAACTCACTCATTTAAACTGCATTGAAACTGACATTCATTGAAAATGCATCTGACCATTAGCAGATTAAGTCTACTTTTGGGCTGTTTTCAAATTATTGGCCCCCTGCACACATTTTTAGGACCATGCATAAATACATGTGTTCTTTGATGCACCTTTCTGAATGTATTAAATTATATTTCTTGTTTAATACAGCATTTGTCAGAGCATGTTTTAAATTTGTAGTTTTGAACATTTATCCAGTAAGCAGTGAAAGAAAATGTAAGAACCAATAATGAGAAAACTACCCATTTCAGAACATGTCAACCATACAGGGCCACTCAAACTGCTGTCTTTACAATCCACCAATAGCAGTCAATATGCACAATCTCTGCAGAAGTAAAAGACTTCTGAATAATTCCACATTAAAGAGAACTATTACTAATGCAGAGGTTTCTGCTGGCAGTGAATTATACAGCCAGTGTTTCATTCATCTTCAAATGAAGTGCCTGCTGCCCTTAAAAAATAAATTGCCTATGTTACATTAAACACATGGTGTGCTGGTGATATGCATTAGGGAATGGCCAGCAAACCAAAACGTCTCATAGTTACAAGGCATCTGAAAGAATGACAGACGCAGGAGTGCAGTGCCCCCACCCACTTATGCTGCACAGTGGTGTCATCAATCTATCTTCCTCATTCTTTCCTTCTCTCTCTTTCTCTCTCTTGCATGGAGCAAGGGGGTTAAAGGGTTCACTGGAAATATCCCTAAACCATACCCACAGCAGACTCATCCAATAGGCAGTCTGAGTCCAGTCAATCCACTCACCATTTATTTAGGACAAATTGTATGCCACCTCTGCCCTTGTGCTTTAAGTAAGTGTTAGGGGCATCCTGTCTTCTGCTTGTATTTTAGCCTGCATAGTGACTAGTCTAAAGACAAGTGCTTCAGTGTCCTAGTTTATAAGCAAAAGCCGTAGTGTTGGTTAACCCTGCTCCTGACATCCTGTTGGTCAGATTTTATTCTCTACTTTCTAATAGAGACTGACATTTACTCATACTGCTCTTACTCAAACTATTTCTTTCTCTTATATTTTCTTCACTACTTTTAGACTTGCTATTCCCATTATTTATCTCATCCTGTCTTTCTTTAGTGGAACTGCATGCCTTCAAGGAAGTTATCCTTGCCCCCCCTATCATTTCTTATTTTTCCTTGCCCAACACAGTTATTAAACCACTTTCAGCTCTAAACTAGTATTTGTGCGCAGTCAAGATTAACTCAGTGCAACTCAGCTGTCTAAAGTGTCCCTGCAATCGAATAGATATGTTTGTTACAGTGAAGTCTTCAGCTTGAACACCAGTCTATGGCTGTATTTTAATGTACATTATACATATTATGGCAGCTTAAAACAAAGAATTTTGTCCAGTATAATAGCTGCATTTTCTTAGACCACCACAGTCCATTGGTACTTTCTCCTTTAACTGTGCTCATTTCATTGTTTTCAGAAATCCACTGTCTCTCTTCCTTTAGTTTATTAGAATTCTTGTGCAACCCCTGCACTCTGAGCAGTAATTTTTCACAGCTGCACTACTGCATTCTAGCTTACGTTTTGTCATTGTTTTGCTGATTGGTGGGGGTTGGGTGGCCTTTGAACTTTGCATTTCAAAGTCCATAGAAACCTCCTTATATTATACAGAACAGTCAAGTGCAATTTTTACTGTCACCATTAGCCAGGTCACGGTGATATCTGACTAACTGTCCTACTAAACCCATTTCCTACAGCAACAAAATCAAGACTTTCATCTACTAGCGCAGAGGGCTTTTAAATTGCATTGTTTCTTTTACTTAACTCTCTCAGCAGATTTGTGGCTGTTTAAGTTAAGTCACTGTTTTTTTGTCTCTGTCTTTTTGCCAAGTTTTCAGGCTCACTCCACTCCCCTACCCTACCCCCCAATTCCCACCCCACATACTCCACATTTATACTACCATAACACCACCCACATATTCTTCACACTGATACAATCACTGCCCTCCAGAAGAAAACATCCAATAGAATTGCTCCCAATTGTAACAATAGCTCATGTTTACCACCCAAGACTTTCTCTCAAAGTTTCTTAATCTTTGCCCCCTATAACTATCAAATTACATCTCTACAACCAACCTAATAGCCTCCTAATGTTTTCTATTCTGTATTTACAACAAAGATAAAACCCAAGTTAAATAAGATGCAACCGACTCAAATAGTTTTCCTATTCCTCCTCACTCTACTAGCCTTCATCACCAATTATCAAATCTACCTCCTTCAAATACTTAGGACTTCAACCAGTCCTCACACAGTGTATCAACATCTACCAACCTATTTTCTCATTAACACCCTATCTCTACAAACAATCCATATCTGATTTATTTATCTATAAATATCTCAAAACTAAGTATCCACATTTACAATCAAATACCAAACCAAGACCAAAATATAAATGGCCACACTCTTCCTTCTGTAAAATATTAATTCAAAAAATTAGTGGAGATACTCAGCCCAACCCAGGACCCACTGTTCATATAACCATCACTTCCAGCCCCAAAATAATCCTGTCACCCAATACATCTCAACATAAAACCGAACCCAAACTCACCTTACTAAATATGAACGTAAGAAGTATGTGCAATGAAATCCATGACATACATGCTTACCTTGCTACATATACTCCTGATGTAGTCATAGCTACTGAAATCTGGTTAAAAAAGAAAGGATAATGAGATCCCCCCCCATACAATGTACTCAGGCATGACAGACAAGTGTAGTAATCTTTTATAAACATTTCCTAACCATCACCTTACTTCCACAGGAAATACACACTTTTAACAATGCTGAACTCCTAATAACACATCTAAAAATAAGCAATCAAAAAAGTATATGTTTAACAGCAATTTATAAACCACCAAGGAATAACACTGATACTGCTGAAAGCATCCTGTATTGGATATCCCAACAAATTAACAATGAAACTATAATACTTGAAGAATTAAATATATAATGGCAACTCATAAATTCTACTACCCCCCTGCTGAATCCAAAAACTAGTTCAACTTCAGACAATTAATAACCATACCTAAAAGAATCGGTAAAACTTCAGGAGATGCTCAACATTAGACTGGATTTTTACAAACAAACCAGACAAACTGACAAAAGTAGGCTGCCTGTCAGATATCATAAGTGACCACATACCGAGATATGCTATTCGAACTCACCATAACCTAGATAAACATATTATCTATATTCAAATAAGAAATACAACCAATTGCAGGAAAGTTATTTTTAATGAAACACTAAAACAATATAACTGGAATGTACTTAGATTAATGCCACTAGATACTGCTGTAGAACACTTTAATAACAAATTCTTACATACCTTAAATAATCTAGCAATAAATGAGTAAAGTCCAACCCTGTCCCATGGCTGACAAAAGAAACAAAAAAAATCATGACAGAAACGGATAAAGCCTGGAAAAATTGGTATAAAAATAGAACTCAAAATGTCTTCCAGCAATTTAGACAGCTTAGAAACCTTGCAAAACTCCATGTCAAACAGGATAAGAAAAGATATTATACCAACCTACAAGAAAACATAAAAACAACACAAAACATTATTGGTTGTCACTAATTAAGCTACTCCACTCTGGCAAGACCACCACTCCCTCTCCAAAAACAGACAGTATGACAGACTGTACCCCCCCCAGTTTAATTCCTATTTTATACACTCAATATTATCTCCCTTAGACATTAACATATATCTCTACCCCTGTGCAGTCAAAACTTCCCACAGCTCTTTAATTTTAGTCCAGTTCCTAGCTTGCTCACAAGGAAATTTATCCTTAAACTAAAAACTACTTCCGTAGCTATAAACCAACTACCATTAGACTACCTAAAAATGGCCATAGAAGTCATAGTCTTTCCTGTGTTCATACTAATTAATAGGTCCATAGTGGAAAGATACATCCCATCAGTGTGGAAAAAATCCTGCATCATACCACCGCACAAAGGCAGTGCATCTACAGAGTTTAATAACTACAGACCAATAGTGATTCTCTCCCCCTCTCTAAAATATTAGAGAAATGCATCTGTATGCAGCTGATGCAATACCTAACCTCAAATAACCTGCTCTCAGAAACACAGCATGGCTTTAGGCCCCAGCACAGCACCACTACTGCTGTACTACATTTTACCAATATAATAAACCAACATAGAAACAATGGTGTGCTCGTGTCCACCATGTTCTTAAGTTGAGAAAGGTATTTGATACTGTCTCAAACTAACAACTGCTCATTCAGCTCTCCGTAATAGGACTTTCACAATACTCCTTGTGCTTTCTTAGTTACCTATCTGGAAGGCAACAAGGCATTAGATGGCAAGAAACCTACTCATCCTTTCAACCAGTTACTACAGGTGTTCCTCAGGGCTATATCCTGGGCCCTCCCCTATATTAATATATTTATTAAAGACCCACACACCTCCAGTCACCATGCTAGCTTAGTTCAGAATACATATGACTCAACATTAATATGTGCAGCCTCAACAATAAATAAGCTCCAAGACATTACCCCAAAAATCTTTCTCCTCTGTAGAAACCTGGCTCAAAGAATCAAACCTCCTACTCAACCTCAAGAAAACTAAGATGTTTTTTTTACCTCAAAAATATGCCAAAATCAAAAGCAATGTTTTACCATAAACTCAGCAAATAATACTCTCATTGAAACTATAACTGACAGTAAACATGTAGGTGTTATAATAGATGAAAGTCTCAAACATGACCAGCATATACTGCACAATATTAAATCAACTCGCCAGAAACTAGGATCCCTTTATAGGATCAATGAATTACTTGGAGATACTGCAAGAAAAACTGAAGCCATCGTCTTCTTATTGCCTTCTCTCTTATATGCTGCTCTAATCCTAACAAATTTAAACAATACTCAAAGAAAGAAACTTGCCCCCTGCTACAATAAAATAGCTAAATTTCCCACCAGTCTTCCTCATACAATCCACCATTGTCATAGCTTAAAGCAATTAAACTGGCTTGAATGACACAACTACCTAACATATTCACAACTAACTATAGTACACAAACTCATTCATCATCCAGGAAAAAGGCCCTGCACTACAAAATGTATTACTGATCTATTGCCCAGCAAGAGACTTTCACTCTAGTAACAAATTCTTATAAGTTACAAATAAGTCAAATACTGTTGCAGGAGACTTGCTCTACTCCGAATGTGTTGCTAAATTGTGGAATAGAATCCCCATACAAATAAAACTCTCTGACAAACTCAGTAGTTTTAAACCACTGCCTAAACATCTTAACCAATCTTGGTCCTGTACATGCTCATCTCAAGTTTGAGAGTTTGTGTTCACCATACGATACTCTCCAAATACTCTTCTTAATCAGAATATACTCAGCGTCTCACTGAAATGATAAAACAATTTTTATATATAGCTGCTGCCTATACAATCTACTACATTGGATGTGGGTTTTCTCTTTAGTAACTTCCACATCTGTAAAATCTTAAAATGTATAAATGTAACTACCGTTCATTTATAATTGTAAATAAAAATGTAACTCGTCAGTGGTTAACTGGAACTTAAATTATAATGCAGTGTAAGCAAATGGAGCTCTTCTCCCTGGGTCTTCTGTGAAAATGCATATTACTCATTCGGACTTTTCAGTGAACAAAGACAAATAAATAAATAAATACCTGGTGCGGGAATAGATCCCACTGCCTTCTGTGCCAAAAACAAGTGTGCTACCTGTTGCAGTACTGACAATGAGGATGAAGAACACAACAAAGAAACTCTTTGCCTGACATTCACAGAGTGTAATCCTCGGTGATTTACAAAATAAATAAATAAACAAATAAAAAAACTGGAACTGGAAGTGAAACGAAGAATCTTCCAATTTTTATTGTAAAACACAAATTCACGGCAAAGCACAGCAAAGCACACAATAAACAAATAAACAAACAAACAAACAAACAAATAAATAAATAAATAAGTACATTTTAATGAGACCTTGATGATAACTTGAATGATTACTGTCTGCTGGTTTAATGTTTTGCCAAGTAAAAGGAAACAAATTGGCATAATCAGCATCAGAAGGCAAGATGGTTCACAAGTTTACAGGTGTGTACTAGGTTAATGGCCCTGGAGCCTATATAAGCCTAGCCCAAGAAGATTCCCTGGCATCATGCCACCCAAAGTTAGTTTCCAGTGCCCCTGTCAAGCAAGGCCACTGAAGTGATCCCCGGGATGAACTTCCTATTGCCCATTGGTTGGCAGTGGGTCAATAAAAAAAATACAAAAAAGCATAATGCAGCAAGGAAACAGAGTCACTGTGCCATGAGGCTTATTATTTTATCAGCCGCATGTTTTCACAAGTAGATTATCAGTACACTGGTTAAAATCTTGGTCATATACACAAGTTTGTATACACAGGATCAACTAGATCAGTGAACTGTTAAAAAAAAGTAAGTATAACTAATGACAATGTCTGAAGCTTGACAGTAGAAAATACATTATGCAAAATATTTTTATGAACAAGAAAACAAAGATAGAGAAAAGCAGTTGTTGTTGTTGGTTTTTTCCTGGTTAGGGGTCGCCACAGTGGAACTCCAGTCCGCTAATGATTAGCAGTAGATTTTTATGATGCCGAGTTGCCAGCCCGACGCCCAACCTTCAGCGAAGGCGCACCCATTCAAGCATGTCTTTCGAATGCCACTCGACTGCTAGGAGGACATGCAGACTCCACACAGAAGGTAGTCCAGCCGAGAATCGAACAGGAGAACCTCTTTCTGTGAGGCAACAATGCTACTGCTGCACCACTGTGACTGGTAAAGATAGAGAAAAGCAGTACAGATCAGTAAGTATTTATGAAATGCCATTGCAAACACTAGATTTGTTATAAGTTGATGTAGGCTACCAAATCTCTCTTGCTGTCACTCTACACACACACACACACACACACACACACACACACACACACCTGTGCGCTCACTGTGGGAGAGAATGTATCCATTGTGCTTCTCTACAATTCTCCAATCTCCATTATATTTGGTCCTGTAAATCTCCTGCAGAAGTTGGCAGCATTATAAATGAATGCTGTATTTCTATCTCTCATGTGCTACTCAAAATCTTACACCACCTGCTCAGATTTTGTCCTAATGCTAGGGTCTTTGAGATTCTCTTTCTTTCACCTAATGAGCTGGTGTTGTTTTTCTCTCTGCTGATGTGCTTCTACACTACTCATAATCTCCAGTGTAGAGATTGTGTTGGTATGTTATCCTAACGCTAGGGCCTGTCTGTCTTGTCCATGACACAGAAGACACTTCCAAGGCTTCTGGTGATGTTTTGTCCTTATGGAAGAGATTTTTGTAAGTGAAAAGCAGGTCCATCAGACAACACAAACCCTACCAGCTGCCCAGGTCACACAGAGCTGGATCCAGCTATGCTAATGGGAAAGCAATGAATCTAAGATAAAAAATTACTTATGTAGATTGTTTGAGTTGTGATAAAGTTCAACAATACCTGTATGAATGTCCTAAACTGACTTTAAATCATATACATTAAAATTCAAAGCATATTAAAGAGCACAAAAGAAAGGCAGATGACAATGTGATGATTATATTGCAGAACCTATCACTTACTTTCAGAAATTGTTGACTCGGTATCATGTTACTAGATTTGAAAGGCTAGCAGACCTTTTGTTGAAAGCAAGTAAGGAATAACTCATATAATGAGACTGTAGTTGGAAGACCCAGAGTGTAACACTGCTGAAGAGATGGGGCAAAGGGTGATCTCATCTACTGTTTCAGGTCGCAACTGCACAAGGAAGGAGTACCCTGCACTACACATGGGTATACAAGCAACATGGGAAGCAGCCTAATCCATCACAGCAGGCTCCACAGGTTAAGGGTGAAGCTGACAGTTATAGTACATGCTTAGGTCTTAGGTACAAAAATGTTCATTATAACAAGAGGGGGCATGTACTGTACCAATATCACCTGAGACAGAATGGGGATCAAAAGCCATGGGAGACAGCAAGTGGGAGTAGCATTACAACAGAGGTAGTCTGCCTGAAGGCAACTGCTGCACCAAGCTATCACAAGGGTATGTACCCTATTGCCAAGAAGGATACAGCTGACAATGGAGTACCTTATGTATGTGTGGTTGTACACAGATATGCATGAAAACAAGTATGAGAAGAAGGCAGCAGGGAGTAGGCCCAGTCAGTGCCAGCACATATAGTCAGGAAACAGTTTCAGGGGGAAGCTAGTTAGTAGCAGTGAGCCTGAATATGAGTCACAGTTATTGAAAATTACTGGACTTCTCATGGAAGGGGCTACTTCAAGGAGGGAAAGACAGGAGGTAGTATCAAGCCTAAATTTGAGGCACCGCAGTAAGAAGATACCAGGCTTGCTTTCAAGGGAAAGTTTGGGAGAGTCCAGAAGAAATAGCTGTGACAGGCTCACCTCACACATATAGTAACTGTAGGCAGGTGAGCTTTGGGAGCACTGGAAGACACCGAAACTCAGACAGAGTGGTGAATGGGATTAGTGGAGCTTAACCAAAGAGTCTATTTGGTGAGGTGTTTAAAGTAAAGCCTATCCATGAGTATAGATGGAGTAGGCCCATTGCCAGCACAACATTTCAAGGTTCCTGCATGTTCTTATGACCAAACTGTACTTAATGAGCTGTTATTTTGTTCATATTTATGGGCCTGTGGTGTGACTGCAGACATCATAACCTGCTGTTTATCAAATTTACAGTTTAAGCCTTTAGATTTAAATATAATTTAGTGGTGGACTATGGAATAGATCCAGCTTGTGTATAATGTCATCTCTATGAATGGCAACTTGTGTATTCTTTAACTATTGACAATGTTCTTTTTTTGCAGCATGTTATCTCTGCTCAGATATTTTGCGCTGTTTATGTTTCAATTCACACTGTATGAAATAAAGTTATGATTTTCTTTTACTTAGTTAATATGTTGTTCTTCTGTATTAGATTTTGCAATACATTTGACATTTAACTATAATTTTATTATGTCAATGTGGAGCTTTCCTCCTTGGGCCTACACTGAAAATGGGAAGACTTTCTCAGTAAACAAACGTCAAATAAACAAATACATTTTAAGATTTAAAAGTAATTTAGTAGGCAATGGAGTGGTTGCAGTCACTGTCCCCCTCTGCACCATATTTTCTTTCCATACTCCTCCATGGGAATGGCCATGGCTATGTGTTGCCCACAGTATGGCAACAGGGGAATAGGATAATGTGGTGCCATGGGAATCTGATTTGCTGATCTGGTGGGTTTTCCACTAGTGGGGGCAGAAAAATGTCAGTCTTGACAATGGGACTGTCTAGACCTAGAAAAATAGGCAGCCATGGCCAAAGAAGAAAGTGATGCTGTCCTCTGAATGATGTGTGTCATCTAAGTACTCCCGCTAAACAATCTTGCACCATACATCCATTCACTTTCATAATCAGAGTAGGCATTTAACAGTGTCCTCATGTATGCATCACATTTTGTGAAAAGGGCCACTTTGCCCTCAGCTGTCATGTCTGGTCCAGGTCACTATGTGCAATGCCACTTGACATGTGTTATAAGATGCTCTATAATCCCTGCTGTGTCTTCACTTCCTCATGCAGGGCACAAAGCACACTCAACATCTCTGACGTAGTGCATTGCAATTGTGCCTGCATCACTGACCTACATATCTGCTGACTGATGCTAAAATTGATGCCCAGGTCAGGCAATGTCCTGGAGTCATGACAATGCTAGCCACCTATATATCTCTTCCCTATAGTGTGTGCATGCACCTCATAACTAGTTCATCTCACTGATATCAGCTGCTGTGGTCACGCATGTTTAGCTGAAGTGGGTTGCCAGAGGTACTTCTTTCCCATATACTGTATTTTACCTGATCGCATAGATGTGCACTCTCCAGTGTTAGTGTTGCTGACAATGGCACTATGTTATTACTGTGTTATTGAACTTAACCATGTGCAATGTGCCATCAGCATGAATTAAAGGTGGCTTGATGGCATCAGGCATGTTCTGAACTATTGTGCTCGACCTTCTATCAGTGGGACCCGTGAAAGCATTAAGATAACACACTTGTGGCAATGCAGGATCATAGGTGCCACTCCAACAAGAGTAAAACAGACTGATACATGTCAGTTATATACATAGCCTATATGGCTGCATATGTACCTCGAGGTCCAGGTTGTTGCAGTTACACGTCAGATGTACCTGAAAAACAAACAGTCATATATGTTCTGCTAATTAAGTCATTCATACTTGGTAAGTACTAATCTAGTGCATCATCGGACACCCAGAAAGTTTTTACTAGCCCAGCTCTCACAATCAAGCTATCACCAGCTATAAAGGTTTTCTCATCTGTCCTGAATGATAATTGAAATATCAGGCTTTGTATGCTGGATCCCATAATGTGGAGAATGAATAGCTGAAAACTTGCACTTACGTATTTTAAGTCTGGGATTGCCATTGCACAGAATATTCCCTTTTCTCAGTAGTATGTTGATTTTGCAGTTGATTTAAAGATAAATATATATATATATATATATATATTTATATATATATATATATATATAATATATATATATATATATATATATATATATATATATATATATATATATATACATATATATATTTATATATATATATATATATATATATATATATATGTTTGGAATGGATTTGGGGACTTGATGAATATGGGTCCCAATAGCTTTGTCGAATGGTACTTTGGTCGCCATCTGTTTAATCGACACAGTTTGGTTGTTGACTAAACAGATGGTTGAGAGGCATGCAAGTTCAACAATCCCCAGGTAGGGGAATATATACTTTTTCCTGGGGACTATGCAGTCTCAGATTTAGAATATATAATTAGCAGGGGTGTGAGGGTGCAGCCTCTCACATGGGAGGTGCAGACATGCTTGATTCCAGCAAAAAGCAATGCTTTCATTGTGTTTTTCTTTAAGTTTTGCTTGCGCTGAAATTAATTCTCTGCACAGTTGTAGTAGGTTGTCAATGTGCATAATGTTAGCAAATTTGTTTTGACAGTATTCACACTGACATAAATTTTATTTGATTAAATTTAAGTAAATCCATATATATATATATATATATATATAGAGAGAGAGAGAGAGAGAGAGAGAGAGAGAGAGAGAGAGAGAGAAAGAGATACACACACACACACACACACACACACACACACACACACACACACATATATATATATATATATATATACATATATGCATATATATATATATATATATATATATATATATAAAAAAAATATATATATATACATATATATACATATATATATATATCTATATCTAATCTATATATATAATATAGATAGATATAAATATATATATATATATATATATATATATATATATATATATATATATATATATCTATATATATATATATATATATATATATATATATAGATATATACATTGAACGTCCTTAATGGCATGGTTAAAAATTGCATTAAGAAGTTTGAACACACAGAAAACTGAATGCCCTTAACATCGAACAAACAAAAGCTTGATAAAGGAAAACTATTTCCTCTTTCAATCTTCCCATGAAGCCCCTCCCCAATAACACTAGCCTAAAATTTGTCTGAATATTAGCAGTGTTACGGGAAGGTTTTTATTAAGTTAAGGTGTAGGGTTAGGGTTGGGGAGGGGCAGCATTATGTTAGGGTTAGTACCTATTACTAAGGTTGGCAGGAGGGCTCCGCTCATCAACATAAGCACACATTAAAACATTTTTAGTAACATACATGTTCTCAAAAGATACAAATCAGTACTTTAACATATGAGCTTGACAGTTTAAAAATCCTGAAATATAATGTAGCAGAAGAATACGCTTTCCAGCTTGTCAAAAGCTTTGCCATCATTGTCAGACATTATGGGAGTAGCAGCAGCATTAATTTGTTTAGCAGAAACAGTTTTAGATACGTAAATTACTTCTGGATGTGCTACAGGGCTGGAAAACAAATACTTGTCTGAGGTACCCTGTTTAATTTGTCTGACTTTCTAAGGCAGGAAATTGACTGAGAAAAACATTCTGTAAAGCAGGCAACATATTTAGGCATATCCAAGTGTAATAAATCTTAATGCATTTTCTCTGCCATAGGAATTTTATTCTGCTTCTACTGAAAAACCTTTTTCATCTTACATATTGTCTCAGATAAAGGTAAATCTTAAAAAGAGAAATCTGAAACTATACTTTCCTCAGAATCAGAAAGTTTAGAGTAAGAAAAAATTCCAGAAATCAAGCCCCCCTCTTCCAGCAAAGACTGATCTTTTGACTGATAATTTATGTCAGAAAGAGAGGGAGGGAATTTTTTTCCTTTTTTTGCTTGAAGAAGAGGGCAAGGAAAAGGCAGTAATGAGTTGTTTAGCAAGTTCTAAGAAATCTTCCCTGTCCATAGAGATAGAAAGAGGAGACTGGAAGGTGTTCTCACTAAGTTCACTTTTCCTGGGAAACTCCTTGGAAAATGACTGACCTTTAGTATGCATTCTCATTCCAAATTCAGGTACCGTATCCTGGCTGAGTGAAGAATGGTCACTTGCTCCTTCCCCTGAGATCAACAAGAGTGTTTCGGTCCTGCCCATCAAGGGGTATCACTGAAGCTGCCACGGATGTGGCTATCCCCTGGCGCAACGCCAAGAAGACTGGGGAGGTGAGTAGACTGAGGAACAAGTGGCCACAGCAGAGTCAATAAGTAAGAGGAAATCTTGTAGTCTGGTGGTTGCTCCATGGTTAAAGTGAAAATGAAACCTCAAAACTGGATAGCTGAACCTGAATTAGGTCAGTGAGCCACTGACAGTCCCACATGAGCACAGTATCCTGCCCAAATGCACAAATACACAATACCTGAAGAAACATTATGTCAAAAGACAGATTTTTTTACACAAAAAGTTCATATTAGCATTTACACATAAACTTCATTGGAAATGCAATGTCAGTCCTAAAAACAATTGACTTCCTAGCAAAACACAATATTTCAGTCAGCAAAACACAAGCTTTCCTGAGAAAAATAAATTTAGTGGAAGGTTTTCCACAGCAGAAAATGTATCTGCCCAGACTTGAAGAATCACTAGCTGATCAGCCATTCCACTGGGCCCACTGAAGTGGTGCTCTTTGGCGGCAAAAAAAAAAAAAAAGATCTGAGAATATTTATACTCTGTTCTTTTATGGAGCGCCTCCTAAGCCCCTGATAGAGCATGTAGAAGGCACCATTAAGCTTTGAAAACTGGCTGATCACAAGGGGTAGGCCCAAACAGCCTGGACTACTGCAACACTAATCTATATAGGTTCATAGGTTCATAGGTGTGTACTAGGCTAATGGCTCTGGAGCCTTTACAAGCCTAGCCCATAGGATTATCCTGACATCATGCCACCTGACCTTAGTTATAGGTTCATAGGTTCATAGGTAGGTACTAGGCTATCTGCCTGAGGGCATTTATAAGCCTAGCCAGAGTGTGTCAGCTTTCGCCGCCCCATTGATTAATTAACTGAGCCTATGTCAAGAAGAGCCAACAAAGTGATCCCAGAGGTGTATTTTCTGTTACCCATCCACTCGTCAAGGTTTCTCTTGAAGAGTGTTAGTGAGACCCTCTGCCTAATGTAGTTAGGAATTTTGTTCCAAAGCATGGGTAGTCTCTGTGACAAGAATCTGTCCCTCCAGTATGTTCTATTTATTGTTGTGGTGAGGTTTAGCTCACTAGAGCGAATGGCTCACAGTGACTTGGATTTCTTTAGGTGGAGCATGTCCATCAATTCTGAGTTGGACATGGCTTTGTAAGTCAGATAGAGATCACCTCTGAGTATATATGCCACTGAGTATAGCTGGAATTTTTCCAGCCGGGCTACATAGGACATATGTTTGAGACCAGTAATCCTCTTGGTGAGGTACTTTTATGGTCTTTCCAGCTGTTGAAAGTGTCTTGTGAGGTACATCCGAAATGGGGCATTGTACTCTATGATGGGTCTGATGAGTGATGACTAGAGGGGCACTATAACCTCTTTATTTCTAGATGTGAACCCTTTAGTAATTAGATGGGCTATATAGAAGGATTTCCTAACTACTTTGGTAATATGATTGTCAAAGGAGAGATTACTATCTACCTGGGTCCCCAGATCTCTTATTACCTCTTCTGTATTAAGGGGGCTGCCACCTATGTGATAATTCATGGGTGTTTTGTTTTTCCCAAACGGGATGACTATGCATTTTTTGGCATTTAGCTTGAGACCATGACTTTGATGCCAGGTGTCTGTCTCAGTAAGGCCCTTTTGGAGAATGTCCGTGTCAGCCGGAGAGTCAATTATGGCTCCCAGTTTGCAGTCATTGGTGAACCTAGAAGTATATGCCAAACAGTAGGGGTCCCAGGACCGAGCCTTGTGGGACACCACTTGTGACTGGTTTAGAGTTGGACCTGGAGCCCTCTATTCTTACCGTGTGAGTTCTGTCTGTAAGCCAGTTGGCAACCCATCTTGTGACGTAGAGGTTTATTTTCAGTCTGATGAGTTTTTCTATAATTCCCGAGTGGGGAATGGTGTCAAAAGCCTTGGCGAGGTCAAGGTAGGCTGTGTGAACTACCTTCCCCTCATTTATGGCCTTGGTGACTGTCTTAAAGAAGTCAACCGGTTTAGTAGGCATTATCTGCCCTTAACAAAGCCGAACTGGGTCGGGTCAAGTGTTTGGAGGTTCCCAATTTCTTTGTTAATGAGGTCCATGATGATGCACTCCATAGCCTTGCAGACCAGGCTAGTCAGGCTTATGGGGTGATAGTTACCAGGGTCAGTTGTGGCCCCTCCTTTGTGGAGCGGAATAACCGTTGCTGTGCACCATTCTATGGGCACGTAGCCTGTGGAGAGGCTGAGGTTGAACAGTGTGTTTAGGTGGGGAGTTAGTTCGTTCTGTAGTTCGTGCAAGACGCAGCCTGGGACACCATCTGGCCCCATTGATGCTGTGCTTTTGGCTTTTGAAAGGGCTGTTTTCACTTGTGCTTCTGTGATTTCCAGGACACTACACTTTTCCGGTATTGTTGTGGGCCCTTTTGGGGGTGAGAGGGGGGTGAAGTTTGCACTGAATCTATCTGCCAGGATGTTGGCAATATCAGTGGGTTCAGTATATTTTGTGCTATTTTGCACTAGCTCAGAGCATATCTGAGAGTTGCCACTTAGATTCTTGACATAGCTAAAGAAAGCTTTGTGGTTATCTTTTGAATCCTTGGCTATTTTTCTTTCAAAGTTAGCCTTGGAGGATTTTATGAGGGACCTTAGTTTCTTACTGATACTGATCAGGGATGTCTTTCCTTCTTGGGATTTGCTTTTTTTCTGAACTAGTTTCCTCCTTCTATTGTATAGCCGGTTTATGGCAGGGGTCCACCAGACTGGTTTCCTTCTCTTAGGGGAGTGAGTCTTGGTTTTGCTAGGGATGGCATGATCCATGCATCCTTGTAGGTGCTCATAGAGTGCATTTGTAAAGGTTCCTGCATCTTGGACACTGTTATCCTTTAGCGTGAGAGCTGTGAAACTTACCACCTCTGTCTTAAGTAAGGTGAAGTTTGCTATAGAAAAGTTTTTCACTGTGGTTCCCTTGGTTGGAGGTGGTGGTGTGGTGCGGACATCAAGAGTGATTAGTTTATGGTCTGATCTAACCAGTGACGGGTTGACCTCTGGTGTGGAACACCTGTCACCTATGTTGGTGATGACCAAGTCCAATATGTTTTCACCTCTGGTGGGGGAGTTTACCAGCTGATCCAGGGTATTTGAGTTGATAAATTCCAGGCAGCGCTGGACCTGGGAGTTTGTACTTGAGTAGTTTTCCTGGTTAATGGTAGGGTAATTTAAATTGCCCAATATCAGGGTGTTCGGTAAGGCCTTCTTGTTTTCCAGTGTCTCCAGAAAAGCGGAGTGGCAGTCCTGGGTCATGGAGGTTGATCTGTAGCAGACCACAATTTGTGTTGCAGATTTGCCTGATGTTAGTTGCACATGGATGATCTCAGAGGTATCATGCTGCACCACTAACCTGGAGGTGTAGGTATCCTTGATGAATATGGATACACCCCCCCCCCCTTTGTGTTTCGGTCCATGTTCTGTGGCCGAAATGTGTGATATGAGTTGTAGCCCGGTAGTGCTGGGGTGCTCTGTGGAGCCTTGAATCAGGTTTCAGTTACTGCACAGATGTCAACATTCTCCATACTGAGGAGTGCTTCGAGCGCATGCATTGTGAGATTTAAACTCCTGGCGTTGAGTAGCATAACCCTAATTTTTTTATTTGTGCTGTTTATGGAGGTGGGTTTGACTTTTGAGCCTTTCTTCCCAGTGCCTCTGTCAAGTAGAGCCACTGGAGTGATCCCCGGGGTGAATTTTCTATTTCCCATCCACTCATCAAGATTTCTCTTGAAGAAGGCCAGTGAGGTTTTCTGTTTGACATGCATGGGAAGTTTATTCCAGAGCATGGGTGGTCTCTGGGTTATGAACCTGTCCCTCCAGCTTGTTCTGTTGATTGTGTGTTGAAGATTGGAAACATGTAAGCACCGGGGTACTTTTTTACTCCTTGCTGTGACCTGAAAGTGGACATGACTTCTTTAGACGCTGGCTTCAGCAGAACACCTTCCTGGTACAACCTTGAAACTAGAATCCTCTTCATACTCAGGGTCTATAGAGACAACCTGCTGAAACACCATGATGGATGCCTCTCTAAGGTTGGTTCCTGGCACCAGCTTATCAATGCTTTGTGAGATACCATTTACATCACACACTCTGGCAGTCTGTACTGGTACAAGTACAGTGACCTGTGGGAACACTCACTAGAGCTGTATTACTACTGACAGCAGAAGTTAGGGAGGAGGAGACAACTTTTTGTCATGACCATTTCACATTTAGTTTGTCACTGTACATTCTCACTATTACCATTTGATGTAATTGCCTTCTGTTGTCAGAGATATGTAGTGCTGATTATTGTCTGTTTTATGTGTTACAGTATCCAATTCAATTAGGTAGTCTTTTTAAGGAGAGTGGCAGGCTTTCCAGGTGGTTAAATGTAATTTGTAGCCATCTTTACAGTAATATTTGAATGAATTGTTATAAATGTGCACTGATCTGCTGTAGTTGTTTCCTACATTTGTTTGCTTTTCTCTTTCTGCAGGGTCATCTGTGGTGCAGGCAGAAAAAAGGTGGCGAGCTAGGATTGCAGTGGCCATAGTGTGCTCTCTTGGTCACAAGCACCCCCTAGGCTGTCGCCTACAGATGACCCAGCCTTGTTACAGTCAAATGCTTCCATTAGATTTGGAGATCTTCATTGAGGAACATTGACAGAACTCACATCCCTGTGGCAAACATCTCCACCTCCCCATCCAGTGACAGAAATAGAGGGGTAGTGAACTCTGCTCCTTCATCTCTCTCTCTCTCTCACTGGTCAGATCCTATAGTGTCTGGATCACTATGCAATCTTGCATCATCTGAATCATACCCCAGGCTTTGTTGTTTCACAGCATGGTACCAACTGGCAAAAACTGCAGTGCCTAGTTTACATGGCATACAGAGCATGAGTCATGCAGAGAGTATGCATAATTATCTTACCTTTCAGAATGCTTAATAAGCTCAGTGAGAGCCATGCATTTTGTTGTGTGCTAACTTCGATGCTATTATGATAAAATAATTATTAATTATTTCAGATCAAATTAAATACAGATACATATTTTGCGAGCATCTGCTATAAAAAGCAAATTAATTGGTTCAATTGTAAAGTCATGCCAATACATTACAAGGATGCACATTTCTTGAACAGATACTGCACTACCCTATTTTGCAATTTTCAAAAATAATTAATGTCTGCTACAATTATTAAGCACTCAGTAATGCATAACGAAATGTATTTAAACAGTGTTAAGTCACTATTTCTTTCTGCTTTTTTAACCTCAGCTCTTAGTTAGCAATCACTTAATCAGTATATGGCATCTGTTTTTTTTTTCCTGAGGATTAATTTGAACTTCTGATATTATGAGATATGTACTGTGTGAAGTGCAACCTGTCTGGCCCTCTATAATTAGGATTTAGAGTACAGAAGGTATATGAAGCCAATGCTTTCAAATGAGTAGGTATTGAATAAAAGTAAGTTTATTCTGAAAGTGGCAATTAACTTACTGAGCTAAAGTACTACTATACATTTGGTTTGTTTGATTTATTCTCAAATGATCTCATTTTTGTGACAATTGATGTCATTGATTTATTTTCATGTATACCCCACCATGAAGGTATGAGATCATTTGAGGATATGATTTTTCTCGACAAAAAGTTGTCACATTTGGAGAAGAATGCAGTGGTAGCATTGGTGGATGTTGTACTAAAGAATAACTTTATGGTCTTTAATGATGAGTATTACCAGCAAATTAGTGGAGTAGCAATGGGTGCGGCTTGACTCCACATATGCTAACATTGTGTTAGCAGCTTGGGAGTCCAATTTTGTTCACAACTCAGAATATACTCAATATTGGACTTTACAGGCGGTTTCTAGATGACATAGTTATTTTTGGATTGGGGTAGTGAAAACTATCGGAATTTATGAATTATCTACAGAATACTACTAATTTTTAAAATTCACGCTTACGTCCGTAGATAGGTTACAATATTTGGACGTTGAAATATACAAGAACGTGAATAATAGGGATTTTGAAACCAAGGTTTTAGGAAAAACACCTTCTGCAATTCCTATTTACATTTCACTAGCGCACCCCCACACTGTAAAAAGAATATTGTCAAGGGACAATTTGTGAGGGGTGTCGTATGACTAGTAAAGATGATGACTTTATTAAGGAATGCAACACACTGGAGGGAATGTTTTAGCCAGGGCTACCCCTATGAATTTGTTTCAAAACTAGAAAAGAGGTAGAGGAAAATAGATTAGGTAAATATAAACCTATAAAAGGTGTAGAATTAATTGTAAATAATGTCAATTTGCCATCTTTTAATAAGCAGAATAAAACTAATGTAGTCAATGATGGACAGTATAATTCAGCATTAGTGATGGAGTTTAATAATTTGAATATTAAAGTAAGAAAGATTTTCCAGAAAGAATGGAGCAATTTTGTTTCATACACTGACATCTTGAATAACAAGAAAGAGATGCCTAAGGTTGTATACAAAAATGGCAGAAGCATTAAAAATTTGTTGGAAAATAATAAAATAGGTAATAGTAATGAAATTTTTATGAAAATGTCACTATATGATAAAAATAGAAAATATGGAACATATCAATGTGGACACTGTAATCAGTGCCCACACATTAGTAACAAGATGGAAATATTGGTACCAACAAGGGGCATTAATATAACTGCCTCTGGATATTTTAACTGTGATACACAGGGAGTGGTGTATTTAGCTATGTGTTTGGAATGTAAGTCATATTATGTGGGGAAGACTGAGAGGGCATTAAAAAAGAGAATTTATGAGCATATTTACGAGATATCTAAGAGAAAAGAAACAAATGCTCTGTTCAAACACACGTTAGATTGTAATAATGCCAAATTCACCTTCTTTGTATTGGAACAGGTCAAAAGAGAAATAAGAGGGGCCCTTGGGAAGAAAAATTAGAATTTAAGGAGCTCTGGTGGCAAATTTTATTAGATGCTACTAATTTCCCAGGGCTTAATGACCACATTTCCCTAACCTCAGTGTTAAAACTAAGAGCAGCCAAGATTTAGCTTTACTTGTAATTGCTCTTTTAGGTCAGCAGATGGTGTTAGTAGGCCAGGAATGAATTTTTCATGAAACAAAGAATACAAAAGGTTTTAAAAGGTATAAATATTTAGTAGTTTTTATTACATTTGTATTTATTTACTTAATGTGGTTTTAAATAAATTATTGAGTGATCATGAATTTTAAACTAATGAAGAAGGGAGTTTTTTAAAATCAAATATCGAAGTGTGTTTTAATAGTTGTAAATGGTAACTTCAAATGAGCCTTGTAAACAGATGTTTTTAATGTTAATCATGAATTTAATGAATTTTATTGGTCGGCACAGACCACATGTGAGTATATTAGGTGATTTTAAATTACATTTGTTAGTCTGAAGAAGTCTTACATGTTTGTGGAGACGAAAACGCATTGGTGGATGTTAACAGCGTTTACGTTTTGCAGTGATTTGTTTTCTGTGCTTGCAATAAAGTGTGTTGGTCATCGCTGGTGAACTGCTTCCGTGGTTATTGGATTTATTGCACATGGATGATCTCAGAGGTATCATGCTGCACCACTAACCTGGAGGTGTAGGTATCCTTGATGAATATGGATACACCCCCCCCCTTTGTGTTTCGGTCCATGTTCTGTGGCCGAAATGTGTGATATGAGTTGTAGCCCGGTAGTGCTGGGGTGCTCTGTGGAGCCTTGAATCAGGTTTCAGTTACTGCACAGATGTCAACATTCTCCATACTGAGGAGTGCTTCGAGCGCATGCATTTTGAGATTTAAACTCCTGGCGTTGAGTAGCATAACCCTAATTTTTTTATTTGTGCTGTTTATGGAGGTGGGTTTGACTTTTGAGCCTTTCTTCCCAGTGCCTCTGTCGAGTAGAGCCACTGGAGTGATCCCCGGGGTGAATTTTCTATTTCCCATCCACTCATCAAGATTTCTCTTGAAGAAGGCCAGTGAGGTTTTCTGCTTGACATGTATGGGAAGTTTATTCCATAGCATGGGTGGTCTCTGGGTTAGGAACCTGTCCCTCCAGCTTGTTCTGTTGATTGTGTGTTGAAGATTGGAAATATGAAAGCACCGGGGTACTTTTTTACTCCTTGCTGTGACCTGAAAGTGGACATGGCTTCTTTAGACGCTGGCTTCAGCAGAACACCTTCCTGGTACAACCTTGAAACTAGAATCCTCTTCATACTCAGGGTCTATAGAGACAACCTGCTGAAACACCATGATGCATGCCTCTCTAAGGTTGGTTCCTGGCACCAGCTTATCAGTGCTTTGTGAGATACCATTTACATCACACACTCTGGCAGTCTGTACTGGTACAAGTACAGTGACCTGTGGGAACACTCACTAGAGCTGTATTACTACTGACAGCAGAAGTTAGGGAGGAGGAGACAACTTTTTGTCATGACCATTTCACATTTAGTTTGTCACTGTACATTCTCACTATTACCATTTGATGTAATTGCCTTCTGTTGTCAGAGATATGTAGTGCTGATTATTGTCTGTTTTATGTGTTACAGTATCCAATTCAATTAGGTAGTCTTTTTAAGGAGAGTGGCAGGCTTTCCAGGTGGTTAAATGTAATTTGTAGCCATCTTTACAGTAATATTTGAATGAATTGTTATAAATGTGCACTGATCTGCTGTAGTTGTTTCCTACATTTGTTTGCTTTTCTCTTTCTGCAGGGTCATCTGTGGTGCAGGCAGAAAAAAGGTGGCGAGCTAGGATTGCAGTGGCCATAGTGTGCTCTCTTGGTCACAAGCACCCCTAGGCTGTCGCCTACAGATGACCCAGCCTTGTTACAGTCAAATGCTTCCATTAGATTTGGAGATCTTCATTGAGGAACATTGACAGAACTCACATCCCTGTGGCAAACATCTCCACCTCCCCATCCAGTGACAGAAATAGAGGGGTAGTGAACTCTGCTCCTTCATCTCTCTCTCTCTCACTGGTCAGATCCTATAGTGTCTGGATCACTATGCAATCTTGCATCATCTGAATCATACCCCAGGCTTTGTTGTTTCACAGCATGGTACCAACTGGCAAAACTGCAGTGCCTAGTTTACATGGCATACAGAGCATGAGTCATGCAGAGAGTATGCATAATTATCTTACCTTTCAGAATGCTTAATAAGCTCAGTGAGAGCCATGCATTTTGTTGTGTGCTAACTTCGATGCTATTATGATAAAATAATTATTAATTATTTCAGATCAAATTAAATACAGATACATATTTTATGAGCATCTGCTATAAAAAGCAAATTAATTGGTTCAATTGTAAAGTCATGCCAATACATTACAAGGATGCACATTTCTTGAACAGATACTGCACTACCCTATTTTGCAATTTTCAAAAATAATTAATGTCTGCTACAATTATTAAGCACTCAGTAATGCATAACGAAATGTATTTAAACAGTGTTAAGTCACTATTTCTTTCTGCTTTTTTAACCTCAGCTCTTAGTTAGCAATCACTTAATCAGTATATGGCATCTGTTTTTTTTTTCCTGAGGATTAATTTGAACTTCTGATATTATGAGATATGTACTGTGTGAAGTGCAACCTGTCTGGCCCTCTATAATTAGGATTTAGAGTACAGAAGGTATATGAAGCCAATGCTTTCAAATGAGTAGGTATTGAATAAAAGTAAGTTTATTCTGAAAGTGGCAATTAACTTACTGAGCTAAAGTACTACTATACATTTGGTTTGTAATGGGAGAATGGAAAGAAAATTGTGCCCTTTTCTGTGGCATACAGCTCTGGTAATGGGTTAGTTCTCCAGGGTGGAATAAAATAACATTCCATATGCCAGTCTATTTTTCTCTTAGGTATTTCCCTTGCTAACAGATGAACCAAACTGTCGCTAGATTGTTTCAAAAGGCAGGTCAGGTTACCTACTCTTTTTAGAGTTGCTATGGCAGGAGGCAGGACA
>NC_056734.1:283782746-283905246 GCF_019279795.1 Protopterus annectens | reverse complement strand
ACACGCACATGACCTATTCACTAGTACCTATATGTTTATATTTATAGTTTTATATGTGTATGTATATATATATATATATATATATATATATATATATATATATATATATGTATATATATATATATATATATATATATATATACTATATATATTTATATAGAGAGAGAGAAAGAGAGAGATATCCACTCACAGCACACACACACACACACACACACACACACACACACACACACACACACACACACACACACACACACACACACACACACACACACACCACGCTAAGTAATGTTGATCCAGCTAAAACAATTACATTTTGTTTTGCAGGAGGAAGAAGTGTCTTCTGTATCTGCATACAAGTTGAAAGTCAAAATCAATACACTTACTTAGTGGGGGTATGGGAGCTGGGTCTTAATCCCCCCCAGTAATAAGTTTTAACATCCCTGTATCTGCTCATGATGCTATTTTGGTCCGAGGGTTTATTTAGCGTACATTCCAATACAGCTGTATTAATTTCTTCATATTTGTGGCTTCATGTTTTTTCACACTCTTTGCCCCAGCTGCCTCTTGCCCATCAGCCCTCTCCAAATCTGGTCATTCTCACTCATCAGGGTGAGAGTTGACTTGAAGTGGCCATCGTTTTAGACAGCCATTAGAGGTTATTGAAGGGTTTTCTTCTTAGTCCTATTGTGCTGACAGATACCCAGCTTGTGTTGTCATAGGAGAACATGCAATGGGCTGCTGGTGCTGATCATTGCTCAGTTTCATAAGGGACATTACCAGCAAGCAGCCCACCCTCTCTCCTCAAACATGAGAAGTGGGAAGTGGTTTTCCTGGCATACACCACTGAAAAGCATGTCCCTGTGTCCTCTCCAAGTGCCTTGCTACCTTTCCATTCCTCTCTTCCATGAAGCCAAGTTATATTTCTGGTTTTATATGGAACACAATGTGACTGAATGAACATTCATGGTTTCAGAGGTGGCTTTAATGGACATCACTAAGTGATGACAGGATAAATTTAATGCACTGTATTAATATTTGGTGCAGAAGTAAGCTTTTAATTAAAATGATGCAACATAGATAACTTACTGAACTTAACCACTGATTTCCCTCTGTCTTAAAACCCCTGTGCTGGTCTGCCCCTCCACCTTAAAGGAAGTAAACACTTGTCTAAGAAGAACTGCACTGGAATTGTCTTCATAATATGCAAATGTTCTGAAAACTGCCTTGCCAAAGTGGAACCGACATCAGCTATTCCAGCCACATTTGCCTAATTAATTGTACCATTGTAGCAACTGTTCTTTTGGCCTTTCCAAATCATTTGTTTTAAAAACTGTAAGATACTTGATGTTCTGCTTGGTGGAGTGTGGATATCATAGAAGGTCTGTTGCCTTTTTCATTGCACTATACCATTTTTTATTAATTATCTTTTATTGTAGGGTTGCATGATGCATGACTCATGTAATGGTCTGCCTGATTTAAAATGCTCTAATATCACTCCCATTCCTGAGCATTTCATTTACTGTTTACTAATCTGGGTTCTGACCCAAGTCTTTATTAATTCCTTACCTGATGCCCAGTTCATCACTCACTCACTCACTCACTCACTCACTCACTCACTCACTCACTCACTCACTCACTCACTCACTCACTCACTCACTCACTCACTCACTCACTCACTCACTCACTCACTCACTCACTCACTCACTCACTCACTCACTCACTCACCCACTCACTCACTCACTCACTCACTCACTCACTCACTCACTCACTCACTCACTCACTCACTCACTCACTCACTCACTCACTTTTGCTTAGTGATCAGCACAAACTCCAAATAATGTGCGAGGTGTTACCCACTTCACTACACTAATACCACCAATTCAGAGTTAACTATTCTTCTCTACATCCACTACTCCCATAAAAACTCCATCTCTTTAAAAGAACAAGTTTTAAAATACACTAAACAACTATAATATCACTTGGAACAATACAGCCAAAAATTATATCGTGCTTACAACCCACAATCACTCACTTTTTAAGGTTCACCAAACACTACCAATATAACAATAACCTAACCTCCTTTTAAACAAGCAAATGTCATCTATTACAATCTTCCTTTATTTTACTGAGTCTTTATTTTTAGCAAACCTGTTACTCAGACATACAACAGCTCACTTTCTTCTGCTTAACTTCAGCTTGAATTATAATAGTAAATGCAAGCCTCACCTGCTTCTACTACTTCAATAATAGAAAAACACACACTCAGTAGTTTACTCTCTCCAACTTCCAGAATCAATATTCCAACTTTCAATATTGCACAATTCCTCTACTTCTCCTCCCAGCTCTACTTTAGCCAACCACTACCTACAACACGCCAGCACTCCAGAAATTTCCAACAAAGTCACTCATACTCTCTGTTATGAAATTCATTATCCCGTGCAATTCATAATGCAAAAAGCATTCACAACAAGCTCAATAAAATCATTGCCTTTCTTTTTTTTCTTCAAAGTCCCTTCATCTATTTGCTATTACAGAATCTTGGCTCAAACATAACCACCACAACCTAAACCATTTCCTTCAAAGACTATAACTGCCAATTGATTCCCACCCTTGCCTTTGTACTGGAGGTTGTGTTATGCTACTTCACAGCTCAACTCTCAACCTATCTGTAGTAGCTCAGGCCGTCCTCATCAATTACCATGAGTCTAATTGGATTCTTACTAAACTTTCAGACAAGGGCTACCATCATCACTATTTTGCATTTGTCTATCTACTTTTCCCTGCAACTTTGCAAAATTTGCAGCTCTGAAAAATAGAATCCTGACCAGTATCCCTCCAGGCAAACACGTAATTATCCTTGAGGACTTCAACTTATTTTTAGTGCAGTTGCATCTAGAAATCTCAGAACTCCATGAATGGTGATTATGGCTACCAAACCTAATTTTAAAACTAACCACCAGTCACTTCTTGACACCATAATTACCTCCCACCCAAGTAGCATAAATCATCCATCCACCTTCAGCGACCACTGCCATTTAACATTTCACATTCAAAATCTAAAATTAAAATATTCCCTTAGAATGATCTAAAACAGATGAAAACATTCCACCAAAATAAGTAGGCTGAAAGACCATGTTGCATCAATAGACTGGTCCCCATTTCTCAGCCTCATTGATCCAAACTCTTCTTGTCAGCTTATTCTCACAACTTTTACCAGGCCATCAAAACTCACACTTTTTCATAATCACCAGGCTGTTTAAACGTAAAAAGATTGAATGCCTCTCAAAAAACCTGAAAACTATAACGCATTTTTATGACAAAGTCTTGGAAATTCTGGAAGAATGGCTGCAATCCTAACTCTACAGAGCAGTACATTAAGTTACCGAACAGCACTTAACAAGACAAGGCATAAAGCTAAGCAACTCATATAAAAAAATTATCCTCCCTTACTCCTACATAACATTTCTGGTGTGAGATAAATAACATATCTGGTAGAAGTGCATCTAATGAAAGCTCCTCATTCCTTAGTCTACTAGAATTCTCTCACCTCCATGCAGCAAAACAATACACTCTCTTCCACACAAATTCACCCAAATTCCACTAAATACCTCACACTTTTCTACTTCTCCAAAATCCCAGGCAAAATAATTATACCTGTGCTAGAAAAGACTTCTCTAGACTCTCTGTCTTGATAACATCTGCCCTTGGTTTCTCTATCAATGTAGAGATTTTATAGTCACACTAAAAGGCATCTAAATCTTAACCTCACAGCCAGTATGATGACCTCTATTTGGAAATCAGCATTTGTCAGACCAGTAGCAGAAGATCACAAATCCTCTTTAGCCTCCCAGTTCTATCCAATCTCAGTCATTTACAACAAACTTGTCACTTACCTTGACAAGTACCACTTACCTGCTCAGAAGCAGCACGTCTTTTGGCCAGGTAGAAATACCATGACCTCTTTCTGGATACTCACTGATAAGATCCTCACTAACATGGATAAATGTAACCTCACTGGAGCAATATTCATTGACCTTACCCAGGCTTTTGTCCTGGTTGACCACTCTGTCCTATAATTCCCACTTATAAGATATTGGTGTAAGCTCTTAACCCACCCAATGGATCAAAAATTTGCTGACCAATAGGTTTCTAAGGAACTAATTCTTGCACCAATACTATTCACTGTTTTTTTATAAATAAACTGCCTATTGATTCATCTTCAACTCCTTCTTTATGCTTATGATATGGTTATCTATAGATCCTTCTCTTCTCATTACAGCATCCAAAATCAACTTAAAGCTGGCCTTTTACAACTAAACTATTGGTTTTGTTCTAAAAAATCTACTTCTCAAGCCTACAAAAAAAATTCTGTTTAGCACAAAGACAGCCACTAAAACACTCATAAAACATATACCATGGCAACAAGGAGCTCAATGGAACAGTTTATTGAATATAAACACAAATTTAGCACTTTCATCATAGTATATATACATCAGAATAATTTTTTTTACCAGTGTTGATTATTAAATAGTAAATAAATAATCCTCCCCCTTCCTACTGAGCCAACAGTCATTGCGCTGCCATCAATAAATTAATTAAAGAATAAAAAAAAAATTCCCTGCAGTTTTACACCATTGATCTAAGTGGCATCAAGTTCCAGGTTGTTGTGGTTTATATTTTTGAGTGTTTTAGTGGCACTCATTTCCTTCTTGGTATTTAGAATTGCTGATATGTCATCTCCAGGCACTGGCTGAGCTTCACCAAATTTTTTTATGTTACATGAGGAACATACTGTCTCCCTGGGTAATCTTATCCTTTTATTTGAGAAGTCAGCTCAGCAGATACCTTGTTTTAATTGGAAGGGAGGAGTGAGTGATGGATTCAAAATTAGCAGATACCATTATTCATCTGGGGATTGTGCCTACCGCACAAACAGCAACAGTATTAATCCAGCACAATATTTATCTGATTGAGGGATACCTCCTCATATGTATTATCAAACATTAAATCAAACATCTTATCAATATAATCATTGGTATTCATCACCTCTAAACCCCCATCCTTGTTAATCTCCAGTTTGATCTCATCTCTGACAAGGAAAGAACCAGTCAATGGAATGGAGAGGGATTTGGGCTGAATTCCAATCAGAGATGTATACATGATTGGTACAGCAAGAAGATGGACTTGGGTATAATTATGGACACCATGGCAATTAATGGATCTTTTGAAAAACAACTATGGGCATTCAAATTCAAATTAACCAAATATTAGAAGTTACAGGTGGAGAACAATTATTTTAGATAGTACATTAGACTGAAAAGAGTCCCCAAAGGGCTCAGATACTGGACATACCCTACTGGGTTATTAGAAGGTTCTCCTCTACATCACATTTTAATAGATTTATTTGATCAATTTGGATGTAAGCTCACGGAGATATCTATCAGGCCCAATTTGTAGTATATGGACAACCTGGAAAATGACATTACTGTTTGGACAATAACTTAACTGGTGATTTGCTGTGTTCTGTGTGGCAAAGTGAGTATTATAATGTATTTGATAAAGTATATAGTTATTCTTCATGTAAAAGCAAAGAAAGAAAAAAGTTGTATAGATATAAAAAAGAACTATGAAGGGGGGGATCTTATCCTCTTCCCTATAGCAAGAGAAATGCTGGCATAGATCGATCGTTTCATAATGACGAGGCCAGGGCTAACCATAATGTTGATTTTAATTATTCTAACAATTTTGGACAACAGGGTGAGGACACTCCTTAAGATTTTCCACCCCTGAGGAGATGCAAAAGGATAAAAATAAGGAAAAGGGAAGAATGCAATACACCTTGGAGGAAGTACAGGTGTGGGGGGTGCCATAGCACACGAGTCACTCACAGAGGGACAGGAGGAAGGAGAAAGGAATGGGTTATAAGAGGCAGAGAAAGCAATTACAGTGTCAAACACTGTGATTTTAAAGTTTTCAGTTACAATGGCACAACTCTTAATTGTAAATAGGCTAATTTATTTGTAAAGGGTTTAACATTTGTACCTACTAGAAGAGCTAAGGTAGATGATGTGTTAATTGATTTTAAATTATTTACCAGGAACTTAAACTTATGTTTATATTTTACAAATGAAAGGGCTTGGGGTAAAAAAGTATTTTCTGTGTGTCGTAGATCAAGTACCTTTAACCTGTAATGTACCCCATGATAATGTATTTTGAAAAAAAATAGTGAACAGGATATAAGACAGGCGTTGTATAAAAAAGTGAGGATAAACAGCATTAATTTAAGTTCTGGTGAACAGATCTTATTAAAACAAATTATAAATAAACAGATTAGCTGGACAAAGGCAGACAATGGTGGAGGTTTAGTGGTGATGAATACTAATGATTATATTATAAGATGTTTAATTTGCTGTTTGATAATATATATGAGGAGGCATCCTTCAATCAGAGAAACATTGCATATCAAAGAACTGACAACATTTTATATGACTAATTATTACAGGGACAGATCACCAAGAATGACTATGACTAATTAAGAGTGACCAATCCTTGAACTCCCACCATACTTGAGATCCCCATAATACATGAGACTGTCGAGGATCCACCCTTGCCTCCCACTGTAGATGCAAAACTATCCAAAACTTTTACTATGGTGAAATTTGTAGATTTTAAACTTAAGGGTATGGTTAGTAATATACTATACTTATACAAGTAGTTGTGGGACCTATTAACAAGGATTTCTGATACCCTATATAATGACAATATGATTTTTGTTACTATAAAAATTAAAGACTTATTTTCAGTCATTCCCCATAATGTAACGGTTGAGTGGTTTTATGATTTTTTTATGTGAAAACAATGAAATGGTCTATAATACCATCCAGCTATTGAGACACTTAATGGAAATTATATTGGTAAGTAACTGTATTTTTTTTTGAGGGGCAGTTTTTTAGACAACAGACAGGCATGGTGATGGGCACAGCCTGCACTATATATTCCCCAATTTTATTATGGCATACTGTGAGCAAAAATTTTGTTTAGTTCCAAATACAGCAAATTCTGGTAACTTTATGGTAGTTTTTTAGATGACATAGTTATCTTTTGTGTTGGTAGGTTTATATATATATATATATATATATATATATATATATATATATATATAGGTAGAGGTATAGATATATAGATATTTTTCATTTAGTAATAAGATCAAGAATGTGGGAGCAATTAAGTTTTGCTCCTTGGTTTATTTATGACATTAATTGATTTTGAATGGTATTGTTTTGATTCAGTAATTAATTTATTGATGATGGCCCAATGAATGTTGTCTCAGTAGGAAGGGGAGGGGGGTTTATTTACTACTTAAGAATCAACACTGGCAATGCATTTTATTCTGATGAAGTCCATATCGTAGGACAAAAGTGCAAAATTTGTATTTCTATTCAATAAACTGAGTTGCATTGAGCTCCTGGTTGCCAAGGTATATGATTTGTGAGTGTTTGTCATAAAGGAAAGTCTCACTAAAACCATCAACCCTCTCCATAACAAAAACAAAACCTAGACACTAACTTAATTGAAACCACCATATTATTTACATGCATTGGCATTTGGTATGACCAGTCCCTCAGCTTCCAAGACCACATTCAGAAAGTCAGATTCAAAGTCAACTACCTCCTTTTCTGGGCTCAAAAGATATCTTATTTCATCTCACATCCTGATAGAGCAGCTTAGCAAAATGGTGTCCTGCTTTTTCAAATGGAATATGGTCACCACCCCCTTACACACACACACACACACACACACACACACACACACACACACACACACACACACACACACACACACACACACACACACCCACACACACACACACACACACACACACACACACACACACACACACACACAAAAACACTATCACCTTGTGATTTCTTTTTAATAAAATCTTCCGTTTTGTCTCCAATTCTCGTTGGAGTGAACATCACTGCTACCCCTTAGAAAATAAAGTTTATCTTCCCACTGAGGACAGAGATAACTTCATTCTTGGCTTTCTTCTCTTTACATTCCTATGTCAAGACATACCATCACTCCTAATTATGAGACTAACTACATTGAACCTATGCTGCACCCTATGAATCCAATTCATTCTTGGCCCTACTCTGATAACTCCATCTACTAAACTTCATTTCACACACCACCACTTCTGTGTTTCTGCTCCTAAACTGTGGCAATCTTTGTCACCTGATCTTATTGAAACCAGAGACTACAAGTAGTCCAGATGTCACTTCAGACAATACCTTACTGAGCAATATAAATGTACTGGTCTACTTTGTTTCATTGAATCTCATTTCACTGAATTTCATTTCACCCCAACCACATCGCTGAAAACACAAATTACTGAAAACTCATTTCACTGAATCTCATTTCACTGAATGGAACTTAGTATATATGGCACTGTGTAGAGTACTATAAGGCAAGTGAAAGGTATATGCCCTTTTCCCCACTGTAGTGCGATTCAGGAGTTAATATATATAGTTAGGGTATGTGTGGAGGGGCACAGCCCCCCACATTGTGGGGTGTGGGGGGGGTGCAGCCCCCCATCTTGTTTGTTTTATATTCTATTTCACCAAAAACTTCAGAAACAATACATTTTAAACAATAGACATGCATAAGTGTAACACCAATGACTAACTCTCTCCAGAAGACAATATGTAGTCAAACTAAGTGGTGGGCTGTGACCCCCCCACACCCCGCAAAGTGGGGAGCTGTGCCCCCCACACCCCACCTAACTATATATACTAACTCCAGGATTGCACTAAAGTGGGGAAAATATCATATACCTTTTACTTGCCTTACAGTACTCTACACAGTGCCATATATACTAAGTGCAGTTCAGTGAAATGAGTTTTCAGTAATTTGAGTTTTCAGTGAAGTGGTCAAGGTGAAATGAAATTAAGTGAAATGAGATTCAACAAAACAAAGTAGACCCAAATGCACATGTCATATCTCAGGTCATGTCACCTAATTCTCATGGTTGCACTATTGTATTTATCTTAAAAATTCTTGGTTGTTTAATCTCCTACTGTCTTCCATCTTATAAACTCATACCCACTGCTTCCCCATCTGCCCCATCCATTCCCTACTATGTTTCTAATATTCACGTCTCCTGTTATCAGCTCTTCTGTTGCAGCTCTTACTATTCTGCAAGTTCTAGTCTCTTCACTTCTGAAAGTGCTCTCCATACTTGTATATACAATATTCTTTTGGCTGGACCACAATTACCTCACCTATAACACATGTACTATGCAATGTATACTCCTGATCCTACTTCTTTTTATGTCTTCATGTAAATATACATATATTTTTTACAGCTATGCTATGTCATATCACTATACTTTATATTCCAGTTATGCATTTAAATGTTATTTTAATGGTGTTACTATGTATGTAACACAGGCTGATCCAGCAAATGGTCAGTTTTTTTATTGTTTTTAATTTAACATTTGTTTACCAGAAAAGTCCAGCTGGAACAGATCCCAATTTCATTGAAGGTCTGGGGAGAAACACTCCACATGCATGGCTTTGGAATGTGGGAGGAAACCCTAGGAAATGCAAACTTTGCACAGAAGACACCCCAGCCAAGAATCGAACCGAAGACCCTGTTGCTGTGAGGCGACAATGCTAACCACTGCACCACTGCACGGATCACCGTTGAAGGCATTATGTAGCACAAATTCCTTATGATTCTCACTCATTAACTTTTGCACATCTAGCTGACAATAATTAATTGAACTTTCAGTCATACACAAGAAGAATATTAAGTCAGGATTGGTTAGACTATTGTGTTTCCTTCTTTAATAAGAGTTGATCATTCAGATGTTGACCAAGAAAGTAAATCAGTTTTAGACAATATAATTTTTGGAGAAAATTGCATTCCTCCACATTTTTTTCTTTTGAGGGGAGTTAATTAGCCCTAGATTTTATTAATGTGCTGTATCCAAGCAAAACAATAAATAAACACAACTGGTGACTTAATATCTCCCCTGAAAAGAAAAAAAAATGTGGAAGAATGCAATTTTCTCTAGAAATTATATTGTCTAAAACTAATTTACTTGATTGGTGAACATCTGAATAATCAACTCTTATTAAAGAAAGAAACCAAGTAGTCTAGCCAATCTGGACTTAATATTCTTCTCAAGTATGACTGAAAGTTCAATGAATTATTGTCAGCTAGACGTGCGACAGATAATGAGTGAGAATGATAAGGTATTTGTTTTGCATAAGTCTTTGAGAATGATCAGCTCATTCACAGTTGGAATGCTTGAATCCTAGTAATGGTCCATAGAATTCATTAACGCCTACACTAACTGTACACTGTTCTGAGTGAACAGGCAACACAAGCATAACTCCCACCTTCTTCCTCCTAATTTTAGCTTTTCTCCTGATTTACTTGCAGCTTTAAATATCCAGGGAGATTCATAAAGGTTACCACAAAGTGTAGACTACATGTTCAGTTAGTGTAATCTTTCTGAGTGACTAGAAAGCACCAACATGTGGTAGGAATGCTCTTAAATACAGATTGTGTACACTTAGTGTAGGCATTGATGAATCTGGCCACAAGCTGTTCTGCATTCATTCTGCTAGACACATCTTCTGAACCTCTGTAATTATATATCTATTACCTACAGAATGCAAGTTAAATACATTGATTAGGGTAACAATTGTTTAACTTAGATATGCATGAAAATGTATTTAAAAATCAGGAAATCTGTTTTAGTGCAAAACTATTTTAGTAGGCTACCAGTGTTTGCTAGCAATTCATGAGATATGCAAATTAAAATCTTGTAAACACACGCTCCAATCAAATAATTTAGTGGCAGTTTATTTATTGACAATGCATACTTTGTATAAATGAATCTATATATGTATACTGAGACTTTAAACTTTGGACTTATGTGCACATTTCTGATGTTCACACGGCACATGAACATTAAGTAACTGCAATAACTTTAGGTACTATTTGTTCACTCTGGGTAAAGATTCAGTGGTGCACACTAGAGGTCAAAGTGAAGAGGAACTGTTTCCCTTTTACTTCCTTAAAAACATGATGAATAGATCATGATTCAGCTCCTGTAACTTTTTAAATAACCTCTAATGTAAATCACCACAATATGGGATTTTAACTTAATAATTTGTTATAATCATGACTTCTTCAAGGAGCAGCTTGAACAAAAGGTAAGAAAACCAGTTACTTAGTTTGACATCAGTAGTCTTCTCAGTATAAATAGAAATACGTCTGAAGTGTAAATAAGTGCTCATTTCTTCATGATCAGTAAATGCAATGCATTTCAAAGAACTGAAGAAATAACAAGTAATACTCTGTGAATTAGTAGCAGACACACCTAATGTGCACACTGTACATCTAATCCTGAGTAAATATGTGGCTTTAAAGGGAACCCGGATTTTTAATACTGTTAGATGTGTGGTAACAAGTAATATGAATGCTTAGTTCTTTGCAGTTTGTACATTAAGACTTTGTGTAGCAAACAGGTATGAATAGATCCCATAGCTTTCAGAATGCCAGCAATTTTTTTATGATTTGCGTCATAGTTTTTGTTTTCTGATATTCAGTTCAATAAAAGCAACACATATCTATAATACTGTTTTTTTCTGGAAATGCTTTAGGATGTCTGAAAAAGAGAACATTATTTAACATTTTTCCCATTTTACCTTGTCTATAGTGGAAAAATGTGTATGCATATTGCTTCATGGTAAAGAAAGGGTGCAAATGCTTTTCCTGTAAGTACAGATTTTTTTTTCCTTCTGACCTGAATATTTTTTTTTCAAAGAAAATTGCCTGCTGCATTTATTGTTTTGCATAAATGTTCAGCATGTCTCAAAATCCACAAAATGTAATGGGCAAGGGACTTGTTCAACTTGATTTTATTCAGAATATATTCTCCGGCTACTTTTTGTTGACTGAGCAATCTGGTGGTCAAAAAGTTTTAAAGGCCAATTTATGACAGCAGGAGAATTTAAATGTTTGCTCAGTAGACTGGAAAAAAGGCAGTGCAATGCACCAATAAAGTGCCGGGGCTGAATCAGAAAGAGAGCAGAAGCTGTAGCAGGACTAACTGTACAGCCTGTTTCCCTGTGTTGATCTGCATTTCCAGACTGACTTGTATTTCTACACATTTGTTACTCATTCACGTCACAGGTTTGACAGCTTTCTGCCAAATCCGATTGCACAGTGTGAAAGGAGACCTGAGGCGTCACTGAAAGCTGTATTAGATTAGAATTCCCCTCCCTCTGTCTTTTCACTCAGTTCCATTTAATTGTCTTGGATCTCTAATGAAAAAGTGTACTCAGGTTCTTTGGTCTATTGCATATAAATATGGTAAGTTTAGTGAAACTTTTTTATTTGTATATTTAGTGCCCTTCACTTGAAAGAAAATAATTCATGCAGTCTGGTGTCTTCATAGCTTGGCTGTCTTTAGCTATACATATCTTAAAACAGCATTACAGGCATTCACCTGTTCACTGGATGTCTCTTTTAAATTGGTAGAAAGCATAAATACTGTTGCTGGTCTTAATTCTCAGAATCAGTCAGAACTTCAGGGATCTTGCTCTTTAGACTTAACTCTAACTGATATTTACTGAGCAGAAGAGCATACTATTAAGTTTTGTGCTTAATTTTTTTTTTATTATTATTCACAAAATTTTAAAATGCTTTAAAACAGCCTTAGGTAATAATTTGGATTTTTAATGATACAGATCATGAAACAGAGAGGATTATGTGTGTATATGTGCATGTGCATGTGCGTGAGTTTGTGTGTGTGTGTGTGTGTGTGTGTGTGTGTGTGTGTGTGTGTGTGTGTGTGTGTGTGTGTGTGTGTGTGTGTGTGTATGTATGTATGCATACACATGGCTATGTATCTGGTACTTTCAGTGGAATAATGTGTGTGTTCTTTTTATATTAAATGCTGTAAAATAATAACAACACAGTTCAATGAATGTCTCAAAGTATCATCAAATGAAACACAGGAGAAGGAACCCAGTTAATGATGTACTACATATCTTGTCTAAAAGCAGATTGAGGATTTCTGTGGAACATACTTTATAATCACAGCACACTGGAAGTGTGGATTACATTTATGTGTACTCAGTACAGTTAAACTGTTCATATAGATAAATAATACACTTATTCTTAAGATGCAATGACAAAACTGTTTTGAAATTCTGTTGGTATAGGAAATAATTAGAGTTTTAATAGTAAATATAGAAGAGTGAAAGTTAAATATCTGACCAAAGGACAAAACTCATTAGGACTGCTTTGCAGACTTAACTCTTTTTTATATAAACTTAATATCTCTAATACTGCTGACTTATGCTTAATACAGCAAAAAGTTTGTTTTTTTCTGCAGACTATGTATGTTAGACATACCATAATTACACACACACACACACACACACACACACACACACACACACACACACACACACACACACACACACACATACCACTTATCAATATCAACACTTTTTTGTACATATCTCATAATTTTATTTTACTGCATTTGCATGCAATGCAATGCAATTCATTTGTTAATGTTTCCTGTACAGCAATGTCAGCTATGTCACTGTTTAGCAGTAAAGTACAAGTAGTTACAGTGAAGAAATAAGAATGTGATTATAAATGCACATTATCTGTGAAATTGAGGTGATAAAGGATTATAAATGGGAAATAATGCCACAATAAAGTAACTGTCCTCTTATTTTTATAAAAGTGTGTAATTGTTTTCTCAAGTTAAGAAGTAGTAGTATAAAGAACATTCGTAACAACATAAGGGATAGAAAACTGAAGTGATGCTTGTTTCAAATAAATCCTTATTCTTTGCCAAAAAAAGCCATGAGAAATAATGGCGACCTGGCTGTAAAGTTAAATAATATAACTATTGAAATGACACTTCACCTACGTTCCTTCTTACCTAAAATCAGATTTTGTGATGTGTGTTTGCATGTATGTCTGTGTGTTTGCACATACTGGCTTGCTCATTTTGAGTATGTGTTTGTGTGTTTGTTTGTATGTATGTGACACTGGATAAACATTTTCACAAACAATGCAAGACCATTTGTAAACATAATCAACTTACCATACAGTAACAGAGGCAATTATTGCTTTAGATATGTTCATAGACCTTTTTTTAACTATGGTAAAACAGCAGTTTATATTGAGACGTGCTTTGCCTCAGTGCATGTTTTCTTTCATTTCTGTAGACTGCAAATTCATACTAAAAGGTCAGGTGCAGCCTCATTGTGTATAACTCATGACGATCATTCATGCATTGTGCACTTAATACTGACTTGCGAGAGGGGGTGTCTAACTAAGCAAACACAAGCACCCTCCTTCTTTACCCCTATCAGAGAAACTTGATCCAGTGTTGCCCATAGCTGTGATTTGAACATTCTAAAAGAAATCACAGTTGTGTTTCCCATTTATCATTGTAGTTTGCTAACTAGCACACTAACATTTCTGAAGCAATTCTGCTAAATAGATTATAACACTGTGCTTATGTTGAAAATAAAACTAGAGTTAAAAAACAAAACGTTAAGCTTTCAACAAGGGAAAACATTCAATGTGATATAGCAATTTGCAACATTTCTTGGTAATAGATGGTAGAGGGTGTACTAACCTTACAGAGGTTTACTCTGACCACTGCTTTCCTGTTATTGTGAGAATAAATGAAAAGAGATATATTAAGCAGAGCTAGAACATCTGAGAGGCAAAATAAAAGAATACACACAGGTCATGAGTACTACATGACTTTCAGATTAATGGCTTGTTAAACTGTTCATTGTGTTTCTATAAATATTGTGCAGTAATGCAAAATCATTTTGCTAACAGCAAAATATTTACTCTGCGTAATGCACAGATAAATAAATAATAGTAATTGTTGTATAAATCACTGACTATGATGCACTCAGTGACTGCTTCTTGGAAAGTTTGAACTGACTTAAAAGATATGTCATTCCACTCTATATTGTATAGTAACAGAATTGCCTGAAGAAGTGAGGTGGAATCTCTGTAATGTCCTGAATGTCCTGTATGTTAGCATGATATTTTCCATCATATTGCTAAGTGTCACATTCTTCTATGGTTTATCTGGAGCTGAAGGATTAGTTATCAGTGAGGAAGATGCAGTGATTAATAAGCATTCCTCCCTTAAAACACAAGTGAAGAGTGGAGTTCCAGTGCCAGTTAAGACACAAGATAACAATGGCTTGTGAACACACTAGAACAGCATATTTCAGTAAGACAAAACAATAGCAAAACACATACCACCCTGAATGCACAAACAAAAGAGCTAGGTTAAAAACTGTGTAAATTATTTTTCCTAATCACAGTCAAGGAAATAACCATGTGCAGATGAATCCTTAAAGTTGAAGACCTGAGGCTGAAGACTAGGAAATAGTAAATGTCTCATAGAGAGAGAGTAAGAAAGTGAGAGAGAGAGAGAGAGAGAGAGAGAGAGAGAGAGAGAGAGAGAGAGAAGGGAGAGAGAAGATTCAGTCAACACCTGGATAAGACATTTCTTGATGAATAACTAAGCTACAAGAACTGTATGTACTTAACCTCATGGAAAGGTCACTTAGGTTACTGCAAACTGCAAAAAGCTTCTGCATTCTACAAGGCCTTAGCAAACAGAGTACAAAATAACTCCCCTGGCATGCATTTGCCTTGAGATATTTCTGCACAATTCCCTAGCTGCACAAAATCCAGAAAGTACAGTAAATATGTTTTTTTTTAATAGTCTAAGGAAGTCATGTTTATTGATGTAGTAATAATCTGGCTTGGTCTGCATTTCTGAAATATCTTAACAAGCATGTGAAATATGCTTTTATTACCAGAGTACAGATTTGGTTCTTTTGAGTTTTCTGCACTAATTGGCTGTCAGTGCACTGATTGCACATTATTAGAAGAATATTTCAGCAGACGCAGCCACAGAAATGCAGGATTAGATATCCTCAAGTTTGTACACTTACTGCCTCGAAGATAAGAGACTGCATTCCTCATCTTTGTAATCCGTCCTGGAAATTATATGGATTTCCTGGGAGGAAGACCAGTCTACGTTATATATATCTCTGCAGCTTGCTATCATAATACCAAAATATGTAGATCAGCAGATGGCAATGATATCAAATAAAATTTGTGAACTTAGGTAACTGGGATCTGCATGCATAGCGTTGAAGTAGATTAGAAATGTAAGAAATAGCATATAAATGGTAATGCAGAAATCATATTTTTTATTCTTTTTCCTAAACATAATTTCAAAATTTGCATTGGTGATTAAACATTGCTGGTACAAAGTGCAACATTATTTCTATGAGTTGCAGTGGTGATTAGACATTGCTGGAACAAAATAAGGTGGATTGCTAAAATTGTTTTATTTATGGATTTAAGTAGTTATTTTCACTACAATACCTGGAAATTACCTTGGCTTAGACTTAAGATTTATAGGTGAACGGATCAGTTCTTAGTCATCAAAAGCTTTCTAGGTGCCAAAGCAAAAGTATGACTGGTTATACTTTCAAAATGAAGCATTTTTGTAAGAAAAACTACTTTTGTAAGGCTATGTAAACTGATATATTCCATGTATTTCAGCCATGCAAAAACATGGATATGTCATGTGGCTAAGGACCAAAAAATGTGTATCCTGCCTCTTAATTGTGAAGGTATTTGTATTTGTTTGGAAATGTCATCATTGCTTTATAATAAATAATTCATTAATATTACATGGCATCCATGCCTTCATCATATTTCTGATCACATTTCTTTCTTTGTCTCGTTCATTTATAGATTATTCATCTTTCCAGAAACTGCCATAGCTTTGTTCAAAGAATACATATTGATTTATAGTGCAGCACACATGGAAAGTCTGCTTAAAACCAGACCTGGTCTTCATTCCTTCTTTTGTTCTGTCCCCTTTTTCCTCACTCACTTTGAAACATCACAGAAATGTAACAAATTGCAGTGCACAAGTTTCTAGATGACCTGAAGAACATCTTGCACTATTTAAGTACTGGTTGTCTCAGGAACCCTATGGTAATTTCCAGTGGTACAACAGACAGAGCAGTAGTTTCTCCGCTAAATCCAGTCAGATCTTGATTGTAGTAGTGAATGTGCCAAGTTTGCACTATGCTATGATAACAAATAATGGTAGCTTGCATCAGTAGACCAGTATATGTGTGCAGATAACAGAAAACAGAAGATTTCCTTGGTGGGCTGACTCTTGGTTTCAGTTTACTATGCAGTCATTCTTTAAATTTTAGTCAGCTCTGATAATATCTTGTTTCAGTGCAAAGAAAGGTTTCTGATAATAGAGAAAGAAAAAGAAGTAATATAAAACACATTTTATGCCTAATGAATAATGTGTAAGACAGGTCATTGCTATATTTTTAGATGGTGTATATAGTGTTATTCTTTCTGGCTTTCCTTAATTAGCCTCATTAATAGGATAGCACTGTATAGCAGAAGCAACCTATCTCTCAACTTTCTAGATTTTCGCAGAATGTCATGATTTTTGCCTCATAATTTTGGTCTGTTCCTCATAAAATTTGTGGCGTTCTAGCAAATTGTTAATGATTGCAGTTAATAAATAATGACAGACAAGTTTTAGACTTCATATCCTTCAAAAAAAGAGTGCTAATATAAAATCTGTTATTTTATTAACTTTCTAAGGTTATTAAATCAATATTTAAAATCTGTCCCCATGTTTTGGCCTTTGTCCCCCCCATTATTTTTGGCTTTGTCCCTGATTCTTATGCTAAAACGCTGAGAGGGCCAGCATCATATGCTTACCTGCAGGCTATTTTATTTTATGCCCCTAGTGCTGAAAGGAGAACACTAAAATCTAGTTGTAAGACTCCAGTGGCAATCATAATGTAGGCTTTTTTGTTTTTAACTTGTGTTACAACATTTAGCAGAATATTCAGATTTAATGTTTATTGCTTTTAATTGTTATACACATCCTTTATAGCATGATCACTGGTTGGCTGTGTATATGTAGATATATTATTAAGCCCAAAATGTATAGCTTTATGTTCCTTCAGACCATGCCAGGCTGTATTGGCAGGTGGTGCCTCAACACTACTTCTGATTCAAGATAATTTTCATCCTTTGTCTGCTGTAAGACAAGTGAATGTTAATTAGTTCAGAAGTCTAAGGCATTTTTTTTCAAAAGTTGCATACATACACCCGTTTGATTCCTTTCACTGCAGTCTAAGTACTGTAGCAGCATGTTGTTTTTCAAAGGGTATACATGCATAGTTCTGCTGGGTGATTGGTTTTCAACAAACTTGTGCTGGTGTTTTGCAGAATTAAATATAATCTATTTTAATTATTTAAAACGAAATCTGTCAAAATATACTCTACTCACCTTTCCATTTGTACACATTGGTATTTACTTACACATGTAAGAACATTTCTCACTCTTTTTATTTTTATTTTTATAATATTCAGAATATCAGTAAGATTTTATTTAGCATCAGATGAACATTCATATTAAGCAGATATAAATACATTACAAACTTGAACAGGAGTGACTCTGCATTGTCTCTGCAGCATTTCTGCATCTTGAGTTTATTTATTTAAGTTTGTAAATGAAGTGAATTATCTGCATCATGGAATATTGCTGATGTAACTGTCAATATATTAGAATTAATTCTTAGTGTGTTAGAACTGGTAATGCCAGAAACATTACTTAAATATAATTAATTCAGCTATGTTTATGCAAAATAAATCTTCAACAGTGCAATAAAACAATAGACCTTAACTACTGACAAACTGCAATGCAGTATAATATAGGAAATAAGTAGAAAGGTAATGTTGGAGTTATATTGTAAATGATATAGTATCCAAATCATGAAACAAAGAAACAGGGACAGCATTACTTATATGGGTGCAATTAAAACAAAATGACACATTTGTTTTGCCTGCTGCTTTCATGCACCGAACACAATGTTGCTTTCTGGTCCTCAGTGCCTCCTTATCGCCAGCATCCATGCCCTCTTGAAAACATCAGTGATCCAAAAGTCTGCCTTCTTTGGTAAAATATATTGTTAGTAATCTGCCCTTTCCTTACAGGTTTGTCTTAAATCCATACAAAAGTTGATGCCTACAATTTGGTAGTTGGACTACCTCCCCTTCCATTACCCATAGGCACTTGTGATTTTAGGTATTCATGTCATGTAATCTCCTGTTGCTCATGTTCTGCGAGCTTGACTTTGTATTCCTTCTCCAGTCTTCTTATCAGTCTTGTGTTATTTCATTGCACTACCTACCGCAGTTTTGCCTCCTTTATCGTTGAAAAGTTAGGAGAACTGCAGACAGTATTTCAGCTGTAGCCGCACAGAGGACTTACAGAGTGATAGACTTATGTCAGTGCTTCTTCAGTTGACTGTCCTCCAAATGCATCATATTGTGTTTCTTGCCCTCATTCTGGCTTTTAATTTTACATCTCATAACTTATTCCTCTTTCACTTGCTTGGATATGCAGATTTATTTTTACTTCAGTCTTGAACTACATTCTGGATTTCTTGGTTCCGGAGAGCAAGATTTTTGCACTTTACAACATTTTATCTCAGCCAGAAGTTCTCATCCGACTCAGCTAGTCAGTTTGTGTGCTTCTGTATGCTCTTCCCCCGACTGCTAACTGTTAATGAGTCCTATTTATCTCTGTAACTTCTGATGTGAGCATCCAAGAGACAATGGATGTCAAGGCTGATCTGTACAGGCACCGTTCTGAGATAGTGTCCCAGCCTTACTGCTTTCTGCTTCATTTCAATCTGTCCACGCCTCAATCCATCTAAGTATTTTTTTCTCTTGCCCCCATACTTTCTAATACTTACAATCGCTGGTTTTGGAGGCAGAGTCATAGGCTTTACTAAAACATGCTTCAGACTGACAGAATTGACTATGCCCATTTCCAGTATCACCTATTAACAGAGCTGGAGAGCAGTGAAATGGCAAAATCATTTGAGTTTGAGCCCAGTTAAGACTGACAGTTCTTTAATGGTTGGGTCTGCTTGTGTTCCTGCCCTGTAGGATGAAATTATAGCCATCTCTTTGCAGTGATTGGGTACCACTCCATGTTACATAGATAAGTGAGGGTCTTCTTTGAGAAAGACTGACAACAGTATCACTAGGTTCTTCAGAATGATTGGCAGAGGTTCTATCTGGGTCTTGTGCATTGTCTTCCCTTAGTCCCCACTACATGTTCACCACTGCCTGCCTGTTTATAAAACTGCCTGTTAGTACATGCCGCCCTCATCTCCCTACCTTCCCACCCTGTGAGCATTTTCTCTTTGCCTGTTGTGAATACTAGCATAATAAATTTTGTTAAGAATTTCTGCCTTATCAGTGGCTAGACTGTAT
Source organism: Protopterus annectens (assembly GCF_019279795.1). Taxonomy (NCBI): domain Eukaryota; kingdom Metazoa; phylum Chordata; order Ceratodontiformes; family Protopteridae; genus Protopterus; species Protopterus annectens. The sequence goes on along the minus strand of NC_056734.1, from coordinate 283,884,812 downwards.
TATTTTCCATCATGGGCAAGCTTCTAGGGATCGGTTGAAACACACTCATACAAACACAAACTACACAAAACACACACACACACACACACACACACACACACACACACACACACACACACACACACACACACACACACAAAAAAAACAGTAATACATTGATAATCAGACTCACAACTCTGCTGTTTCCCCCCTCAGGCTGATTATCAGGATATTTTCAGTCAGTTGAGAACCTGGTCTTCTTCTGCTACCATCTAAGTAATTTCTTTCCCTTTGTAGTTTTTGCTTTGCTTGACATATACTAGTACTTTTTTTGTTGTTTGTCTTTTCAGCTTTTCCCGGTTAGGGGTCGCCACAGTGGAACTCCGGTCCGCTAATGATTGGCAGTAGATTTTTATGGTGCCGAGTTGCCAGCCTGACACCCAACCTTCAGCGAAGGCACGCCCATTCACACGTCTTTCAGAGGCCACTCGACCACGGGGAGGACATGCAGACTCCACACAGAAGGCACTCCAGCCGAGAATCAAACAGAAGAACCTCTTGCTGTGAGGCAACAGTGCTACGGCTTTACCACCGTGGCTTATTGACATATACTACTACTAGTCCAGCTATTGACATATACTACTATTAGTCCAGCTATTTTACTCTTCCTGTCATCCCTGAGTAGGTGGTACCTAAATAAAAAAAACTTGTCACTGTCTCAATTTTCAATTCTTTATGTTTCATTATTTTTATTTTGTCCTCACACTTTCACATACTAGAGTCTACAGTTGTCTCACTTTCCTTCTGATGTTTTTGGCATGCCAAACTATTATCCTCCAACATTTCCTGTTTTTGCTGTCTCTTCCTCACATCTTGATCACCCATAGCCTTTCTTGATCGTGAGGTAATATAATTGAAAGAAAAGTAGAAAAAGTGCAAGCAAATGAAGAACAGCTGTGGCACTAAATTTACTTTGTGTTGTTTTGTTTTAGGTTAATGATAATTGGAAATCATGGTTTGAGGAGTCTAAGCATAATACACCTAGATATCAACAATGCAGCACACCATGTTGTACAGGAAATTGTTACTACATCCTCCTATATTGTAGGCAGACTTTCTGTGGGTTTAACAGATGTAAAAATAATTCCCTTTTAGTGCTGGAATGTGTTTCTGTGAACAGTGTTATGTGAGCATGTGAGTAAGAAAAACATCTCCTCTACATGTTGACAGAGTTGCAAGATAGATAGATAGGCAGACAGATAGGTAGGTAGGAAAATAGACAGACATGCAGGCAGACAGAGATCCATTGATAGGTAGGCAGATAAATAGGAATGTATATAGACAGACAGACTTGCTAAATGTTGAAGCCAGCAACTTATTTCATGTATGATCTGGTCAGAAGTTAGAGTCTCCTGTGTCAGAAACTTTGAAGGAGGTTTCTGTGTTGCAGAGTGAAGAATAACTGTGAGCTTTGATTATTTATATCTCCTTTTGATAAGTTTTATAAGTCTGTACAGTCTTATGTGAGCAGGACAGTAAGAACCACATCTCCTCTACATGTTGACAGAGTTGCAAGATAGATAGGCAGACAGATAGGTAGGTAGGAAGATAGACAGACAGACAGACAGGCAGACAGAGATCCATTGATAGATAGGCAGATAGATAGGAATATAGATAGACAGACAGACTTGCTAAATGTTGAAGCCAACAACTGATTTCATGTATGATCTGGTCAGAAGTTAGAGTCTCCTGTGTCAGAAACTTTGAAGGAGGTTTCTGTGTTGCAGAGTGAAGAATAACTGTGAGCTTTGATTATTTATATCGCCTTTTGATAAGTTTTATAAGTTGTTGACAAGCTTCCAGCCTGAGGAACATTGAGGAACACTGCCTAAAATTTGGGTTGAAGACATTTAGTCCAAACCACTTATCCAGACTAATTTTAAAAGAAGTTAGACACCTCTGGTTTGATTATTGTTTATACCCATTTGTGTTAGAATGTCTAAAATGTTTGTCACAGTTATACATTTGCAAATTTAAAATAACTTTCAGTTCTTCAGAGTGCAATGATTTATAAGCTAATATCACTTTACCTCTGACATAGTGGTAGTGCAAAGAATACAGGTTTAAATACCATCACCTTTCTTCATAATGTAAGTTAAAATACTTTGATTAAACAATTAACTCCTGCATACGCTGAAGAAAGTTACATCATGTTTTGCATTTGTAAAGAAAAAACATAACAGAATGCAAACAAAAGTAAAGCTAAAATTAATGTACAAAAAGGCTGCTGATACAAGCAAAGAAACTTGGCTCAAACAAGCCAAAAGTATATTTATTAAAGTAACAACAGACTTTCAGACTCACACTGCTTTCTCAAATTCTGTTTTTTTCAGGGTATGTGGGAATAAATGTTTGTGTTTATTACATTTTCATTTGGCTTCTCTAAACCAGGCTTCTTTTGTTATTTCATACTTTACTTGTTTTGGTTCAGAATACACACTTGTGCTGTAATTTGAACAGTAAGCTAAAGATATCTAACTAGTAGTGAGTACCAATATGATCAAAAAGTGGGTGACAGTTCATTAATACACTTGCAGATATCAGGTATTTATTTTAAGATGCACCTGAAAACAAAGTGATGGCTAACCAGAATAGGTAATTGCATGTGGGAGTGGGCATCAAGTTTTCATTTCTTGCTATTAGAATTTATTTTTATGTGTACTATTTTCTAGCATGTGCTTATCATTTTGGTAGAGGATATGTAGGGTTTATAGATGAAAGAAAAAGTAAAGAACACATAAAAGTACTTTATAGACAGTTGTGAGTACTGTATAACTATATCCCCAGAACTGATTTATTATTATATAGTCTGAAAATGATTCTGGAAGTGTGTAGCACATTTTCACAGCCACCACTTTAATGCTAATTTTATTAGACTATGAAGGATTTAAAGTCAGATGACACCATGTGGCAGAAATATGAAAAGTCAATTTAATTCCAATCTGCTCCACTTCACTTTGTTGTTCAGTATTGCGAGCTGTCTCTTCTCCTCAGCAGTAAAAGTTCACTGTGGTAATGCCCAACGTTCAAATTAATAAACATATAGGATGATATTGGGCGCATGCTTCTGGCATTTCTTGTCATTTTGCATAGTGTGTTTAAAACATGGCCTTTAGACTGAAAGGGGTATGCTCTGAAGAGAAACTGTGAAATCTTTCCCTAGCAGACAGCAGGAGTGTTGGACGTTGGCCATAATCTGTTTGTCTGACAGGTGCTTCTTATTAGTAAACGAATAACTTGAAATTCATTTTATAGCAAAGAAGAATGCAGAGACTTATCTCCTTCCATTCAACTAAAGGGAAAATGACAGATGTTTTCTACTGAGTCATCTGTTTTTATGAGCTCATTGGTGTACAGAATATATTGAGGTCCGAAGTATACACGACCACAGCACATATTCCTACACAGTAGTAGTAAAACATGGGAACATGTACCATGCTTTTTCCAATAAATTTCAGCACTGCTGTTGTTTTCTGATAGACTACACAGGCTGGCTGCTGTTATTAGTAATTAATTTGCTCATTATTGTGTATGACAAAGCCAGTTTTGTTTTGTAAGCAACATTTATCATTGCAGATAATTAGCATCTTATAATTGCAATATTCATCATGACTGCCTAGTTTCTTTATTGTTTACTTGGGGAATTTGTACCGCATTCTGTTGCTAAATTTCTTTGATGTTCTGATAATGCTGAAATGTTTAAAAAGTATTTAATATAAATATAATTACTGTGTGCACCAACAACATGTTTTCAGTTGCAAAATATTTATTAGCCCATATAATAAAGTAGTAGATACTTAGATTATTAACTTATTTTTTTCCCTGTCAGTTTCCACAGAGGACAGATATTAAAATGTGCAAGATTGATTGTAAATTGTACAGTAGCAGGCACAAAATAATTTGATCCATATTCAGTTGATGACATGTTTGAAGATATTTCAGCTGCTTGACTTCCACCACCTGTTTTACACATAAGTATTTGTTTCCCTGCAGAATTTGGGTTCCTAGGGTTAGAACAGAATTCACTGGTGGTAAGCCAGTAATTCCTTTTCAAGTATTTTTTTTTATCTTGAAATGAATAACCTCAAAGTCTTAGCCAAAGCTGATATCATCATAAATCAGTATAATCAGTAATAATTTTTTCCAGTGCTACTGGTAATGAGTTTGTTAGTTGATTGCTTTATCAGAGGCTGGGCATGATTGAAGGACTGAGTAATCAAAGAACAACTGCATTCTCTGGAGTGCATCAAGCAATTATGTTAGTCTCATGGCAAAACAGTGCTGCCAGCTGCCAGACTGCTTTATAGACTTAGTAACAAGCAACATTAGTCAAAAAGACACAGAGACCATGATCTTTTGTCTACTAAGCATCTTGGCTTTCTAGCCTTGGGCAGAGCATGTGACCACGATTCTTGTGACTTGGCTTTGCTAAGGGGTTTGGCACATAACTCTCAACTGTCCAGATTTTTACCTCATATTTTTAGTCTCTTCCTCATAACATTTCTCAAATCATTGAGAACCGAAGAGAGAAAATAATAACAGAGATTAGAATTTCAGACTTCATATCCTTCAGAAAATCCATGCTAATGCAAAACTTGCTATTCTATCAATTTTCTATATCTGTAAAGCAGTATTTAAAAATTGTCCCTATTTTTTGGGCCTTTGTCCCCCCATTATTTATGACTTTGTCCAGATTACTTGCTCCAAGAGGTTGAGAGGTATGGTTTGGCACTGAGCAGTCAGCTAGTGATGATGATGGTGACAGAGGGTGAAAATGTCCCAAAAATAACAGATCTGGAAATCATCTGTCCATATAGCAGTACCACATGCTAGGAGGGACAGTCACCTTACAGGTAGAATGCATTGGTTCATATTCCAAACTTTTGTGCATATGCATGCGTCTCTGTGCACATCTGTGCATGTCTGTGTGCTCATCTGTGTGCATCTTTGTGTGTGTATGTGTGTGAGAAAGAGAGAGAGAGCGAGAGAGAGAGACAGAGAGGAAGGGAGAGAGTCCATTTACATTCAGCTATGCAAATTGTCCCATCAGCTTCTAACCAAGTGTGCTGGCTCCTCAGCCTTATATCCCCACAGGCTGTTAAACTATTAGTGGAAGAACACCTTTTGGAAAGATAAACAGCAGAAGGGCACAGATGATAATGTGAATATAAAAAGTGTAGAGCTGATGGGAATGGTGTTTGCCAGCCATAGTAAAACAAAAGGAAACGTATAAAAAAATGAAAAAGTGGGGAGATTGTGAGTAGCACAACTAGATGTACAGTCTGCAACAAGCAGATGTACTTCAGACTTTGACTTTCTCAGACTCCTTTTTTTACTGATTGAATCTGAGAGCATCACTTAACCAGGCAGTGCTCCTAGGTCTTCCTTGTAAATAGACTTGTGCTTAGTGGGTAAATCCTCAAGTTTCTAACCTTGCATTAAGAATAGTAGGTCACCTTCATTGTGAACTAGAAAGCTTAATCATTGGAATGAATATACTAATCATTTGTGTAAATGGAACTGCTCCATTTTTAGTCATTGCCACTTAGATACTTATATTTTATTGAAATTCTTGTCATGAAGGAATGTTTAGTCATAAAAAGTCAATAAGGGGGGAGACTACAGTCATAGACAGCAGGCAGAAAAAGCTGTCTATGACTACAGTCATAGACAGCAGAGGGAAAAGCTGTTTTGACTTCTGCCACTTTTGTTTGCTGACCCCCTCACAGGAATACAACAAAGGCAAAGCAGTCGATATAACAAAAGCTAGTATTAGTACTGATCCGCTGTCAGTCCTGTCTGCCACAGGATTTTTATTATCTGTTTTGAAAAATGGATGTTAATTTTCTAGTAGGAAAGAGCTTTTGGTGGCTCTGAGCTAGCTGGCACTACAATCAGCCTGCATACCATTACTTTAGATTTTAGAAAAATGTGTAAGTAAACATGACTACTTTTTGAAGTTGTCTGTAACTCACATAGGTGATAACCTTCTGTCATCACGTCTTCCCTCTCTGATGTTATCTAATTCTCCTGCTGAAAACCACATATTCATTCTTTTTTAGACCTTTTTTATGACCTTCCTCCTGTTGCTTGCTGAGTATGATTAGCAGGGCTGAGTCAGGAAGACAGCAGGGCTTTTTTCTTCACTGCTCAAATGTGTCATCCCACGAAGCAGCATTGAATGAATGGGGTATGCTTCAATGTCAGACTACAATATTGTGCATGCTGCTGTTGCCCCAACCCCATTACTCCTCAAAGCATAATCAAACAAGGAGGGTATCCCACCATACCTCTAAACTGTCCAGATTTTTTCAGAATATCCAGATTTTTGCTTCATATTTTTGGTCTGTTTCTCATAAAATTTGTGGTTTGTTGGCAAATCACTGAGGATTGAAGTCACTTAATAATGACACAGATTTAAGTTTTAAACTTTATATCTTTCAGAAAATGCATGACAGCACAACACATTATTCTATCAACTTTCTAAGGTTAAAAAAAGCAATATTTAAAATCCCAGCCTATTTTTGGGCATTTGTCCCTGCATCCCAATAGTGCCTTTTTTAGGCAAGGTTCAAATGACAAATTCACCACCATAACAGGAGCAGGCAAGCAAAAACTGAGGGTAATGCTACTCAATGCTAGAAGTCTAAATCTCAAAATGCACTCACTTGAGGCACTCCTTAAAATGGAGAACATCGATGTCTGTGCAGTGACTGAGACCTAGATCAAGGCTCCAGAGAGCACCCCTGCATTACCAGGCTATAACTCATACCACACTTTTCGGCCATCTAACCTGGACTGGAATACCAAAGGCAGAGGTATATCCATATTCATTAAGGATATCCACACCTCCAGGCTAGTTGCTCAGCATAATGCAGCCGAGGTTATCCAAGTGCAACTAACTCTGGGCAAAAGTGCAATCCAAATTGTAGCTTGCTACAGATCCCCTACAGTGCCCCAGGATTCCCACTCCTCTTTTCTTGATATACTGAAAAATATTAGGGTTCAACCAAATACCCTAATATTGGGCAATTTCAACTACCCCACCATTAATTGGGAAAACTATTTATGTAGCAACTCCTTCACTCAGCGCTTTCTGGAATTCATAAATTCCAATGCACTGGATCAACTTATCCACACCGCTACTAGGGGCAACAATATCCTAGACCTAGTCATTATCATCATGAGTGACCAGTGTTCCACACTTGAAGTCAACTCCTCATTGGTCAGATCTGACCATAAGCTAATCACCCTAGATATCCACATCCCACCCCCACCCCCCATTAAGGAAACCACTGTAAAAAATTTCTCCAAAGCCAATTTCATGCTTCTTAAGACAGAAGTGGTGAACTTCATGACACCCATGCAGATGGACAATACAGTTACGACTATTGAATCCTACACAAATGCACTCTATAAGCACTTACACAAGTGCATGGATCGTGCTATCCCAAACAGAACCAAGACACTATCCTTCAAAAAAATGAAGCCAATCTGGTGGTCCCCTGCCATAAACAAACTCTACAACAGAAGGAAGAAATTGTTGCAAAAGAGAGTAAAATCCCATGAGTGGAGGAGCTCCCTGGTCATACTAAGCAAGAAGCTGAGATCCCTTATAAGATCCTCCAAAGCTAGCTATGAAAACAAGATTGCCACTGATTCTAAGGACAACCACAAAGCATTGTATAGCTATGTCAAGAATCTCAATGGCAACACCCAGATCTGCTCTGAGTTACAGCACAATGGCACAAAAATGACAGAACCAACTGATATTGCCAACATCCTGGCAGACAGGTTCAGTGCTAACTTTACCCCCCTTTCACCCCCTAAAGGGCCCATATCTATACAGGAAGAATGCAGAGTCCCTGTAATAACAACTTCACAGGTAAAAGCAGCACTCTCTAAATCCAAAAACACAGCATCCATGAGATCGGACAACATCCCAGGCTGCGTTTTACACGAACGTCATAACGAACTGACTCCCCACCTAAGCACCATGTTCAATCACAGCTTCACATCAGGCTTTGTGCCCACTGAATGGCACACAGCAACAGTTATCCCACTCCACAAAGGGGGAGCCACCACTGATCCTGGGAACTATTGCCCTATTAGCCTGACGAGCCTGGTCTGCAAGGCCATGGAACGTATCATCATGGAATTCATAAACCAAGACATTGGTAACCTCCAAACTCTGGACCCCACCCAGTTCGGGTTTGTGAAAGGTAGATCTTGCCTCCTGAACCTGGTAGACTTCTTTGTGGCAGTCACCAAAGCCGTAGACGAGGGTAAGGTGGTTCACACAGCCTATCTTGACCTCACCAAGGCTTTCGACACCATCCCCCATTCTGGAATTATAGCTAAACTCACTAAACTAGGTATAAATCCCCATGTCACAAGATGGGTTGCCAACTGGCTCACTGACAGAACCCACACTGTAAAAGTTGCAGACTCCAAATCTGACTTCAAACCATTGACAAGTGGAGTACCACAGGGTTCAGTCCTGGGACCTCTCCTGTTTGGTATCTACTTCTCTGAAGTACAGGCTAACACAGAAGTCCTCTGGATAATGAAGTTCACAGATGACTGCAAACTAGGAGCTATAGTTGAGTCCCCAAATGATGTGGACATCCTACAGAGGGACCTCACTGAGACCGATGCCTGCTGTCAGAGCCATGGCCTCAAGCTCAATGCCATAAAGTGCATTGTTATCCCCTTTGGTAAAAACTCTGTACCCATGAACTACCACATAGGCAGCAGTTTTCTTAACACCAAATGTGTGATAAGAGACCTTGAAACCCAGGTGGACAGTAGTCTCTCCTTTGATAATCACATTGCCACAGTAGTCAGGAAATCCTTCTACATGGCACACCTCATCACAAAATGGTTCTCATCCAGGAAAAAAGAGGTCATTGTTCACCTCTACTCAACACTCATTAGACCCATTATAGAGTACAATGCCCCTTTGGAATGTCCTCACAAGACATCTGCAGCAGCTGGAAAGGCCACAGACGTACCTCACAAAGAGAATTACTGGCCTCAAAAAGATGCCCTACACTGATCGGCTGAAAAAACTCCAGCTTTACTCTGTAGCATATTGCCTACTCCGAGGTGATCTCTGCCTAACATATAAAGCTATGTCAAACCCAGAGCTGTTGGACATGCTACACCTAAAGATATCCCAATCCCTCCGAGCTACACGCTCTAGGGACCTAAACCTTGTCACCACAATAAACAGGACTTACTCGAGGCATAGATTCCTGTCCCAGAAACTTCCCATACTCTGGAACAGGCTAGCCATCTATGTCAAGCAAAGTTCCTCATTAACACTCCAAGAAAAATCTTGATGAGTGAATGGGAAATAGGAAATACACCCTGGGATCACTTCTGTGGTTCTGCTCGACAGGGGCACAGGAAATTAACTTTCTTGGGTTGGCGTAAGCCAGGGAACTTTGTTGGCTAGGCTTACTTAGGCCCTTGGGCTGATAGCCTAGTACCTGTCTATGAACCTATTATTTTAGGTTTTGTCCACATTTCTTGCACTAAGGTTGAGAGGTATGAATCCCACAAAACTTGACCAATTGATGTAGTTGCCTTTACCCCTTTAACTTTCAAAGCAAAACTTAACACACAGGGAATTCAAAACTCTTGCAAATCTCCCATGCATGTACCTTATACACTTAATAGAATGCATATGCAGCCCTTTTCTATACAGTTGTACACCCAGTTTCTGCTGTGTATCAGGCTGTGTAATAGACTGTGATGCCTAAATCCATCCACACCCAGGAAGGGTAAGATGGCATCCTTCCCAGCCAGAACATCTTGTGCCTGAAATGCTAGTCAGAGCTGCGTCATGTGGCTGTCGTTCAGAGCTTTACCTGTCCGCACCACACTGGTAGCATACTCATTCTGTGAATTAGTTGGAAGAATACTGTTGTTTTTACTTCTGCAATCATAACAAAAGTGCCAAAGCAGAATCATGTGAGCATGAAACATACAGGTAACATTAAAATAAATGTATGAATATAAAAAAGTGTTTACACAGGCAGATATACCCCCTGCATACCTGTCTGTGTTGAGGGCTTTGCTTGTCCCAAACCTTATGCATTCTGGGTGCACAATCGCACAACGCTGGAGAAAAGAGAGCATTTCCAAATCAGCAAGAAGTGGTCTTGAGCAGTTTCTTTTTTTTTTGTATGACAAGTCATGTTATTTTAGAAATCTCAAGCAGTGAGCACAGGAAAGTCATTCTCTTATGCTAGCACCCCTGTAAACTTGCTTTGTAAGTAATTGTGCAACACTAATATTGCATCTATAAATGATAGTAGTATTCCACTTGGCAAATATTTTAGGCTAGTAATGGCTTTCCCATAATTTAACATTCTAAGTGACTGTTTAATAATGAATTGAATTAATAGTGGATAAATTAATGAATGAATGAATTCATAAAAATGGGTCTCTCTATGTTAATACCTACCAAAACTGATAATCAGATTTTGGAAGCATTAATAAAAACATCTGCTAAACCAGTGCATCCTGTTTTTGTTCATTCATTAATTCATTTATTTTTATTTGTGTGTATGTATGTATGTATCTATCGCTCTGTCTATCTGTTTATTCTTCTTTTGGGGAAGGAAAATCCCTGTGAGGTAAAGAAAATATGCTGAGACTACTGAATCCTTTTACCTTCCTTTTGATAGTTGCAAAATGTGACAAACTGCTCCAGTTTCTATAGGGGATTTCTGTACTCTACCTCTCTCCGTCATGTTGACTGACGATGGCGGACGGAGAACCCTTGATTTTCTTTATTTTACCGGAAAGATGACATCATAGACATGTTCGGCAATAATCACAGCTGTGCATTTATTCATCTGGAAAAATATCAGGTATAGACAGAATATATAACCTTTATCAATCTGCATAAATGGAAGGAACTAATTCTGATGTTTGACCAGTAGCATCTCCATCAGTTAGAAAGCCTCAGTCCTCCCATTCCTTGAGGTTCATATCTGTAGTCCTTGTCCACTGAAGGAACTCCAGTGGGACCAACTAACATTTGTTTCTTTCTCTTATTACCCCGGGAGAGAGTAAATGTCAAAATATGTACTCTCTATTTGAAACATCATCCTTTCCTTCCTAGACTGATGTTACATTACTTTTTTGCTTGATCGAAACAATCTGTTATCCATCCTATCTAATTTCTTTCTGGGGAAGGAAAAAACCTGTTAGTCTGCATGTATGTAACTTTACTTCTGGTAGATGTTTCTTTAAATCATAGAGTTGTGAAGTTGTTTTCCCCTCTGGAGTGAACACAAGGCTTGACTTCACATTGATTTACTACTTTGTGGCTTGTGAACTGTCACAACAGATGAACAAGTGGGAGCTACTAGGAAGCCTTAGCTGTTGTATTTTGTTTAATGCCATCAATTTCCATTTTCAAAATATGTAACACAGCACAAGTAATTGAAAAAAGTTCACCACTGAAAAAGTTACATGTACCTGTTGAATCTTCTGATTCAAAGACTACATAATAGCTCTTTTGAATTGCAGTGTTGTTGTATGGAATCTGATGTTATGAGCTTGAAAATAAAAACACTTCCTTCTCAGTATTTCTTGTTTAAACACCTTTATTAAATTCAGACAATATTAACAATGTGTTGTTTACACACAATTATAGAAAAAAAACATTGTAGACATTTTTATTAACGATCTGCATTATACATACACGTTTTGTTTTGTAACAAATATCATTCACTCTAACATTACGTCAATTGCTCACGTTCTGCCTTCCTTAATTTTCAATCCCACTGAACATTTATTCTGTGTATTGTTTCCACAGATTCCATGTATTTCTGAGTAATTTGCTCTTTCCTTTTGTAAATATCCCAGTTCCAGTTCTTTTGCCTCTTTTACAATATTCAGTACTTCAGTTATGGTTGATTTAGATTTTGATTTCAATTTTCTGTCTATAGCACTACAACAGTCTTTGAATGGCTATGGCATACCACACTGATGCATGTTAGAATGCTGGCCAATGTGTCATCATCACACTGATGTGCAAAAGTATTGCTTTTATTTGTAAATATCTGCCAAATATTTGCTAATGGTTCAAATGCCTTCCCATTTGTACTACCGTACTGCATGTGTAAAACAGAGTGCCAAACTTGAAAAAGTGAAATAGATGTCGAAGTATGTATTGTATAAGTGAAACCTTGTCCATGCATATAAGCTGCACTGTACTACAAATGTCAGTGCACACATGGGCACACACACAGACACATACAAACAGAAACACATGCACAGTAATTAGATCTACATATCATAGTGTTATATTTAGCATACACTCACATATGTGCAGATACACTCACACATATGCAGCAACATCTCCAAGGCCATAGACTATGCAAAGTTAACAATATCATTACATTGGAATGTTAATAGCATTAAAATACACAGCATGATACACATACATATCAGCCAGTAACTTTCTTCCAATAAAACAAGCGTAATAAATAACCCACACCTTTCAACAACTATGATTTATAAAAAAGACTATACTATCCCTCATATCTAGTCTTTTTTATTAATTTATAACAGGCTAAACTCAATGGATACAAGTACTTTTTTTTAGGGGTAACCTAATAACACTTTCTGGTAAGGTGACTTGCTCAGAGTCACACAGTAGCAGAAGGCACCAAATCATGTACTGTTGAGTACAGGAAGCATCTCTTTAACAAGTCAGAGCCTTAATCCTCTAAATGTACACACTATGTAAACTTAGATTTGTTAAAGATACATCCACCTTTAAAAACTGAACCATGTTTATACAAATGTTCATTACTAAGTATGTATAGTGTCGTATCTAGGGGGCTTCTGTTTAGAAAAAATAAGAAAATTATAGTCTTTTGGAACTTCTGTTATGACTTTTATTGCCTGAATGTATGATTTATAGTGTCTCTAATGTTTAGAGGTTGAGAGTTATGAAACAGAAGTTCATTTAAAAATGTATGTAATACCAAGACTAGATGAAATAACAGTAGTTTAACACTCATTTGGTATCCATTTAGGCATGGTGTGTGCATGTGTCCCATAAAGTGACTCAGGAGTACTGTAAGAGAGTCATAATACTGAATACCACTAGTAACCTTGTCTTACCATAATAAGGAAAAATACAATGACATTTGGAAATGGCAAGAAAAGGATACGTCTGCTCTGTTATAATGATGACATATCCTTGCTTATCTACTGAAAGAGTAGGAGTTTCACTAGGTCATGAGAGGAGGTACATAATGGAACACTTTTGTGTACCTAGCAACGTGATATTAGTCTTGTTACTGTTAATGGAAGGATTGTTGTAATCAACAAAAAGTTGAAAGTCACCTCGTAGATGTTTTTGAAGGGTTAGTTGGTTTTCACTACAGTTAATAAGAATAATATTATTGGCATAAAATATTATTTCAAATTGTTGAAGATCAGTAGGAAGTTTTTTGTTGATGAGGGAAAAATACAATGTCCAAGAAGAGAACTCTGCTGAACCCCCATTATGAGCATGCCTGTGGTAAAAATGGATTACCCAGAAGCAACTGTGAATGCTTTCCTATAAAATAGGATTTAACCAATGCAGGGAGATTGTCTCAAAAACTTCACAAGTTTAGTAGTAGTAGTAGTTAACATTAATTGTATGTATTATAATTTGATTGTGAACATTTGTATGTTTCATCTTGTATAATTGCATGTACTTATATCTAATTTCCTATATGTAACTTCCCTATGGATCTTATCTCCTCGGGCTTGTGTTGAAAATGGGCTCTGTCCCAGTTGAAGTTTCCTGGTAAACAAATGATAAATTAAAATAAATAATAAAAGTAAATAATAATAATATTTGCCGGTATGTAATCCCTGTTCTATGGTGGAGTTTTTAAATGTCAGTGATGATACTATACTTGGTTTAAATCCATGCTGTTAATAGGAGAAAATGGTGTATGTCTGAATGTACTCAAAAGCTGGTTGATGCAAAAGCTTTTCCACTATTTTTTTTTTCATTGGGCATGTATTAGAGGCTAGATGGAAGCCACTGGCTTTGAAAATATTATTAACTTGATGTTGTGGGATTATAAAACAATGTTTGAAGTTGTGAGGTGCTGTATTGGTAGCAAGTGAAAGATTTAAGGTGTGAGTAATTGGTTTGCAAGCAGCTAAGAAACTGAGATGTGGGATTTTAAGGTAGAGAGTGTGAAAATAAAGTTTGTATTGGTAGTCATTTTTTTCAAGATGGTGCCAAACATGTTTGAATGAGACAGTTTTAAAGAAGAATGGTGGATTTTCAATAAGGTTATGGAGTAGGGTAATGGACATACCAGAATGGGAACTAGAAAATGTGTCAAAGTATTTTTTTTTTTTTGGGGGGGCAGAGAAAATCCCTGATATCTGATAGAACTTTAGGGTGTGTGTGTGTGTGTGAGTATGTGTGTGTGTGTGTGTGTGTGTGTGTGTGTGTGTGTGTGTGTGTGTGTGTGTGTGTGTGTGTGTGTGTGTGTGTGTGTGTGTGTGTGTGTGTGTGTGTGTGTGTGCGTGTGTCTGTGTGTGTGTCTTGTATGTAGGAAAGTTCTTGTCTGGTGATAATTGTTTAACAGATTTCTAGAAGAGTTTTGTTTGACTGAGGTGAAACAACTGGATTTGTATGAAGTATGAAACCTTGTCTGCATTAGTTTTAGTACTAGTATTAGTTTTCATTGAGCTATATTGGGCCTGAGCTGAATTATCATGAGGATGCTTAATCCAGTTTATCCATGCATGGTCTGTAAATTTTAAGAGCTGGCAAAGTTTATATGTTACCAAGGGTTCTTTGTCATGCTTATGACTTATCTTTCTTAATAGAAGTGCCCTGTCTTAATGGGGTTGAGAATGTTGTAAAACAGGAATAAAGTTGATATCGGATCACTACAGATGAATATGGGAGACTAGATGAGTTATTCTAATTCTTGTTTGCATAATCTACTGTTGAATCTGGGACATAAGATGGTGATTTAAGAGCTTTGAAGATTGAATAGGATATCAACAGGTTATGATAACTTAGTTTAGAGGACAGACGTAAATTGTGAAGTATGTATAAGATGTCTGTGATGAAAAAAATGATGAAATATGGTTGATTCTTCTGCCACTTCAGATGAGTAGGGTAAGATTATGAGAGAAAAAGAAGAAATGATTAAGAATTGATTTGTTTTTCCATTGCCAACTAAGAGTAAAGTCACCAACAGTAATTATCCTTTGATGTGTAACTTTAGTAAAAATTAGAGGAAGGGCGTCTTGTATAATGGAGAGAGAACATGGCGGGTGAATATACACAGTGGCCAGTAGTGTTTTCTGTGGCCTCTAAGTAGGAGGTCTAGTTGTGTCCACTTTGGAGCTTTATCATTTTTAGAACTATTCTCGTCAAGACGAATAGGAAGGAAATTGTTAAGATTTGTTAACTAATGTAAAGGTACTACTGCCATTATGACCTCCAGGTTTGTTGTCTTTGTATATGTAGTAGGAGTTAGTAATGGAAGGTGAAATCCAAGATGTTTCTTTAAGCCAGGATTCTATAATAGTTAGAACATTGGATTGATGTTGATTTAACTAGAGTTCCAGGCTTGGCCATTTGTTATTATTGCTAAAAATACTCATCTATGTTACTCTAAGATTTTTGTGCATGAGGTATACATTTGGATTGGTGGTAGTTGGGGGATAGTGGGACCAGTATTTGACTCAGTCCTTTTACTAAATAAGATAAGAAGAAGCATAACTAGTATGGCAGACCTAGACTTTATGGATAGAAAATGTGAGCGTGTGAAAGTTTTGAAGAAAATAAGTACAGGGATGTATTTTAAGTAAAAATGCCCACCACAGAGACACAGTTACATAATAATTGTAATTTGTTTAGATTAATTGTGGTTCAAATGATAGGCAATTAGTATGTGACAGAGAAGGAAGGAAAAATAAGTTAAAAAGTCATAGAGATATAAGGTAATAACTTCATCATTATACAGAAGATTTAAATAAGATATTGGAGATATCAGATTGGGAGGAGAGGGAATAGAGAATTAAAGTTATCTGAATGTGCAGAATTGGTCTGGTGAGATTAAGAATTGCAACAAATAATGTAACAATAAAGAATATTAAAGTTATATCCTAGTAACAATGATGTGTGTCATAGTTTCCAGTGTTGATTGGCATAAAAGAAGAAAGATGATGTTTCGAAGACTATTAGGCAAGTTTAATCTTTAGAAGACTTTGATGTTTAAAAGAGAAATCTGTGAAGGGATATAACCCGAATATAGGAAATCTATAAATATGTGTGGTGGTGAAATGTGAAGTAGGGGTGGGGTTAAGTGAAATATAAAGGACGTGACCTGGAGAGGTCGCTGAGAATGTGGGCAGCGAACAGAAGCAGCATGAGTGGATTAGCTCATGCACATGCAGAGGATATCACATGGGAGCCACAGGGTAACAGTGAGTAAAGACTTTTTATGTTAAATAAAGGATGTGTGAAATGAAGCATAACAATAACAGACTAAGTAATTATTAAAAAGTAGGGACACCGGCTATGAAAAAGGCATTCATTTCAGCAACATGTAAGACTTGAGAGAAGGTGAAGAAAAAGTCTGGAAAGTACTGCTAAGAGGTTGTCTGAAAAAAAGTAAAAATGAAAATATTTGCATCAGTGGGGTACCAAATGCAAGACAACACAATGCGAGCTCTAAGAAATGAAGACTCCAGTGGGAGAGTTTATGGGAATGAATGTCAGGATAAGATGTAATGGGGTGTGAGATCTTGGACTGCAAATAGAAAACACATGAGGTAAGTTACAACAGGTTACATGCATGAGTGATGGGAGCCAGGACAAGCTAGTCGTGTAAGGGAGCCATTCAGAGCTAGGTTTCTAAAGGTAAGGAGAGGAAGCTACAGTATCCTCAACAGCCACAGAGAGCGATACTGTAGACTTGTGTGTGTGTGTGTGTGTGTGTGTGTGTGTGTGTGTGTGTGTGTGTGTGTGTGTGTGTGTGTGTGTATATATATATATATATATATATATATATATATATATATATATAAATATATATATATATATATATATATATATGTATATGTATATACTGCACCCCCCTCTCATGCACCCCCCAACTAAATATACCAACTCCAAGATTGGAATGTAGTCGGGAAAGGAGCAAAGTTCACCATGCTGGATAAGTGGTTACTTACCTGTAGTTTTTTGTCAGTGACATCAGTGTTTGTTTAAGTGGATTCTCAGTGCTTTCGTCATTTTAAAAGCTGGGTCAGTGCTATTTTGTGTACTTTATCTAAAGTAAACCCATATATCTATCTATATCTATCTATCTATATATATATATATATATATATATATATATATATATATGTATATATATATATCTATATACACAAACAGTAGGGACATAGACTATGAAAAAATGCATTGGCTTTAGCAACATGTAAGACTGGAGAGAAGGCGTGTGTAAGAAAAATGTCTGAAAAGTATTGTTAAGAGGTCAGGAATACACATAGCTGTGCATATTAAACTAAAGACAATACTTTTATATGTTAGAATTATAAATGCAAGCAACATTATTGTATACTGAAAAGTAAATTAAAGTAGACATTCAACTGTTCAACTAGTGGACTTTGTTAAAAGTATGTATTTACAAGAAAGTTATGACTACAGTATAAGTTACAAGGAATGGCCACTGCCACAGAAGCAAGAACATTTGAAGTCTTTGAACAGTTGTTCTTTTAGTTTGTTTCTAAATATTTGAAGTGCCTCTTGCTATCTCACTTCTGCAGATGGCCATTTCCAAATAGCTGGGCATAGCTTAGGAAAATGTGTGCTTGTGTGTGTGTGTGTGTGTGTGTGTGTGTGTGTGTATATATATATATATATATATATATATATATATATATATATATATATTTATATGCATGTTTTTATGTGTATGTATATATGTGTATTATATATATATATATATATATATATATATATATATATATATATATATATATATATATATATATATATGGGCCTACTTCTAAATTTCAAAGTTTTAAAACTTCTAATTTTTTATGGTCAAGATCATAAAATTGCAGTTTTGAAACTTCAAACTGTTTAAATGGAGATCGTCGTACAGCACGGAATGCTATATTTATTGTTTTCCTCATTATAGTGTGATCTTGGCGTTGGCATATTTAATTAGAAGATATGTGGGGGGTGCAGGGAGGGTTTAAAAAAAGATTTTTTGTGTTTATTTATTTTTTTTAATTTAAATTTTGAAGTTTCAAAATTTCAATCTTATGGTCTCAACCATAAGAAATTCAAAGTTTTGAAACTTCGGGATTTATAAGTAGACCCATATATATATATATATATATATATATATATATATATATATATATATATATATATATATATATATATATAGAGAGAGAGAGAGGAGATAGATATAGATATATCTGTATATGTGTGTTTGTGTTTATGTGTGTGTGTATAATTCAGATGATCGAGCAGCTTATGATAGGTGTGGGGAGTTGTTAATTACATTTTGTCAATGCTTAATTCATCAATGCATAAAGATTATGAGAACAGAACTTGCATCCCTGCAGGAGTCATGATCGTGCCTGTTGTAGCGATGATGGTTTGTGATTCTGTTGAACAATATCACTAATCTGTAGTTGATTATATTCAAGCTGACAGCTGAGAATAGAAACACATGCATGTATATGAATATATGCGGAACACATGGGTCTGATATATGTCGTATTCTAGTAAATATGTAGAGAAAATACTGCAGAGTGTTGGTATGAGTTATGTGATAAGTTTCAAAGCCATGAGTCATGAGTTTATACAGATGGTTAATATTCTACAAAATATACTTTCTGTGTGCAGTGGTGAAGGCATGTTTTAACATTAATGTAAAGGATAAATGTGGTCTGCCTTTTATTTTATTTTATTTTGTTTTGTTTTGTTTTATTTTTTTCAAACAAGTGAACATTTGGAGTATTTTGATTTGGAGGATTGTTGTAGGTGGGCTAGTTGCCTTGTATTATATGTTATGTCTGTAGTTGGATAAGTGTGAAGTGTGTAAGATTTTATTTTGTTGTTACAATTTAGCATAAATCTTGAGGGTTTATGAGACATTTGGTATTTCTGATGATGTGACAAGTTTGCAGATAAATTGTAATGACATGCAAAGGATATGATTAAACAAAGGTATCTACATTCTGGCAGATACATTTGTATCAAACCCCTATTTTCTAGATCTGCCATTAAGAGATTTAATATATGCATGTATGTGTTTCATTTGGATGAAAACAGCAGCAGGTATGAGGGTGGCTGGTGATGACAAGAACCAGAAAATCACAGCAGTTGTATTGTCAGATAGATCTTTATGAAAGCTGTGAAACTGGGGTAGTAAGCTATAAGGTACTGCCCAACATACTGCAGTGTTTCAAAGTTAGACATGTTGCAATAGAGCTTTTGTGAAACTAGCTCAGTTTTCAAAGGTCAGCTGAACTGGAAATATAGGCTTTCTATTCAAAAGAATTATTCACAGCCTTTGGAGCACCCATTTTGCCTTTATTCATGTATTTAAATAACAAAGAATTAAGATCAAATTAATTTTGGAACATATTTGCATTCCTTAAGCTCACACGGTGCAAGAGACTAATTTAAAAAATCTTCATTTGGCAGTAAAGCACACCTTGCATAGTATTAACATTTTCTGTATTTTAAAATCAGATTTTGGGATTGCCATGCCTTAGTAAAAAAGGGAGTCACATCTAATATGAGGCAGTGTCGGTTGCAGATAAGTATTAGTGCCCTGTTGCAGGACATTGTACATTTTCCTCTAACTGTTTTCTCCCTCTGCTTATCTTTACAGAACACCGTTCTTTCTTGCCAAGATCAATACTTTGCAGGAGGCCAAGGCTATGACTACCCTTATCCAATTTCAACCTCACAAGCAAGCAGTGATGTTTCCAAGGACATGTGGGTTTCTCTTTGGACTCCAGATATCCTGGACAACAAAGGCAATCAACAGGAGTCACAGACATATGGTAAGTCCTGTTGAAACATTTAATTTGTACACTGATCTGAGAAGTGAGTATGGCAACTTTACACAATCCAGAGATGAAAAAGAGTTTGCCTGCAAAACTAAAGCAGAAATGATTAGTAGAGTTGATTTGTTAATAACACTGAGTTCTACATGATCCAGATCGATGTTTGCAATTTACTATTTTCAAAATTAATATGTTGTATGTAGTGTTTGTTTTGCATTAAGCATACTGATTTCTGGATACGTATGGAAAGTTAAAAAGTGTGAAGTGAAAGGGAGAGGTGGAAGAATGCATAGAAACAGAAAGAATAAAATAAAGGGACAGAGAGTGATGGAGACAGCAGAAAAAAAGTATCTTTCAAATGTGTCCCAAAATGAACTAACTTTTCAATTGTGATTTCATGCACTCTGTCACTGTAAGTTCCATGTTAGCATGTAGGGCTGCAAGGAAGTACCCATCAGAGTTGCAGTAAATATGGTATGATGCTTTTGAACTTGAAATTACAAATCTTAGAAATCTGAGATC
This sequence comes from Protopterus annectens, assembly GCF_019279795.1. NCBI lineage: Eukaryota > Metazoa > Chordata > Ceratodontiformes > Protopteridae > Protopterus > Protopterus annectens. The sequence continues at coordinate 283,864,148 of NC_056734.1, read as the reverse complement.
AAAACTATAAATGGAGTTGAAATCACATTTCAAAAGGAGTTCCTTCTAAGGGTTTTACTTCCACAACAGGTAAGGGGCGTTTACCCCTTTGCCCCATACATTATTATTTGTATCCACAATTTGTCACATTTCAAAATTTCAAGCATCCAGTGAGTGAACAGATGTTGTTTGCAGTGCGAAGAATGTTCAGTTTCCCACTATTTATTACGTCTAAGGATGCCTAATACATGTGGGCTGACGAAAGTACAAGTCAAAAGTATGTATTTGCAAAATAAATGGATACACTTTAAGGGGGGAGTGCAGCAACAAAAATGACCTCCTGATTTTTCAAGTATTGTAAGGAGGGTACTTCCCCTACAGTGGAGTTACCTATTTTTAATTTTATATTTCATGAGCATTTTATCAAAGCAAACTCTGACATTATTACTATGCAAACGTGTATTAATCTTGGAAAAGTGTCAGTTACAAATTGCTGTACTTTAGCACATCTGGCAAAACTACTTAATGTACTTTTCAGACTTTTCTGTTTTATTTGTTTAAACCCTTAAAATGATTTCCAAAAGCAGTCTCTATGTTCTGTAGTGACTTCACTATATGAAAACACTGCTTAATGTTAAACCTATGGTACAACTGATGGAAGCATATTAGAATCGAGAAGACTGTAAGATACATACATTTATTTATTTATTTATATTTGTTGACCGGGAGTGTCCGACTGGACGTAGGTCCATTTTCAGAGGAGGACTGGGGAGAAAAGCTCCACAGTTAAAATAAACAGACCGTAGTTACATTGAATTACATAGCGATTAACAATTTACATAGCAATTACTTACAACATATTTACAGATGAAGAACATAGTACATCAGTAGACAACTAGAATCTTTATCTGTGAAGTACATAACAGACTTTAACAAATGTTACAAGAAGAAGTTCCTGCTGTATAATAAGTACTGGCTTATGAGCATCTGAGCTTGCTATAATTGTATAAACATACATAATACTTGTTGTCAAAAGCTATTCATCTTGTTAATGTAGAACTGTTAGCATGACGATATTCATGATATGATTGATTTTGGCAAGTTTAATTTTCAGCATTGCAAACGTGATTCTTCATTTCAATGAATATTAGACACCTTTACTAACACTTTACAGTTACTGACTTTAGGCCTATAGGAGCACATTTGAACACAGGTTCTAAACTCTTTGAGTACACTGTGGAAGTCATCCTGCTATCTAAAAAAATTCTTAACTAAGTTAAACAAATTGCTTTCTTTAATTCATAAGGGTAAATTATTCCATAGTCTATCAATAGTCTGTGAAATGAACTCCGCTCTGGCTGAAGTTTTGCAGTTATCAGGTTTAGATCAATAAATTTAATGCAAAACAAACAATGCTAGCAAAATATTAATTTTGAAAAAATTCCTACTGTTAGGCACTGACTGAAGTAGTTCCTTATTTAACAAAACTCTTAGATATACACCACAGAATGTTCTGTAAGCTAAGGAAAATATACCCTTAACCACCTGTAATTAAAAGAGTTTAATTCAAGTTGTTCAAGTTGTCCTGTATAAAAAGATGTTTGCACTCTACAGTCCTCTTACTCAGTTTTCTTTGCATACTTTCTAATGCCAAACAATCACATTTTGTGTATGCACAAAGCATAGAGATATACATAAGGACTGGTCTGACTTAAAGGGACAATCCCAGAGTCAAAACTTCTGACCTAAAGTCTTTAGTAAAGAAACTTGTCCTGATACCTCCCAGTTGTCACCACCCACTTACCACATCATCATCAACCCTACTCCTGGTTTCAGTTTACTTTATGCAGCCCTGTTTTCATTTCCTCTGGTGAACACAATTAACAATATTCAGTTCCTGTCAAAGCTTTCAGTCCCTGATCACTGAGAAACAAGAAAGTTATTAAATTTGTGTGTGTGTTTCTGGTAGGGGTGGTTAGGCAAGACTCTCAGTGTTTGCTTTTTATGAACTCATCAAAAAACATATCTTAATTGTGCAGCTCTTTGTTTCCTTTATTTATTCTGCACAGCGTAATTATGAGAAGTATAGTCAGAAGAGTACAGTTTAATGAATTTATACTAAATCTTAGCAGTTGTATTCCCCATACTCTGTAGTAAAGAAGTCTCAAAATTAGTATGTATAACTATCACAGGTGGCTGTATTGTACAGCCCCCATTGTGACAGTACGTTTTGAACTTTGTTGTTTAAAAGGAATCTGTTTCTTAGGTTACACATATGTGTTTTTTATAGCATGTCAGAAAACCATTAGTCTTATTATTATTATTATTAACATTAGCTAGTATTCAGAGATCAAAAAACAAAACATGAAAAAAAGGAAGACTACTTCTGCTACTGTTTGAAACTTGCATCACTCTGGTGCTTTCTACAGAGCAAGTAGCAGTCATGCATAACATCAGAGCACTTAGCAAGCATTCAGACACCGGTGAAAAATAAAATATGAAATGAAATTAACAGAAAACTCTGTTTACTAATGGTTTAGCTTTGCATTACTCATATACTTTCCTGCAAGGTAGTAGCATGCGAGGTCATAACATTCCTGAAAGGCTACTTTTCTCTGAGGATAAAACATACAGATGAAACTAATGAATGGCTCAGTGAGAGCTGTTGTAAGTACAAATTTGAGATGAAATTGGACTGAGATCATTGAAATTTCCTGTAAGCACTCCTTCCCAAACCCCACAACCAAAGATGGGACATTCACAGAAAGCCAGACTAAAATTGTAAACAAAGACCAGAATCAAAATAAAAAAATCTCTGGGTCTGTCCCTTTAAGATATAAACAATTTAACATTTAATACCTTCCTTTTACAATGACTTTTATAAAAGCTATAAGTTCAGATGATTAACTTTGCTTAACACAATGGGGGTATTCAATAAATGTAATCATTCCTCTGCAGAAGTGATTCTAATTTTGAAATTTTAGTAATTACCATGAGTTGCTTTCCCGGTTGAATACTGGGTTACAATTTTGTCAAGGTGTATCAACGTGCAACCACAAGGTAAGTTTTCCATTCACAGATGTATTAAATTATTTGACAAGTGATTTTTTTATTCACCAGCAGAGGCCTAATAATGCTAACTAGCTAAGCTCTCATTTTTCAGAGCCAAGAAAAAAATAAAAATATAGCACTTGTATGTCAGTTTGTAAAGTGTCAACTGTTTCAATTTTTCTCAATTAACTTAGGCTCAGCAACAACCCTACTCAGTGTGCGATGTTATGTCTAAGTACAGTGAAATGTACTGTGCTTTAAATTTTTTATTATACTGTTTTTTGCATTAATCTATGAAATATTTATGCATGTATTCATGTATGTGTTTATTTATTTAATTTGTTATCGAAGGTAGAGGCACTGATCCCAGTAGACCTTTATCAGGCTCAGTGCAAATTTACACAGTAAAAATAGTGCTAGATTTTTACAGTGTGGTAATGTTAGAAAATTTTAACAGTAAATTGTAAAGGATAGTAACAACATTTATGCTGAATTTATAAAATTCATGGTATAAAGAAATCAGGTAAATATAAATATTGACTTAAAGTATTATCCACAGAGAAGGGGCAGAAGAAGTAGAAGGAGGAAAGACTATGAAAGAGGAGTTGTAAAACATTGAATTAACATGCATTAGTGAGACAGAGGTACAGAGAAGTATGTAAGAGTGGTACAGGATGTGTACCAGGGTAGTGTGACAGCGGTGAGGTCTGCGGTGGGAGTGACGGATGCATTTAAGGTGGAGGTAGGATACAGCAAGGATCAGCTCTGAGCCCTTTCTTATTTGCAATGGTAATGTACAGGTTGACAGACGAGATCAGACAGGAGTCCCCATGGACTATGATGTTTGCAGATGACATTGTGATATGTAGTGAGAGTAGGGACCAGGTTGAGGAGACCCTGGAGAGGTGGAGATATGCTCATGCTCTTGAGAGAAGAGGAATGAAGGTCAGCAGGACTAAGACAGAATATATGTGCGTGAATAAGAGGGAGGGTAGAGGAATGGTGAGGATGCAGGGAGTAGAGCTGGCAAAGGTGGATGAGTTTAAGTACTTGGGATCAACAGTTCAGAGTAATGGTGAGTGTGGAAGAGAGGTGAAGAAGAGAGTACAGGCAGGATGGAGTGGGTGGAGAATAGTGTCAGGAGTGATTTGTGACAGACAAGTACCAGTAAGAGTGAAAGGGAACGTCTACAAGTGGGTAGTGAGACCAGCTATGTTATATGGGTTGGAGACAGTGGTATTGACAAAAAGGCAAGAGTCAGAGCTGGAAGTGGCAGAGTTAAAGATGTTAAGATTTGCACTGGGTGTGACGAGGCTGGACAGGAATAGGGATAAGTATATTAGAGGGTCAGCCCAGGTTGGAAGGTTTGGACACAAAGCCAGAGAGGCAAGATTACGTTGGTTTGGACATGGGCTGAGGAGGGATGCAGAGTATATTGGGAAAAAGATGCTAAGGATGAAGCTGCCAAGTAACAGGAAAAGAGAAGGCCTAAGATAAGGTTTATGGATGTGGTGAGAGAGGACAGAGCAAGTGGTGTGACAGAGCAAGATGCAGAGGACAGGAAGAAATGGAAACAGATGATTCGCTGGGCGACCCCTAACGGGAGCAGCCGAAAGAAGAAAAAGAAGAAGTGAGACAGAGGTACTGTGTAGCTTTGTTATTGCAAGAAATGTCTAGAGGAGAGTTCAGTTGTGCTGTTATTTGGAAAATTCATGTATTTGTTAACCATAGTTAGGAAATTTTTGAGCTGGCTTAGAATTTTATCAGGTGTTGGCTTTTTTGAGAGACAGTGATTTGTACAGTGAATCTTGTTTCTTGTTTTTATGTTGTTTGTAAGGAATGGTTATAAACACATATGTATAGTGTAAGATAAGCAACATGAAAGTGGAAAGAATTCCAACTAAGATGTTAAATATCAGGGATTGAAGTAATAGCTTGGAAATTTGTTTCACTGGTAGGCCATTATTCTTGGGGAGCCATGACAGATACCACGACGAGGAGGTCAGTAGTGTCAATGTTTGGAGGTTGGGCTGTGTTTGCTGGGTTGCTATTTTAGGACTTAGGGTAATGACTGTACTCATGATATTTGCAGTGGTTTGTAAGGAGAATGTTTTCTTTTAGATGCTAATGTAGTGACTGAGAACTCATGTTTCATCAGAGGAAGGATGACCACTTTTCTTATTACAGTCCTGTCTTCTGGAGAGGAAACATGAAACTTTTCTAGCTCAGAAAAGGAGTTTATTGATTTTTTTATTTTTGTCATCTGAATATGATATTTAAAGTTGGTTTTGCCAGATTCCAAGGCAACAGAAGAATTTAGTTGCTTTTAGTGGCACTTGTTGGTTATACGTTACATTCCAGTTACTGGGTACTAATGACAGCTTTTGTCACATCCCAAATATTTAGTCCTTTTGGAATTTAATAGGAACTCATTGTCAGGCAACTAGACTGAAGAGAGAGAGAAAGAGGTGTGTGTGTGAGTATCTGTGTGTGTGTGTGTGTGTGTGTGTGTGTGTGTGTGTGTGTGTGTGTGTGTGTGTGTGTGTGTGTGTGTGGGGGGGGGTCTTTTTCCAGATCTTGCTTAATGTTCCCATGAGAGAGACCTATTCTGTATATTATCATGCAGTCTTCATAGAGTATGCTTAGAAATGGGTAGGTCTAAGAGAAGTTTGTTAAGGAAGATGGGCTAGTATTAAGAGGTAACACATAACCTTGAGGCATGTCTTTGATTACATGAATAATGAATGATTTGATGGGCATATTTGCAATTTGGATGTCATTTGAAATATAGTCATTATACCAGAGGTTACTAACTGATAGGGAAGGTTAATGCTGATGTTTCCTGTGACAAGGGTGCATGGTTTGAAACCTCTCACCCATGTGCTTTACTGTTTAATTTTTTCAAAGTCCTTTTTTTCAACATTACATCCCTGGAGTCTAGTTGTAGTGCAGAGAACTAATATCTTGTTTGGGAAGTAGGAGGGTACAGAGTTGGAATCCATTTTAGTGCCTTAAAATATTTTATTTCTAGTTTCCCTGGTGTCTGTTGGTACCTCTGCCCACTTTTTAAGTACCTTTAAGGCATACTATGTAGAGTGTTAATGGTTGTGATGCCCACCACTGCTACCAATATGAGATGGCCACCAACATACCCATGCTGGGTCAGTAGTCAAGGAGCCTGAATCCTCACCACTCACACTGGAGAGGGACGTGCACTTGGAATTCAAATGAATACACTCAGTATTTCCAGATGCAGACCTCTCTGCATCAAGTACTGTTTCCCCTAAGAGCACACAGGGTACACATGCAGCCTGAGGGTCTGGATGTCTCCATATCTGTCTCCCTCCAATTCCCCAGCAAGACTCCCACTGGTACAGCTGTAGGGTTAGGTCCTCAGCCAAGTGTCCAAGCCTAGTCCTCCCGCACCCTCTCTGTAAACACAGTGCTTCGTGTCCCTGCCCCAAGTAGTTGGCACACACACTATTTAAGATTTAATTTTCACACACACACACACACATACACACACACACACACACACACACACACACACACACACACACACACACACACACACACACACACACACACACACACACACACACACACACACACACATGTGCACACATACACACACACACACACACCTGGGAAAGGCTGGCACAGGTTACATGCTCTACTTTGCCTTGACTATAAAGTAGATTCACTGCCACCAGTTAGTTACTGCAAGGCTCTTAAAAGGTAATATTAATACTAAAACAATGGTTGTAGTTAACCAAGATGGCTAGGCCTTCTAGAGTGGCCCGCACAGTATCACCAAATAAATATAAGTACTCTCAAAGGTTAGACACTTTTTACAAGGACCAGCCACAATAAAAGTTTTAAATATATTTAATAATAAAGAATAAAAGTACATGAAAATATTGAATATATATTCACAGTAAACCAGACTCAGACAAATAAAGAAAAAAATATCTAAACTAAGTTTCACTATATTCCTGACTGAATCTAAGAGAATTTTACTGTTCCATAGTTAAGTTACTTACTACCACAAGGCAAGATGCTGTGGGTGAGGGCCTTTTAGTCAAACTTCTCAAACAGAATACTCAATACTCTGAAGTTTCTCTTTGTAATATCTAAAATATAATTTCAAAGATGGCTGGCAGAATGTTCTCCTCTGGTCATTTGATTCTAGGTTGTCAAAGTATTCCCCTTTGAAGCTGAGACATGAAGTTAGCACAGACAGCCACAATACACATCCAAATGTTTATGGCAGTGCCTGGGGCCTTCCATCTTTTCACTGAACTAATGGACAAAGGCTGTTCCCCAAACCCAGTGAGTCCAGTCCAGTTCAGCATTGTGGGGTGCCTTTTAAGGGTTTAACAGCTTATTTACATTTCCCTTATTTTTGTAAAGTTAACCTCTGCTGTGCTAGTATCCTCTATTAAAACATATACATTTAATTCAGGTACAATAGTACATGTACATTACTCTTCATTTCAGCAGGGTGTACTATTGATACATTTTAATACAAGCAAAGCTCACAAATACATTTTCAGCACAAGCATCTGTACAAAATCAGTTTGATATACAAATGACATACAGTTCTAATACATTTGTAACACAAGCATCTTCTATAAATCAGTTTTATATTCAAAGGACATATCATTCTTTACAAAACTCCAGCTGGCTATGCTGGCACTTCCCCACATCATCATAATGATGTCTACTGTTCCTGCGATCCACATTATATGTAAGTGCTTAAATGTAATCCTTGCTGGCTAGTGTTTTCCTTCAACCACATTTTGTATCTGTGCTATTAACATCTGGTAGTGAAGAGTTCTGACTGGTGTCTAGTGTTCCCTTTCTGGAACCGCATCTTTATTGTTTTCCCTGATACTTAGTGGTCCCACCAGCCCACTTTTTCAAAGTTATTCTTTGGTGGCTAATGATCCCCCAAAAGCAATTTTGCAGACTTTGCTCATAAGTCTAGGGCTGTGTGGACCTGCCACACACAAACACACATTAATTCCATAAACATACACAGTCCCTCGCCATCTGATCACACTCAGGTACACACTCATCCTTTCACCTATACATACACACCTAACATCCCAGGCAGACACACACTCACTCATACACTCACACGTGCAGCCCCCCACTTACATGCACTCACACATCCCTTAACACTACCTAACCACTAAACTCCCCAGCACTTTCCTCTGCCATGATGGACAATTATGACTTTTTGGCTGTGTTCATTACCACAGGCAGCCAGGAGCCCCATACCACTTTACACAGTCAAACAATTCTCTGAATCACTCAGCTGCATAAATCCCTTACAGCAAGCAGTTTTAGGGCAGAACACATGGATAATTACCATATGACTCTCCTGTAGAAAGCAGTTTACATGACCACAGAGGTAGCCCATCTTGGTGCTGCATTATGGTAGAGCTGTATGTAAAAACAAAAAAATTACTGTGAGATGTATGCCTTGTGTACACCTTGTCATATTTTTTTCTGAATTTGGACCATAGCATGCCAAAATCCTTATTGGTATGGCAGTCCAACTGAAATAAAAATATATTTATGACTAAGCCTCACCTAATATGCAAAACATAGCAGGAGCAACTATAGATGGCAAGCTAGAGGTGGGCCTGAAAAGTTACATAAATGGACTAGGCTCCTGTGTCAAGGTTAGCAAATAAAAGTTGTGATCCCTGGAAAAGGGATAAACAGGGATAAACAACAATGGCTAAGCAAAAATACCAAGATAGTTATATGGGGCAATGAAAGCTGCATAACAATTCAATAAAGTACAAACAGAACAGAGGTTCAAATGTGTAGGATAAAAAATATCAGCATCAAAGCTAGATATGCATACATACTGCAGGTGCGCAGCCCCTAAACAATAAACACAGCTAGTGTGCCCATCTGTTAAGAGACATTTTCTGACAGTATGAGTCACATTTTTTAAAGACAGAAACTTTGGCCTCTTTAGACATATTAGTAATATACTAAAAACAAACAGTTTTTTTTTTTTTTACAGTTAGGGTGCCCCCCCCCAACAGAAAGGAGAGCCTCTAATTTAAAAGGCTGCCCTAAGTGGGGGGGACTCTCTAATTTAAATGAGTTCATGGGAAACAAGAAGGCCTGTGAGATATGGAGCGATGGCCAGCAAATCTACAACACACACAAGAAAGGCGATAAGGGATAAAGCACTATATCTAGACAAAAAACTAAATACATTTTTAAGAATAAACAACAATTATTATAATAGAAAAAACTATTCTAACCTATGAACCTATATGATTGGATGGGAGAAAGGAAATTCACCTTAGGGGATCACGTCAGTTGCCCTGCTAGACAGGGGTCCAGGGAAGTAAATAGTGTGGGAAGAAATAGCCAGGTAATTGTTATGGCTAGGCTTGTATAGACCCTTGGGTCAATAGCCTAGTACCAACATATGAACCTATGAACCTATAAATATTACATTAAAGTATATAAAAAAACAGAAAAAACATGGAGCAAATATATCAGCAGCAAAGCTGTATAAGCATACCCAAAAGGGAATTAAACTGCTTGTTTACAGATGATGTACTGCTTATGACCACATCAGTTGTCCCTTACATATTGATGTGTTGCTCAGCTACCACAGTTGCACAGCACAGTAGGAAGAAATCTGCTTTGTATATAGGCAGGACCCTTGTAACAGTGGTATTCCTTGTGGTGTAGATAATGCAGTAATCCTGCAAACACAACCCTACCTCCAAATATTAACACTGCTGAGTTTCTATTCATGGAATTGCTTTCACCATGAGTGGACAAAGTTCAACCCACTGGGGATTGGAATCCCCAGACTGCCCTCCCCCCTGAAAAAAATGCACCCTGAATGTGAGTGGCAAACCCTCACACTCCGAACCTATTATAACAACTCCTTGTCACACTAACACGAAGAAGAGGGACATTAACCCTAAAAGGGCATCACTGGTGGCACAATTCTCTAACACTGATTTCTTATGGAGGAGCACCAATTCTTAGCGGGTTGAACTTTGGGCAAATTACACTCGAGGGTCAGTTTTTGTCCACACGTAGGTTAGGTTACCCCATGGAATCTGCCATGACACCAGATCCCCTCATTACCATAATATGATGGCAAAGTTAATAATAATAATAATAATATTATTAATAATAATAATAATAATGTATTATTATTATTATTATTATTAGTAGTAGTAGTAGTAGTAGTATCATTATTCTTACTACAACCACTTATTACTATTCTTTTGTTTAATGTTTTAAATACTGGATGTGCTGTCTTGACAAAAAGAATAACAATGCATATGAAGTTTTATGGGAATTGGATAATTGTTTGGAAGATGGACTGTAATGCATTTGGCAAGAATAAACCTTTACAATCTAATCTGTAAGTACATATTGGGATTTGCAAGACGTAATGTCTCTTATAGAGCGCAGGAAGCCTCCCTACATTGCAGAGATGGACAGTGTTGTACTGTAATGCATATCTTTTGCAGTAGTGTTTGTAGTTTAATTTCTTAGCTCACATATGTTAGAAGCAATGCAAATATTTTATCTGAAAACAAGAGAAACTTTATCATTTTTGTAGTTATACATAAAAAGTGCACATTACACGCAATAATGAATTCCTAGTTCAATTTAAGTTTAATGTATGCAAAACTTTGTAACTTTACATACTGCTTTCTCTGCATTTAACAATACCTGTCTCACTGCATTTTATTTATGAAGGCTATATATAAGTAATTATTTTTACTTCATGAACAGGACAATACTATACCGAAGATTTTGTCCAAGAAGATGGTGGTTGGAATGTCCAGCTCTGCTCACAACTACACAAAAACAAAGAGGTACAATGCTTCTGTTTTATGTAAGGTTATTTGTACAGAAATTAAGTGCATACTGATAAAAATTACATTCATCCCTTCAAGGGATAACACATCAGTAACCCTAAATATTTGCACCTATAACTGTATCTGTCTCACTATATATATATATATATATATATATATATATATATATATATATATATATATATATATATATATGTATGTGCACACACTCACATATATAGGTGCACTTTGAATAATAGAATATACAAAAAACAAACCACAAATGATTGATGTAAAAAGATCAAAATTCAAAGTATCAAAAAAATTTACCATACCACACAGAGCTACTTATATACCAAACCAAAGATCGTAGAACATAGGGAAAAGGCAAAATTCCCACTACCTGCTGTACTGCAACCTCCAATGAAATAATGTAGGCATTCTGCAGTCTTATGACTGTTTGATTGCTTCTGCTAGCATTGCAGACATTTGGTGTTATGAATGTTCAGCCATTTATTTTCGTTCCACACACACACACACACACACACACACACACACACACACACACACACACACACACACACACACACACACACACACACACACACACACACACACACACACACGTCACCTTAGAGCCATGGGATCATGTGCCTGAATATATTCATGTGTTTGTGTGTGTGTGTGTGTGTGTATATATAAACATATAGATATATATAGTTTTTGCCTGGCTTCTTAAAAAATCTTACTGAAATCCATACCCTACAGTAATATTTCAATTATACTGTTTTGAAACAGAAACATCAGGTTGACAAACATTTACTTTTGCTTGTCATCTGGGTCTACCCTTTATGAAAAATGTCTTTCTTTTTGTACTTTATGAGACATAACATGGGTCTATGTTCACTCGTCAAATGGTAATTCCAGAAAAACTCCATCAAAAATGCATATCATCAGAAAGAAAATCAAAGCATAGCCATAGTTGGTCAACAGACACACAACAGAAGGCAGTAAGGACTTACAGTTATGCAAGGGATAAGGAAATTTGCGCTTTCCCTACTATAGTGCGATCTCGGAGTTAGTATATATAATTAGTGAGGGGTGTGGGGGATGCAGCCCCCCAATGAGGAGAATTCAATTAACACCAGATCCTCCTCATGTGGGGGGCTATACCCACATCCTCCGCTAATTATATATACTTACTCTGAGATCGCACTACAGTAGGGAAAGGGCAGATTTCATTATCCCTGACATACCTGTAAGTCTGTACTGCTTTCTGCTGTGTGTATGTTGGCCAACTATGGCTATGCAATGATTTTTCTTTGCGATGATGTGCATTTTCAATGAAAAGGAGTTTCACTGGATAGTGTTTGAGGATAAGCTGTTCACTGTAATTGCCATTTGACAAGTGAAAGTGGACCAACATAACACATGTAAGGAAGAAATACTTGAGAACATTATATATGCTATGTTACTTAACAATTTTACCACTTCTTAGTATTGTTCCATTTGACATCCATTTAGATTGTCTATAATAAAAATGCATAGGCCTATAGCTAACTAGCCAGATGGATAGATAGGCAGATAGAGAAGTACCCATTTGACAGATTCTTTTCAAGCATGATATTTTCATTGCCATTGTGTAGCGGCTATTTATATAATACTATTTATTGATTTTACATTTGTTTACCGGGAAAGTCCGACTTGGAACGAAGCCAATTTTCAGCAGCAGCCCAGGGAGAAATGTTCTAGACACATGTCTTTGTAACGTGGGAGGAAACTGGAGCACCCAGAGGAAACCCACACAAATGCAGGGAGGACATGCAGACTCTGCACAGAAAGCACTCCAGCAGAGAATTGAACTGGAGAACCTCTTGTTGTGAAGCGACAATGCTTCTGCCGCACCACAGTGCCATCCAATAACAATTGAACTATAAAAGGTCAGATCCATTCCCCCAAAAAATAAGACTGTTTTTTGCATAACTCTCATAGTGAGGCTTTACAGCTGACACAAAATGTGTTATATAGCAACTTTATTTTTTAACTATTTTTTAAATTAACGACAGTGAATCAAAATGTTTCAAAAGGCTAAAGTTAAATGATGCCATGTTTTATTCATTGTTCTTTAAAAGCTGTTCTTTGTAGTCCAGTGTATTGCGGCTAACAAGAGTAATATGTAAGCTGGATGGTATATTTCACTTGCTGTAGTAATCTGAAATCCTTCCTTAAATAACAATGAAGTAGATTCCAAAGGATTTAAATGGTAATATGTCAATGACAAGGACAAAAATCTGAGTTTGAGTTTATTAAGAGACTAAAATGTAAATTTATTAACCATTTGTGTACTTTGGGTGATTTAGACAGCCACTTCTCCTGTTCGATTCTCGGCTGGAGTGCCTTCTGTGTGGAGTCTGCATGTCTGCCCCGCGGTCGAGTGGCGTTAGAAAGACATGCGTGAATGGGTGTGCCATTGTTGAAGGTTGGGCATTGGGCTGGCACCTCGGCACCATAAAAATTGACTGGCAATCATTAATGGACCGGAGTTCCGCTGTGGCATCCCCTAACCGGGAAAAGCCCCCCAAAAAAACCCAACAACCATTAAATATACAGCTGCGGTGGTGCAGAGGTTGCATTGCCACCTCACAGCAAGAGGTTCTCCCGTTCGATTCTTGTCTGGAGCACCTTCTGTGTGGAGTCTGCATGTCCTCCCCATGGTCGAATGGCATTCAAAAGACATGCATGAATGGGTGTGCCTTCATTGAAGGTTGGGCATCGAGCTGGCACCTCAGCACCGTAAAAATCTACTGCCAATCATTAGCATACCAGAGTTCTGCTGTAGTGACCCCTAACCAGGAAAAGCCAAAAGAAGAACATTATTTTGTTAAGTATGACTTTATTTTTATTTAGTTAGTTTGTTTACCAGGGCAGTACACTGACCACAGTAGACCACTTGCAGGTGCAGTCCAGGTGAATGAATTTGAAACAAGTCCACAGGATCTCATAAACAACTGAAACAATGTGTAAATATTATTAACAGAATTGAAAAACAGATGTAGATTAATTTCATTGCTAGTTGAAACAGGAAGCACAGAAGACATGGCTATCCATCAAATTGCAGAATTGAACTTGTCCAGCAATGACCAAATTTCCCTTGCCAGTAAATATAATAGCCTTATGTAAAAGGAATCATATATTTAACCCCTGTTTCATCTTATGACAACACATTACTGATATTGCAGATTATGTAAAACAATTTAATTACTACTACTACCAAAAAAGACTGGAATACATATGACCACATGCAAGATTGTGGCAATGTAGTTTAAGGCCTTTTCTAGCTGTTCAGATGTTACATCCTCTTCATATGCAATATGTATCTGCACTGTTGATATAGATATATTTATACTGATTTGTAGGGATATATTAATCTCCCTTTTGTTCCTGATTATAGCTGAAAACAGTGTTTTGGATCAGTCTACAAACCTGGCTGATACATTAGCAAATAACCAAGCAAACAAGCAAATAGAAATGTTTTAATACTTTCTGAACAGTATATGCTGATGTTTTTCAGCTTCAAGAAACTCTGCAGCAGAAGGAAGAAGAACTTGCAAGATTGCATGAAGAAAACAACAAACTCAAGCAGTACCTGAATTCAGCATTTGTTAAAAGCTTAGAGGAGAAAGCCAAGGTATTAAAACTTTTGTTAGTTGCTTCTGTAATGCTCAGGAAAAATAATAAAAAAAACCCATGCTGTTGTATAACTCTTACATATTATTAAACATATTATTAATCATTCAAATCAGTACCCATCTATAGGCCTCTAAATCTGTGCCTTCAGATTTCACCTGGCTGACAATATTTTTGACACATAGTTTAGGTTATCATTACTGGGAGGAATACGTTGATGTAGTCAAAGTAATATTTCTTCTGATGTGGTTGTTTCCTTACAAGTTAATATAATTTTTATTTAACACAGTTTTGAGTTGCTTGTTATTGCAGACTATTCCCTCCCTGACATATGACAGTAGGAGATTTGAAAGAGAAATAACATGTTTAATGTATGAGTAAACTAGAAAACAGTCATCATTATCTGTTTCAAATTATTACCACTTACAGTTACGGTACTTATTATAGATACCCAGTAGTACGTAACATTCTCTTCATGAACTTTACACCTGCTTATAAAGTATCCTTAGCTGTATCTATTGTCTATTTAGTATCACTTCCATCCCGTGCAGCACATGCTTTATGTCTGTCTGTCAGCAGAGCATACTCCCTTTTGGCTGTATACAGAAGAGTTAGATTTCTTCAAATACCCAGTACTGAATCAGAAATACCATACATTAACAGGGTCAGCATAGCTGAGCAATGAACTAATTTATGTTGGTCCCCCTTGTGAGTGATAGAAAATGGCTTGTAGTGAAGTAATTATGTGTCTTTTGTTAGAAGACTATTAATTGTGAATTGTTTCAACTCAGGGAAGAGTCATTGTATCAAAAGGGACTTATTACAGGAAGATAACGTGTATAAAATAATCTAAAATACCACCAGAGACTAACATGATTGTTTTTTACATTTGTTGAAACTTTTAAATTTATTAACCATGTGTAAATCTTGGGTGATTTAGGGAAAAATGTTAGTTTGATAAATATGATTTTATTTGTTTTTATTTATTTAGTTAGTTTGTTTACTGGGTTAGTACACTAATCACAATAGACCATTTGCAGGTGCAGCCAGGATGAAGAAATTTGAACAAACTCACAAACATGGAGCAATCACAGAAGGGAGAGAATCTCACACACAATTGAAACAATGTGTAAAAGGCTGTATATTATGTCAGGAGGGTCTTATTCAGAGGTAGTAGTTTGTATGGAAAAGGAACAGACATAAAAATGTTTTAGGAAGTCTGGAAGTAAAAGGACATATTTATTAATTTAGATTTTTATCACTTATGGGTAGAGGTGGGGTGACGGGGGCTGCTTTCATGTGAAGGTGACTAGATTTTTTTAAAATAAAACTAACTCCAACAAGTATTTTCTCTCACTTGATTATACCCAGATTACTGAAGCTGTAGAACATAAATGATTGTTTGGGACTGTGTGTGTGACAGAGATGCAGTGAGAGACAGAGAGAGAGAGAGTGAGAAAGTGACAGACAGGGAGTAATGATTAAATGCTATGGCACAAACAATTTTTTGCATTGACTTTACTTCATTGACTTGAATAGCCAGAGGTGTTTCCACACACAAGGTAGGTACTCTAGCAAAGTTTCAGGGCATACTATGTATGGTCTGAAATATTTCAGCCAACCCCCCCAAAAAAACAAAAATCCTCATACCTTTTATTTGCAAGTACTGTCTGTGATATTTTCACACTCGGATGAGGAGTGCTGTATCAGAAGAAGCTATTCCTTGCTGTCTGTAAAACTGATATTTTCAAAGAACTGAAATATTTGAGCAAGAAAAAAATTACAGAAACTCATAAATCCTGGCTCAAAGAGCAGGCTGAATCGGGGCCCCTATCTTTCATTCATTGTTTTCCTTGCCTTTGTAAGAAAAAGCAGAAATTAAGCACAACTTTTAAATGTTTACCAATTTAACACTTTTTTTCATTGACTCTATCTCTAAACTTCATCTTTCTCTAATACCACCACAATCTCCTGTTCTTCCACCACTCCTTCACTCTCCCCCACTAACTCACAATCCTTCACCCCTTCTTCTACTATCACTCACCACTCTCCATCTCCTTCCCCTACTTCTCACACTTCCCAGTGTCCTCCCTTCTCATTAAAACCAATTCCCACTTTTACTATAAAAAAACTCCTCCAGAAATTGAAGCCATGTTCCAATGCTCCAGATAATATCCCTGCTTATTTTCTCAGTCTAGTCGCTGAAGCAGTCACCTACCCCATTAGCATTCTAATTAACCGTTCAATCCAGGAATG
This sequence comes from Protopterus annectens, assembly GCF_019279795.1. Taxonomy (NCBI): domain Eukaryota; kingdom Metazoa; phylum Chordata; order Ceratodontiformes; family Protopteridae; genus Protopterus; species Protopterus annectens. Next base: position 283,847,310 of record NC_056734.1, on the reverse strand, counting down.
CATAGTACCCAAAATTTGGAAAAAGGCCTTCATTATACCATTACATAAAGGAGGCAACAATAATAATGTTACCAACTTCCGTCCCATTGCTATCCTGTCTCCTATCTCTAAACTCTTAGAAAAATGCATTCAACAACAACTTCTTCCACACCTCTTAGATAATCAGCTACTAACACCCACACAACATGGCTTCAGGCCAAATCACAGTACTATGACTGCCCTTCTCTCCTTCCTTGAAACTATTAATAAAGCCCGGGATTCTGGCCTTATTGTTTCCACCTTACTACTTGACCTTTCTAAAGCCTTCGATACTATCTCTCATAGTCTGCTTTTAACTAAACTCTCTAAACTTAACCTATCTTCCTTGAATTGGTTCTCCAGCTACTTATCTAACCGATATCAAGCAGTAAAATGGAAAAAGGCCACCTCCTCATTTCTTAATACCCCAACCGGAGTCCCCCAAGGATCCATATTAGGTCCTCTTCTTTTTAATATATTTATAAATGATTTCCAGAACTCTATTCCTTTCTCAAATATCATCCAATATGCAGATGATTCAACTATAATCTGCTCTGCCACATCTACCCCTGTACTCCTAAAACTTACTCAAGAAGCTTTTTCAACCACTGAGCAATGGATGAAAAGAAGCCACCTTGTATTAAATGCCTCTAAAACCAAACTAATGGTATTTACTCCCTCTAAAACTACCTCATTCAACTTTAACTCCTTCACTATCACTAGCCAAAAGAATATACCTCTGGAACTGGTATCAGAGACCAAATTACTTGGGGTCCAAATTGACAACCAGCTTAAATTCCATTCCCACTTACAACTAAACATCAAAAAGACCCATCAAAAACTAGGCATGCCCTACCAACAAAATCATTACCTTACCCCTGCCACTAAAGTAACTCTCTCTACTTCCTTTCTTATCCCCTCCCTTCTCTACGGAACTCCTCTTCTCACTAACCTACAATCCTCTCTTAAATCTCAACTTTCCTCCTGCTACAACAAAATTGCCAAATTTGCTACCAGCCATAAGTCGTCTTCCCATCACTGCTCTTCTCTCCAAAAACTAAAATGGCTAGAACTTCCAAATCAACTCATCTATACACAACTAACTCTTGCACATAAGCTCATTTTTAACCCCACCCTCTGTCCTTCCCTCTCTTCTACCTTTAAGATGTACCTTCCTGATCGAGTACTAAGGTCCAATAATCAAAATCTAATAGAAGTGTACAAACCATCCCGTCCACCAGGCAAAAATCTTCTATCTTATGGTTTAGCACGTCTCTGGAACTCCCTACCACCTTCCATTCGTACCACTTCTAACCATTACTCTTTCAAAAAATCTCTTCACTCACACCTAATATCCCAGTGGGAATGCTCCTGCTCTCTCCCCACATAACAAATGATATCAAACTCCTGTTCCCTTCATTCTATGGAAAACATACTCCTTTTTCCCTTCATTCCATGCCTTAGATTCCTTCTCTCTCTCTTTCTCTCTTCTCTTTCGATCTTATTCTCATCAAAAACTTTCTCATTCTATCATCTCTCCATATACTTTTATTCCAGTACTATATGTTAGTTGTAAATAATGCATCAGACTGTTACTACTTATATGCGATTTGTAAACAATGAATCAGACTGTAACTATGAACTGTATGTTCCTAAGAAGAAATGCCTCTCAGCTGTACACTGCAATGCTCCATTGCCAGTCAGTTTTAACTCCAACCTCATCACTAGTGTGTATTATTTGCAATGTTTGCTGTATTAATTGTAAATGTCTTGCTCAAAACTGCAACCCTTGTATAAATATAATCTTTAAACTATTGTAACCTAGATTGCTATTGGAGCTTTTCTCCCCAGGACTCCATTGAAAACGGGTTCAAATGGCCCAATGGACTATCCTGGTAAACCAACTGCAAATAAATAAATAAATAAATAAATATGTTGCACAAAAAGCTTTGCTAGAAAATGTAAAGCAGTACGAGAGAAATAGCCATTAATTGTTGGGGGCCCAAAAGCAAATATGACAATGTGATAGCTTCAGTTAGACTTATTTTGTAGCAGGTAGAGTTATTTCACAGCAGACAACATTTCATAGGAGAGAGAGTAAAAACAATGCGTCTAGTATACAGTAGTATGCAGATGAGGCGCTGCAACATCTTTTAATTCACCGATATATGACCTGCAGAAAATACTCCCAGAAATTAAAAAAAAAAAATGGCCCACTGTTCACAGTAATTATCTAAAGCAAAGAAGGCAGTTACTATGATGGTGAGAAAATGCAACTTATGACTGTGGGGAGAAAGGTCTTATTATCAGCTCGTTAGCATATCTGTCAGTTGCACTCTAGTTAATACTAGCACTGTCAGACCTGGCAATGATGGTGTTTCCCTAGTATACTTTGCATCGCATTGCCAAAGGCACTTCCCCTGCAATCACTATCTCACACACGCGCACACACACACACACACACACACACACACACACACACACACACACACACACACACACACACACATATTCATATACCCACGCACACACAAAGACAGACACACTCACACTCAGGCAAACACCCATTTACCCACATGTATGTCCCAACAAGCACACATCCAAACTCTTGATTCAGAACCTAACTACCCTAGTATGAACACCCAGGTAGGCACACACTCATACAGATACATACCCATAAACTTTCATGCAGCTTAATTCTTGCCCCTACAGACAAGAAAGTACACACACACACACACACACACACACACACACACACACACACACACACACACACACACACACACACACACACACACACACACACACACACACACGTCCACATGCACATACAAACATTAACATCTTCCAGCCCCCAAATCTTTGCTGAACTTAACCTACACCATCACAGTGACCGCTTCCATAACAGTGAATGGGTTACTGATGTCTTTGGATATCTTTAACCTTTTCCTCCAGCAGTGGAATGCTGGGCAGTGTAAAACAGGACATGCTGGCATTTCTGGAGGAGAGCCGTTGGCTAATTAGCATTAGCTACTCCCCCCATCACCTCATTAACATACAGCTCTGCCAGAGTGACGCTGTCTGCTCTTTGGCCACCACTAGGGGGTAAACTCAGCAGTAGGGTGATCTATGAATCGGACAGACTTACTGCATGTGGGAATATGGCTTTGTTAAGGCTTCTTCCTTGCAGTGAGCCTTTCTGAAGCGTAAAGACTTTATGTGACAGTCATAATATTATGGCAGACCTACTGTGCATTGTTAAAAAAGAACTAAAACACTTGTCTGTGTTCAGTCCAGGGACACTGCTACTGCTCAAAAGAATGTTGCTGCACAACAGCATACAAACAGTGTAAAATGTATATGAATATGTAGAACAATATATACATGCCATGGAGGCACAAAACAGCAATCCATCCACAGTAAAAGTGAAAGATAACCAAACAGAGTAATGCCACAGAACTCCACCAGTATGAGTTTCCTCATTAGCAAATCACCTCATTTACATAATAAATCAACATACAATGCTTCTAACAAGATAAAGTCTTCAAATATCTCTCATTGTCAAGACCACAGAGCATTACAACCAGCAGTGCACCACTTTTAATTACAATTGTCTTTAGATTTCACATTTTCTTTGTGAAATGTGTGAGAAAAATCATCCTGCTGTTTGTTCCATTGATGTAGAGCTTTGTTTCTTTTATATCTTGCTTAGGTTAATTAAGCTAAACATTTGACATATGATGCTTTCAGTTTCCATGTCACCATGTACGTGCAACAATATGTCAGCAGTACTATGTTACACCTTTTCTCCCTACAGATTCACAGACTCATAGATTTTCCAAGTCTACTGTGTCATATAGCCATTTACACCTTGACAATACCCTCCTTCAGGCTGCACTTCCTTTGTCCAAGATGGCTATACCACTCATTCACGGACTGAATTTGTGAAACCCTATCCAGTCATCTAGGTTATGTTTAAAGGAAGATTGTAAGTTGCACTGCGTAACATGCAGGGAAAGTTTATTCCGGAGTTTAGAGAGGTGCTGGGTTATATAGCTGGCCTGCCATCATGTTTTATTTATCTGTTGGTGAAGAATTAGGTCCTGGTTCTAGTGTTGGTGTAACCATTGAACTTACAAAGATGCAGGAGGTCCAGGACAACTGGTTACCTAATTCCAGGAAAGTGGGACTGAGACCTTCCCTCAAGTGTATATAAGACACCAAATAAAAGGATATAGCTTCAAGGGACAGCATTTCCAGACTTTCTTGATAGTTCAGGGACTTTTGGCTTGTGGATTGTTTGGTTAGGAAACTTTGAGGTCTTTCTAATTGTTTCAGAAGTTTAGTGAGATACATCTCAAAAAGGGCACTGTACTCCGTAATTGGTCAGATCAATGCTGAGTATAAGGGAGTGATTACCTCTTTAGATCTTAATGATATTCTTTTGGCAATTAGCTATTTTAATTAAGAGGGTTTCCTGATAAACATAGTCACATGATGTTAAAAAGAAAGGGCATTGTCAAACCAAGTTTCCAGGTCCTTAAATTAATGTGCCAACTAAACTGTCTTCCTATTGTGAAACCAAGACATGTCACTGGACATACTGAGTATGCAAAGGATTGCTGTGCAGTCCATTTCTCTTTAAAATGTAGAGGGTTACCATGTGTGTGTGTGTGTGTGTGTGTGTGTGTGTGTGTGTGTGTGTGTGTGTGTGTGTGAGTGTGTGTATGTGTATGTATCCTACATTAAAGAGAATCACTTCTTTGAATCATTCTAATGTCTGAATTGTATAAAAAAATAAGAATAGTTAGGTACCACAACTGTATGTCGCAGCATGCACTGTTTATGAATACCCAGGGTAGAGAGTTAGCTTTAAGCTTATGTTTACTGAAGCGTTTATCAGCTATGTACTGTACAAATAACAAGTCACAAAAAATAGAAACAGCAGAATAAACAGAAAATGATTACCTAAATAATGAATAAATTAAACAACAAGGCTAAAAGTAAAATAATTCCATAGTAGCAGCACAGTCACAAGCCCATTTAAAAGGCATTTGAAAACTAAAAATGGCAAAATTAAGTCAGTTTCAGTTCAGACAATCCAAAATTCAACTCTCTACTCACAAACCAGACAGTTCTCTGCAACAAACTAACCTATCACCGCAATCCTGATTTCATCATTTACAGGTAGGTAGCAAATTTAGGCCACAAATGTCAGTAGTGGGTATTTATAAGAATTTTATATAGCTTTACCTCAAGCTGATGTGATTTTTTTTTCTGATGTATTCCATTTATCAGGTGCGTGAATAAACTTTGATATGCAAATATTTTATATTACAAGGTGTGAACAGAAAAATGTGATTCTAAAAGAAAACCCTGAAAATCGATAATAGTCTATAACTATCTTAAACCATATTTGGGGGCAGGGTCACTCACTTGTCCTCCATATTAGCCTATTTATATATAATACTTCCATTAACACTGCACCTTGGTGTAAGAATTGTCTTAGGTCCTGCAGCCTTGGATTTTATATGAGCTGTACTCAGTGCTTTAGCATTTTTGCATGTGCATGTCAAACAATAGCCTACCTTTTTACCCACTTTACTGCTTTTCTGTTAGTATAATCACTTTTTATGTGTATTGTATCATCTAGAAGAGTTTAGATTCTGAACTTTAAAAAATGTTATCTGCATTTGTTCTGTAGTATATCTGCTCATGAATGAAAAGGCTTCATTTGGTTAAGTTGTCTCACATGCAGTAAGTAATTAATTAAATCTCTAAATAAGTAAGTAAACATAATCACCTGTCATCAGAAACTGTCCTATCACTTTGCACCCTTTTTATCAACAGAAAAGATTGAAAGGGTGAATACAAGCCATAATGGCTTGATTTTGCAAATGAAACAGACTAACAGAGGAAAAGAGTGAAAGAACATTTCTTCTCCTTTCCGTTCTTATTTTGGGACATTTATTTTTTATGTTATTTACCGGTCACTTTGTATAGATAGATTCTTTTCCTGAAGTGCACCTAATCAAAGTCTGTTTAGTCCCACATGCCCCTCTGTGTAGGAATGTAGGTCTGAACTTTAGAGAAAGCAACATTCCTAGCATGCTGTATGAACATTTATGTTCTTTCAGTTGTTGCCAGCAGAACAGCTGCACCTTTCTAGTGAGAAATACTATATTCACAGTTTAACCTCCTTCCTTTGTTTGTTACTTGATTATATGTTTATGGCACATGACACCTCCTTATTTCTTTTTATCTAGGAATACCTATAACCTGACACAAAGCATTGTATTGTATCCAGAGCTAAGATGTCTTTACAAATATACCAGAAAATAAACTGAAGAATATAGGAATATTTTCAGAAAACTAGTTGTGATAAAAGAATTACTTGTATTCTATATACGTTTTTGTATTGTTTGTATACAATTAACAGTGCATTTCTGGTAATTTTCTGTCATTTTACTTCACAGAAGCTGCTTTTGCAAAATAGACATAAGGCAGAAGATGAGTTCAAAACCAAGAAAAGAAAATGCCATGATGACAACTACACTTCCAGCCAATCATTTGATGAGAACTGCTTACAGAGAGCACGACGGAACCTTTTCAGGGATTTCACGGCTTGTGAAGAAAATCCAGATCCACCCATTGATACATGGGTGCTTCGGACTTTAGGTCTAAAAGATGTCAATACTATTGATGAGTCTTCAACAGCTAACTACAGTGCCATTTCTTCAGATAATGTGACAAACTTTGATGCTTTCAGTGTAAGATCTGAAAAAGATTTGGGTTATTGCATTGAACAAGTCCCTTCAGTTGACTATAGCAATGATAGCTTGCCACAAATGAACTATCCCACAAATCCCAGTAATTCTGAAGCAAGTTGTATTCAACAGAATGCTGCCATACAGTCTAACTCAGTATCAGTGTTACCAAATGTTCCTAGCTCATGTTATGGCTCAGCTTACTACGCTTCTCCCTCTTATCCAAATAAAACAGAAGTTGCTTTCTCCACATCAGTCACTCACCATCGCAATGTAAAGACACATACCTTTCAACAAGGCCAAGCTTTTGTTCGGAGAGATGAAGAAGGAGGATGGAAATTTACTTGGGTGCCAAGGCAATCAGACTGAAACAAGGACACATAATGCCATGCACTAACACGTTTACATCTGCACCTGCACTGCCTTCTGACACATTCCCACAATGCCTTGGGTGAACAGTAACCTGCTTTCCTTCAGCAAATACTTCAGGTCAAAACTCAGGCAGTACATGGATATAGCCCAGAATAAACAGTACTGGGCATATATGGGAAATGTCTTTTTTATCTATGATTTAAGTACAATGTGAAATAACATATGTGCTCTACATCTTTTATTTTTGGTAAAAAGTTGCGGATTAGTGTCAGGACAGCTTAGAATAGTAAACAGACCTATACAGTCAAATATCATTATTTCATTAATTTACTTGACTTTAAAGCATGTTACTGAATATTTTCTGTTTCATGTAGCCCTAATATATTTCAGGAATTAAACCACATTTATGTGTGCCTTCAGGAATTTAACTGTAACTCAACAGATACTTCTGAATCAAGCATCTGGTGTTCAACCAGAATGTAATCTGTTTAGTGCAATAAGCAATATGCCGAACTAGAAAACTGCCACAAATTATTTCTGTAACTTGAGGGCACATATAAGAAAATCTGACATCTTTTGTTGGATTAATATGCATTTTACACAAAAGATTAGATTCTCCCTTTTTCAGAAAGTTCACACAGATAAAGACACATATAAACAAATCTATAAGTGTGTGTATGTGTGTGCATGTGCCAACACATGTGCATGTGTGTGTGAGAATGTATGAAGTCCCTTTGAGAAGTTCTAGATCATTACATTTGATTCCTTTGATATTTTAAAATAAACTGTGATTTGAAAATGTGCATCAGTTGTTGGAAATCTCTATAATGCTACTAAACTGCTTTATCATCTGGATTCACCTATCTGATCCTCTTGGTATGTGTGTTTCTGTATCCTACCCACCCTTTCTACTTGTACACGCTAACATTGAGATTGCAGTATCCCCAACAAGTAGGACTATGCTGAGATACTAAAACCTTAGGCGATGTATATTTTCTCTCTAATTCAAACTTACAGTCTTGCTGTCATGGTCCTGAAAATAACAGTACCCAGTGTGCTTATGTGTGAATGTGCCTAGGAAACAACTTAGCAGGACCTTTTATGCACAGTCTCATCTGTACTAAGAACCTGGAATAGGTAGTCCCAGGGATGTAGTTCAGGATATTTTATTGAAAAACTAAAAGTTCAAATATCATATTGCATGAAATAAACTGTTTAAGACAGAGTCTGAAATGTAAAGTAAAACGGATGAATTTTGTCTCCACCAAACCAGGTGAGATATCATATTGCATAAAATAAACTGCTCAGAGCAACATTTGAAATATAAAAGAAAACAGATTAGTTTTACCCCCTCAAATAATAAATACTGGTGTCTGCACTCTATACCACTTATTTCACATTACCAACTCTGTCAAAATAGTGAAATAAAAAAAATATAAATGTTTTTGCTAAAGCATTGTTCACACTTATACCACCCACTGTGGAGCTTCTCCTCCAACTTCATAGTCACACAATATTGAAGTGTTTTTCTTTTAAATATCCACTTTGGACCTTACTCTGAATTGTCCAACCTCAGAGCTTATATATCTAGAGTTAAAGAATGCGGGAATGAAAAAAACACACATTGAGGGATAGATGCTATCAAAAAACGTCAGCCTCTTACATTTATGTCTGTCACTTATAGTATTATTTGTACTTTTTGTGACTTTGTAAGTTGGGTACTTGACAGGCCATAATCACTGTTATACAAGTCTTTGAAAGGTTACACAAGAAATTATTGTGTTCTCAAATAAGTATTATACCTTAATAAATGTCCAGTGTGTTTATGCATACACGCAAAGACACACAGACACACACACACACACACACACACATACATATATATATATATATATATATATATATATATATATATATATATATATATATATATATATATATATATATATATATATATATATATGTTTATATATATATATATATATATATATATATATATATATATATATCTAGAGTTATAGTTTAGTTTTGTCGCAGGCTGTCAGTAATCACTTCTTTAAGGTCATACAAGTTCATATTCATTATTTCAGTAATGTTGTCCGTCTTAGCCTCTGCTGACCCAATTCTTCTTTTGTCTTCGATCTTTCCCAACATTGGTGTCTTATTTAATGTAGTCTGTCTTTTCATTATGCAACCAAAATATTTGAGTTTTGCTACCAGGCCTTCCAGTGAACAGTCTTGGCTTATTTCTTTAAATGTTGACTGATCTGATCTTTTTTCAATCCATAGAATTCTTAAAATAACACAACAGTTCAAACATATTGATTTTATAGCACACAGCTGTACTTATAGTCTTACAGCTATGTGCTATTACTGGGAGAACTGTAGCTTTGAGTATATGGATGTTTCCTGACAATTGTCAATTGACAATGTCTTTGCTCTATAAAATCTTATCCAGATCTGCCATTGCTTTCCAAGAAGTAAGCATATTTTATCATGGTTTCAGCCACCAGCTGTAGATCTTTTTTAGCCCAGAAAAAATAAAATTGCCACTACCCCTGCTTCTTCCCTGTACACAAAAATAGATAGGGCAGGATGATTGAATTTAAGTTTTTGATACTGAGCAGCAAGCTGGCTTTTGTGCTTTCTTCTTTTACCTTCAGCAGGTTCTTCAATGTGTCTTCACCTCAGCCATCAGAAATAGTATCCTCAGGGTATCTGAGGTTGCTGATATCATCAGTGTATCTGAGGTTGTTAGTATCATCAGTGTATCAGAGGTTATTAGTATCATAAGTGTATCAGAGGATGTCAGTATCATCAGTGTATCTGAGATTGTTAGTGTCATCAGTGTATCTGAGGTTGTTAGTATCATCAGTATATCTGAGGTTGTTAATATCATCAGTGTATCTGAGGTTGTTAGTATCATCATTGTATCTGAGGTTGTTAATATCATCAGTGTATCTGAGGTTGTTAGTCTCATCAGTGTATCTGAGGTTGTTAGTATCATCAGTATATCTGAGGTTGTTAGTGTCATCAGTGTATCTGAGGTTGTTAGTATCATCAGTGTATCTGAGATTGTTAGTATCATCAGTGTATCTGAGGTTGTTAATATCATCAGTGTATCTGAGGTTGTTAGTATCATCAGTATATCTGAGGTTGTTAATATCATCAGTATATCTGAGGTTGTTAATATCATCAGTGTATCTGAGGTTGTTAGTATCATCATTGTATCTGAGGTTGTTAATATCATCAGTGTATCTGAGGTTGTTAGTCTCATCAGTGTATCTGAGATTGTTAGTATCATCAGTATATCTGAGGTTGTTAGTGTCATCAGTGTATCTGAAGTTAATATCATCAGTGTATCTGAGGTTGTTAATATCATCAGTGTATCTGAGGTTGTTAGTATCATCATTGTATCTGAGGTTGTTAATATCATCAGTGTATCTGAGGTTGTTAGTATCATCATTGTATCTGAGGTTGTTAATATCATCAGTGTATCTGAGGTTGTTAGTCTCATCAGTGTATCTGAGGTTGTTAGTATCATCAGTATATCTGAGGTTGTTAGTGTCATCAGTGTATCTGAGGTTGTTAGTATCATCAGTGTATCTGACATTGTTAGTATCATCAGTGTATCTGAGGTTGTTAATATCATCAGTGTATCTGAGGTTGTTAGTATCATCAGTATATCTGAGGTGGTTAATATCATCAGTATATCTGAGGTTGTTAGTGTCATCAGTGTATCTGAGGTTGTTAGTATCATCAGTGTATCTGAAGTTGTTAATATCATCAGTGTATCTGAGGTTGTTAATATCATCAGTGTATCTGAGGTTGTTAGTATCATCATTGTATCTGAGGTTGTTAATATCATCAGTGTATCTGAGGTTGTTAGTATCATCATTGTATCTGAGGTTGTTAATATCATCAGTGTAGCAAAGTAGATCACCTTTGTCTAACCCAGCATTTCACATAATATATTCAGCAGATAAATTAAGTAAATAGCATGCCAATAATCAGCCCTGTCACGCTCCTTTCCCAGTGTTGACCCAATCAGGTATCCCATATTTAATTCCAACTGTTGCATCTTGTTTTGCATGCAGATTTTTCAAGAAGCAAATAAGGTGACCTGGTGTCTCAATTTTTCTTAGAACTTGCGACAGTTTGATATAGTCCACACAGTCAAACACTTTGGTGTAGTCAATGAAACAAAAGTAAATATTTTTCTGAAACTGACTCATTTTATTTACTACCCAGCAGATGTTGGCAGTTTGATCCCTGTTTTTTTCTGTCTATTCTAAAACCATCTTGTACATCTGATAGCATTCAGTCCATATATTACAGGATTCTACCTTGTAGAAGCTTAGCCATTACTTTTCAAGCATGTGGAATAAATGCAATTATTTGATAATTTGAACACTCTTTAGTATTCCCTTGTTGGGAATGGAGTATAAACTGACCATTTCCAGTGCAGTGGCCAATGCTATGTTTGCCCAGTTTGCTGGCAAATTCCACATAACAGTATAACAGCATCATGCTTTTCAGGAATTTATACAATTCATCTAGAATTCCATCCCTTCCTGCAGCCTTACTGTTAGCAAGGCTTTCCTGTGCTCATTTATCTGAACTCTTCATGATGCCTGAATGTAGATTACAGAAACTATGATCATGTCTGTCAGTGATGTTAGATCCATTCTTATATAGCTCTTCTATATATTCTTGCAGTCTCATCTTATATTTGGCTTCTGTTATGTCCCTCAATCTCTGTCTTTTGTCATGCCATTTTACCAGGAAGTTTCCCTCAAATTAAACAGTTTCCTTGGAGAGGATCTTTTTTATTTCCCATTATGTTATCTTTTTCCATTTCTGTGGAGTCAGCAATTCAATATGCCTTTTCATCTCATCTTCCTATTTTCTGAAACTCTGCACTCACTTTGATATGTTTCCTGTACTCCCCTTTGCCTTCTGCTCTTCTTTTCTCCTCGGACACATCTAAAGCTTTCACAAACAGCCTTCTTATGTGTTATGAGCTGAGGATGATACATTTGGTAACTTGGCTGAGCATCTGGAAAACCTCTTGGAAAATATTCAGCAGCCAGGGATTGTTGTTAATGATATTCAGCCAGGCCACTAATCAGGGCCACATCAGAAGCTATTAAAATTGTAACACAGCTAAAGATATCGATGGTGGTATGGTTAATTACAACATACAGGCATAACTTGTTTTCACATTCCTGAAAAGAATGTATGAAACGAAATTACTCATGTATGCTATATGTGATGATCAGTTTAGAATCCTTGGTTTTCAGTAGCTGTCATTGGGTAAACGTCCATTGTCTAATTAGGCAATAACCCATGCCTGGGTGTGGGTAATGCTGGATTTACCCACGGCTGGTGTGGTTTGGTTATTTGGCATTACCCACACCCAGGCATGAGTATTGCTATTATACAATGACATTATTTAAGAAAAAATACTTAGTTTTCTTAAATAATGGCATTGTATAATGCCTCCTTGCTGCCCTTCCACAGCTGTCTGGTATTCTGCGGCAGTTCTCATGTACTGCACATGCGTATGCTTACGCAGTACATCAGAGCTGTGGGTGGAAGCAACGGAGAAAGCAAGATCTCCATTGCTTTTTAGAAAGTGTCTCGCTATGTTAAAGGAGTTTAACATAGCGAGACACTTTCTAAAAAGCAACAGAGATCTTTCCTTTCTCCTTTGCTTTTTTTAAAGCTATCTCACTATGTTAAACTCCTTTAACATAGCGAGACACTTACTAAAAAGCAACGGAGATCTTGCTTTCTCCCTTGCTGTAAGAAAAAAAAAAGATTTATACTAATGGAAAAAATCCGAGCAACCGGACCTTTTTCCATTAGTATAAGTCTGATTTACAACGTGCATGCTGACCAATCAGCATGCACGTTTTGGAATATTAATGGGGGGTCATTGTATAATGATGCATATTATACAATGACTGGCCATTAACATTCAAAAAGTAGCATGCTGATTGGTCAGCCCAATCAGCGTGCCCACTGTAAATCAGGCATATGCCAATGGAAAAAGGTATGGTCACCCGGAATTTAATCCATTAGTATATGCCATAATTTTTTAAATTTTCTTCACCATAAAAAAAAAAAAACAATAAACTTAGAAATCTAGACAGACCGGAGGTACGAGAGATACAGGATGGAGAAAATACTAGGAAGATCAGGCATGTTATTCAAAACTAGTAACATACTTAATTCTCCTTGTATTTTCTCCATCCTTTCTCTCTGTTAACTCCAGACTGTCCAGATTTCTAATTTTATATAGCTAAACAGCCATCAAAACACATATATATACACCACTGAACTGTTAGAGATCTGGGTCTAATGTGTAAAACAGCTGCTATAACATGTACCATAACAAATACTTTTAAGAATCAGGTCACACAAAGATAAAACTAATGAGATGAGACAATGCCAAGCGTAGCTTGCACAGATGTAAACCTGAATAGCTATGTGAAATTAGTATGAGAGAGCCAGGATGGAGAAAATATGAGGAAAATCAGGTACAGTATTCAACATTTTAAAAACTACCTAATTTTCCTTGTATTTTCTCAATCCTGTCTCTCTCATACCTCTAAACTGTCCAAATTTCAACATTTAAAAAAAAAAGGAGCAATGGAGATCTTCCTTTCTCTGTTTCTTCCTTGTCAAAGCACTGATGTACTGTATAAGTGTGAGAATGAAAGTCCCATACACATGCACAGTACATCAGGAAAGCCCCAGGATACCAAGGGAAAAATGTGGAAGAGCAGCATGGTGCCCTTATTCAAGGACATTATTTAAGAAAAGTAACTAACTTTTTTCATAAATAATGTCATTGTATGATAGCAATAACCCACCGCTGGGTGTGGGTAATGCTGGATTTACCCACATCCAGCTGTGGGTTATTGCTGTAATAGTTTCTTAATTCATATATAGGCAGCTACTGAAATATATACCTGTAATTGTTATCTGGTTGAAACTGCTAAATGCATTCTGAGTGACAACATTTTGCTGAATGCCTTCCACCATCTATGGCATTAGATGAAAATAGTACAGACAAAATTCACTGTCAATTCTGGAAGGAGTATGATATTGTTCTTTTAAGACAGGTTTTACTGGCAAAATATGAAAACAACACTTGAACTAAGTTTATGCTGTCCATACTCCACAATTTTTGGAGCCCAAAGTTCAGGAGTATCAGTTTAAATATCATCCCTCTCAAACATTGAAGAGATTTGCACCTAAACTTCTGTAAACAGTATGCCTAATTTAACACAATTTTAAAGTGGTAGTTGCATATAATGGGACTAAAATAGGTTACAAAATGAATGAAAGAGTATTTGCAGTGCTAGAGGTTTGACACAGTAGATACAATTAAAATGGTAAAACCTTGCTAATTTGCACAAATGTATTTGTATAGGAAATAGTTTTTCATTGGAATAACTTTATTATTAATTGTCATAGTAAGTATAAATTGCTCATTATTTATTTGTTTTGTAATGAAATTTTGTATGTTGCCTTAAAGGATTTTACAATTCTTTGACAAGGTGTTGACATTTTTGCAATTTTTATATAATGTCCATACAATAAACCCACAGTCAGAGTGTTTTTCAAAATTTTTTTAATACATGCTCACACATGCACAAGCACACACATACACATATATGAAGCTATTCATTTTTTATTGGTTTGTAATTCATTCACAGAATGTAAATCAGAATCTATCAAAGCACAATTCAACAAAATTCAAGAATGGGCAAGTCCATGTTTCTTCACTCTTTCTTGTTTTCCGGCTCAGGATTTAATAGATTGTGATCAGCAGTCCTTGAACTGACCACAATGCAAATGCAGTCAGCAAAAGAGCAAACCTGACTGCAGATATATCTATATATCTACATATATCGCACACGTGTGTGTGTGTGTGTGTGTGTGTGTGTGTGTGTGTGTGTGTGTGTGTGTGTGTGTGTGTGTGTGTGTGTGTGTGTGTGTGTGTGTGTGTGTGTGTGTGTGTGTGTGTGTGTGTGTGTGTGTGAGAAAGAGAGACATTTTCTTGGATCTCCTGAATTCACATCACATGATGAACATAATGGAAGACTGCCGATCCAACTTTATTGAATTTTTAGTACAGTTATATTGCAATGCATACACTGACAGAAAACGGTTAATAAAATAGAGAAATAATGCATGTTAGCATTCCTTCTACTCTACTCTTTCAAAAATCAAGAACAATATTTTATTGCTCTTCAAAGTGATATAATTTTAAGGACATGTTTATCATTTTGCCAGTGAAATGGCAAATATTTTTTGAGTTGGACAGAGAAAAACTTGCATCTATATTTTGAATTCCTTGTGTTTTATATCTTCAGCTGTATAAGTTCATAGTGAACTTATTATTATATGCTATGGCATTCTGGGACTTGCAATGGCTGTATTCTAAACTGATAGATATTCCAGAAGTTAATGATATAATGCGACATATTTTGTAAAGAACACATATTGTAAGGAAGTTTACATCTGCAGATTTCTGCAGTTGAGCTCATTTAAATATAGCGACTCACAGACACATGGCCTTCCAAGATGGGGGGCATCTGTGTAACTAGGTATATAAATGCTTCCCTTAAAATGGATAACCTGGTGTTAGACTTCATGTAAATGGGAATGATGAAATACAGTTTATGACCACGAGATCCACAGGTATCCTTGAAAACATCTGCATGTGGAGCATTCCTCTTATTGTTAGTGTTAACAGCTATGGCTAGGAAGCAATCCTGCCTTCTGTTATTTTGCCACATAATTTAGTTTCACAATCAAGATAATTTGGTTACTTTAGGACATCTTTACCATAGCATGATAACCTGTGTATTGGAGTTTATTATGAACTTATTGCAGATATATTGGATTTAACCATTAACCAAAGGCAGTATTGATACTGAGCATGTATGCATTTCTTTTAAATCAAAAAAGTTTTGCTTTATACTTCCACAAGGATAGTCATTATTTGTTAAAATGATGCGTTGAATATGTTGAAGGTTTTCTGAATTTTAGTAAACAACCACGCAATTTGCATGGGAGTGGAGACTGCCATCTTAACACAAGCACTATAACAGAGCTAAGATAACAAGCATTCATTGTGGTATGCCACTCTAATGTGTATTAAAGTATAGGTGTTGTTATTAATAGAAAATATTTTGTTAAGCTGTGATACCTTATATACAGGGATAAAGCTGTACTAGATTTTGTACATTTTGTAAATGTGTTTTAATAATCTTGTTTCTACAATTTTTATATAACTGAAATAACAAATGTGTGATTAAATTCATTTGCCATTTAAATCATAAGGATTAAATACAACTTAATTTAAATTTTGCTACTTTATGTTTGTAAAAAATGTTCTGATAGTATGCAATATGTTTTATATGTATGATTAACTTATGGCTAATAAACATAAAAATAACATTTTCTCTTCCTGAGTTACTATTTAGTGAGTTGTGATCATATGCATTCCATTTTGTTATTGAAAACAAACCGTATGAAAGAAGATGATCTATTGTATTATTGGAAAAGACAAATGGTCAAGTTGAAGCTTCACTGGTGTAGAAGAATAAAGCTCTGATGATGACAACGTTACATGCTGGATCTGACAGAGGGAGGGATGAAGAAGAATAAGAAGGTTGAGCCTCTCACCTTCCCCAGGGTAGAGAGGATGGGTGCTTGTCCTGGGAGTCATGGACTTCACCAGTTTTCCCAGTGGTGGTTGGAGAAATGTGCCTAATTACCTGTACTGCATGATTTGAGGGCTTTGCTGGCTTATTCTGCTTGTAGAAGAGAACATCTGTTCAAGCTGCACTCCACTGCATGTATCCTCAGAATACATAGTGGGTATGAATAGGGAATTAGGGCTTAAGCAAAAATGCTTGATTCACCAAAAATAATGGAACCAGACCTGCCACATAACTAATGCCTAGTGAGAATGAATGGGCTGAAAGGCTTTCCTCTACAGAATACCTGGGGAGTCGCTAGAGTATATAGAGAGAGGGGTAGAGGTTTGATGTTCATGGATGGAAAGGGACAATAAATACATAAATAAATAATTAAATAGGTTAATAAACATGGTTGGTAGGAGTGAATAGGTGTGAAATCCGTGAGGGGATAAACTATAATGAGGTGATTAAAAACTAAGACATAAACCACTACATTAAAGATGTACACAGAAAATATTGTTTTCCAAAATAAGCATTACTTCCAGGAAATCACATGAAGCTGCTTTTTTTGTTCTTCTCAGTGGACAAAGATACATGCAACCTCATGTTGGAGAGGCCTTTTGGCTTGATGTAACATGTGAAAAGAGTACTGCCACCTTGTCTTTGTGGAAAGGAAAACATCTTTCTTTAGCTGTGTCAATACAAAATAACTAGAATAAGAAATATATAAACATTGTCATATCTTTTTTGTCATGGAAAAATCAGATGCAAATTCTGTAAATGAAAAGAATGCCCTGAATTTAGTATTTCAGCTTCACACAAACAGGATTAGGTTTTCTCTTCGACAGCAAAAATATATTCTTCTTTTGAAATGAAACCATGTCAACGTTTATGAATGTTAGAATGAAAAGATGATAAATGTGAAAAGTTTTTTGGCACAGGATTAATGAAAACTTGATTTAAAATATAGGACAAAATCCAAGTTACATGAGAAGGGCTGAATTGTCCAGAATATAATAAAGTTTTTAGTAAAGCCTTGTGAAAATATATTAAGTAAGGTCTTTTGAACTAAGTTATGGATGAGGGTAGGGGAAAGTAAACAGCAGCAAAAGGTAGCTGGAGGTGACCACTTAGAGTAACATGGCTAAAGGTCCCCCTGGAACTTCTGTCATCATGAGGGGTGGTAGTTTATAATTTGAATTGATGAGGTCTTTCTGATGATAAGCACAGCCCCTCCTCTAATTTTCTTGCCAATTATTTTATCTATGATATAAAGGGTGAGATGTGGAGAGAAAGAAAAGTGTTCATTTTAAATATGCTTTCATTTTAAGATGGAATCATGAATGCTTTTCAAACATGTTTCTGATGATTTAGTTCCTACCAAATATAAAAAGTGCTAGTATGACAAAGAGTAGAAAATTATGTTTTTTTTTGAAAGTTCTTTTATGGAATTCAGAGCTCATTTATCGTAAAGAAGAGTCAGGCGATCTTACCAGAATTAATGCTGTAATGTTAATTTTTAATTGGTCAGTGCCTAGTTAGTCTATGATTGTTGCAATAATGTTGCTTTTAATTAGGAAAGGTATAAAGAATGCATGATTTCACTGTTCAAGGAGACAGGATTTCCTAGTCTCTTACATACGTGCCTTTCTTTGCAATAAAGGACATTATTATTCTCTTCTGAACTGTGCCATGTGAAACTTATTTAGTACCTTAGCAATGCTTAAGCTGTAGTTGTTTTGAGTATATAAAGAAGGACAGAAGTCATATTTTAGTTAAGTTTATGATACGGCAACAATATGTGGCTGTTCAAAAATAAGCCTGGATGTAATTATAATTATTTTATTATGGATGTTGTATGGATTGATGCAGATTTTTTTTTTTAGGGATTTGTGATTGATATTGGCTTATGATATAAAAGATTTATTGCTGGCAGTAATGGGGGTCTGAAGTTTTGATGGCTATCCCAAGAGAGCTTTAGTTTGTGGGCTACATAGCAGAGTTTGTCAAAGAGGACTTTGAACCTGTGACTTGATGGCTTTGATCTGATTTTGTTAACCAGGTTAGTCAGAACAGGGATAGCGCACTTTCAGTGGAGATCTGTGCATGGGAATGGATAAAAACTCCTAGATATAAAGACGCAGTAGAACAAATTTTGAATAATGAAAGCAAATTACATACAAAACAGTAATTGTACTGGTAAAAGAAATATAAGACTAATAAAAATACTACAGAAAAATAGTAATAATATCCATATACTGTGGGGTACTTTTAAGATGCTTTCAGCTAGAGTGTTGGACTATTTTGCAAAAATACAAAAAAAAACAAAAAAACATATAAACTAATGGTAATTTAGAGGCTCTGGCTGATCTAGGGGCCTGTCATGAATGAAGAGTGAAGGGCACTTCATCTCATGTACCCGCTTTCTGAACATAACATCCTCCTATATTTTATAACCTTGCAGGGAGCTTGAAAAGTTTGATGAAACAATCCATTCTGTAGCAGGAGTTGATGAACCATATCTTCTTAAGGTCATCTAAACATTACATGGAATATAATATCTAGAAATATCTATATAGTTTAAAGAGAATGCTGTTATGAGCATATTTTTGCATTTTTGTTCTCCAAAGATAGCTCTGCTGCCAACAGTTAACATATACACTATTTACATTAGGAAGTATTATGAATAAGTGAGGGCATTCTAATTCTTTTCTACTTGGTATCATTGCCACAAAAATGTATGTGGTGTTCTCATTGCAATTGCAGCTCCAGTAACAGCAAGTTTGCCTTAAGAATTTTTTCATGGTAGGAACATTTTGGATTTCAAGAGGGGGGTTATTCTAGGATCTGAAAATGTAGATAAAGAATACCCACATTTGGAAATGTAGATAAACAGAATGAGTCATGATGGCTGGAAATGTATTGTAGATAAAGAATATCCGCATCTGGAAATGTAGATACAAGTAATGAGTTATGATGATATTTTTTTATTTCTGAGGTCTTGTTAGTTCTTAGAACTATGACATAAGGCACTTCAAAGGAATATTCCATTAGACTATGGACTATATGGAGGGGCATCTACTGGAGGGAATATAGTATGCACCGTTTTATCTTGGCTAAATGTAAGCTAATTAGTCTGAGTCAGCTAACTTTCCTAACAGCCAATTAATGATGTTTCCTGTCTGGATGAGCAGAAGAAATATTTGCAGCTGTATTATTGGTTTGCATGAATATGGAAAACGGTGTGTTGTGAAGGCAGATGAGAATAGGATTAGCACAGATGAGGTTTGCTAGCAGAAAAGAGCATGCTGTTGTTAAATGCCTCTGGCAGGTTAAGGATGAGTTTATTCTATACAGATGTCACAACCTCTGGTAGGCTTTATTCCCTGCTGACTGATATAAGGTCACATCTGAAGTTGTAGTTAATCCTAATAATATTTAGAAGGTTTGGTTTCCACAGCTTAGCATCATATACTTCAAACAATACATTTCCAAAGACATTTTGACTTTGCTGGAATGTTTGATAAGGTTCTTTAATTCTCTCCTGGAATACATTTTACAACATCAAACACCACCCCTTTTATAATGCATCTAATTACATAATTAATGCACTCTACTTTAATGGAATCCAGGTTTATTCTCAATTATAAAACTTTGTTTCCAAATGGAATGAACATGGAAATCTAGAATGAATATTTCCACATATTTCTTAGAAAAAATCCATTTTTTAGAAAGAATTTAATGTTTGATGTCTGAATTCTAAATTTTGTAAGAATGTATAATAATAGATGTTATAATAACATTTAGTAATGTGGTTATTTATTAATAATAGCTTAGGTGTATCAAAAATGTTCATATATAATTGATAGTATATTTAATGAAGTCAGAAATCATGAATGTGAATGAAGTCAGTATTTTTTAAAGTGAAATTACATGGTTGAGTTAATAATTAAATCATTAAATAGTTAAAGTAGAGTGCATTAATTATGTAATTTAGATGCATTATAAAACGGGTGGTGTTTGATGTTGTAAAATGTATTCCAGGAGAAGGCGAAGGCCGAGGTACCAGAATTAAAAGAACCTTATCAAACATTCCAGTGTTTGTGTTCCTGTTTCGTATGTTAAACATTTTGACTTTGCCCAGTTTTAGGAAGTGGAAGCAATAAAGACTGATAATTCCTTTGTGGAAATTACAATTTCAGTGAATAGATTAACAAATATTTCCTTTGTCTTGTAGGTATATGAATTCAGAGGTGAGATAATAAACATGTAATCTGTTGTTAATTCAATTCACAATAATTTAAATCAACTCAATGGTGCGAATTGAATTCCGCTTGAGTTGCATATCAAAACACATTTTTTGAACAGTATCATGTTTGTTTCTTAGAGTAATATCATTACAAAGCTTCATAAAGGTCTTGGGAGAAGGAGGAGAAGTAAATTTAGCAATGTGTTTCTTTTTTATTTTTAATAGAGGTCTGGCCTTCTCTACCTTTGGCCATCAAGTCCCTTCTCACCCACTGACCCCTTCATTCCTCCCAAGCTTCTGAAGCAACACTGATTGCTCATTTGAGAGTTAGGTTAGTTTGAGCTGACATCCTCAAATGGTGCAGACTCTTTTATTCTTTTGCCTTTATGCCCCCCGAAGCCTGATATTCAGTTAAATGAGGATCCTGCTATTTTAATTTTTTTAACTCAATCCTCACCTCTGGTTGAAGGCCTTCTGGGAATTCCCTCCCCCTATGTGTTGGACAGACAAGCTAGCAAAATGCTAATTCTTTCCATGAAACTCTTTAAGGAACATGTCTGCTAAACAAACTCAGATCATCTGCAAGCAACAGTGAAAGATCCAGTCCTTTGTTCCTCAGAGCTGGTTCAACTCAACATTATTCCATTTTGAGTACAAGAGTATGGATTATCTTATCTAAAGCTACCAAGATTTGATTAAATTCCTTTGCTGAGTGGACCACATGACAGGCCATTAGAAGACCGTCATCATAAATATATAAATCTAAATATATAATGCAGTCAATCCCTTCAGTTTTTTCATCAGTCATCAAAAAATACACAGGCATCATGATATTTTTTTATTTTATTCCTCAATAAAGACAAACATGAATTTGCTTTTTTGGAGTATTATGAAATATTCTGAATCTTTTATCCCTTCTTGCAGTGTGATAAATTCTTCCTGAATTATATCATTGGAGTTTATTTGATGGAATTATCCAAATGATGTAGAATCATCAGCACATTGAACTCTACAAAAATTGCTAAAGCAAAGATGTATGTTATTCATGCAGAAGAACTGACCTCTGAGTAACCACTGAGTATTTCCAGCATCCTTACTGAATGCAGAAAAAATAATTATCCCATATGACACCTTTTTTCTTTCATGTTAATAGCTCTTTAACCATTTTACAGTATTGATGTATATTTATTTATTACGTTTGTTTACCCAGATAAACTAAGTAGTTCGTTTCCATTTTAGCAAAGTCACTTCTGGAATCTCCATAATGTCTGAGAATTCCTATGCTGCAGAATAACAATGAACACGTAATACTGAAAACATGAGAAAAAAGTAAAAGTAATACTGGAAGATACAGGGCCAGATTCATGAATGTCTGCTCATCTGCTCATCATGCTAAGCTGTTCATTGTTGTGGCCACCTGCAAAACAAGAGTTAATGGCAGAATATGTTAATGCGTGAATAAGGACACAAATTACATGCTAATAAAGAAAATAGTCATGGCAGAGTGATTCGGGAATGTATAAAATGAGCTGCTGCATGCCACACTCCCTTTAGCCATGAATTCCAAGACTTGTTGGAATACCGTTTGACCTAACATTTACTTCATGAAATAGAAAAAATATCACGTTACAGGTTTGGCATGGATACTGTACAATAAGATAAACATCTGTCTCATCTGAGGTCCTGTGGGAATCATGGAGAACCCATCCAAGTGGAAACCAAGGTATGAGTATCATTACAGATACTAGCATCAGGGGGACTTTTCATAGATGAACAGGGGGCAAAGTATGGATATCACTGGCCTCAGTCTCAAAAATATTACACCAATTTGTCAATGCAATGCTGCAGCATGTGGGGGAGCATATGTGCTTTCCATGTACTCCAGATGAGAGAGCTACCACCATGCACAATTTCTGTGCCACTCCCTACTCAAATTAAGGTTAACACCTATGCAGGCAAAGGTGAAACTGCTTAGACAGAACCTGATTCCTAAACAGTTTAAGTACAGGATGTATTTCAGAGAACTGAAATAACACATACATGCATTTCCCTCTCTCTACCCAAGGTTTCTCAAAGGGAAGGTAATGGCAATTATAACAAAACTCACCACTGTAAGAAAAATTACTTCTTTTGCAAAATGTCTCTAGAGGGAAAATACTTCATTTGGATTTACATTTGACTGAATAATGACTAATCAACTTCTAACATTGCACACAGAAAGGAATGATGATCTGTCGTTAACAGTATGCTTATTAAAACTTACTTGCATCTTACAATCTCAGACAAGCTTACCAGATGCTCGTTAAAACATTGCTACTTAAACACAGAGCAACAGGCATTTTCTGAATAATAAGCATAAATCAACAGTATAAAAATATGACAGAAACGAGAACATTCTACAAAATCAAGGACAGATGAAAAGCCACTGTAGCACTTGTGTCTACCTTGGATGGGTGGGATTCTCTGCACATTTACACTGCATAACTGCTCCTTGCGTTGCTTCGACACATCCACAGTCACTACATGGGGGAATGGGGTGCAACAAGTATGTCACAATTTGAAATGTCTCTGGCTGACTGTGATGGCCCTGACACATTTGTCATACCTCTCAACCTCACAGCAAGAAATCTGGACAAAGCCATACATAGAAGTGGGACAAAGGCCCAAAAATAAGGACAATTTTTAAATATTGCTCTTATAAACTTAGAAAGATAATAGAATAGTAGGTCTTGCATTAGTATGACTTTTCTGAAGGGTATGAAATCTGAAACTGAAATGTCTGTCATTATTTTCTAACTTCAGTCTTTAATGATTTGCCACTAATTTGCCAAAAAAAACCCCCACAATTTTATGAAAAATGGACCAAAAATATGATTCAAAAATATAAAATAGCCACACAGTACAGCTGGGAACCTGCAAAGAAGGGACACTTTTTAATATTAGTACTGCTAACTTGAGCAGCTGACAAAATAAAAGAATCTACATGCATTTCTGAAATAAAAGCAATATAAAACTGATTGTTACAGTTATTTATTAATTGTAAACCCTCCATGTTTTCTTCCAAAATTGCCATTTTGCGGAGAGATTATAAGGGGAAGAGCAACATTTTGAGCCAAAATCGGGTACAGTTGAGAGGTTTGGATATGCCTAATTCTATAAAGCAATTTATTTGCACATACCTCTCAACCTGTTAATGCAGGAAATCTGGACAAGGCCAAATATACTGGGGGAACATATAAACAGTACTAAAAATTGCTCTTGTATGAACTGAGACAGTTGATAGAATAACAGGTCTTGCTTTAGCATGCATTTTTCCTGAAGGTTATGAAATCTGAAACTCAGTGTCTGTCATTATTTAGTGACTTCATTCATTAGAGCAACGCAGTGGTGCAGCGGTGAATGCTGTTGCCACACAGCAAGAGGTTCCCTGGTTCGATTCTCAGCTGGGGTGCCTTCTGTGTGGAGTTTTGCATGTTCTCCCTGCGTTTGCGTGGGTTTCCTCCCACATTCTAAAGGCATGCTGCTGGAGCATTTCTCCCGGGGCCTCCTCTGAAAACAGGATCTGGGAACCTAGTCGGACTTTCCCGGTCAACAAATGTTAAATAAATAAATAAAAAATTCCTAAATGATTTGACAGAAAACCACAAATTTTATGAGGAACAAACCAAAAATAAGAAGCAAAAATCTCTTCATTCTGCAAAAATCTGGACATTTGAGAGGTATCGTTCAGCCGGGGCTGTCTGAGTTTGCTGCCCTTCCCCCCCTCACAAAATCATGGTCGAATGGCGCTTCCCCCCCTACAGCCATTCCAGTGAACCATTACTTGGCTATATCACCCCATTTACCATAAACACTAACACTAAAAGCCGAAAAACAAAAACCATAAACACTAATGTGCATATTGCTTTACTTCTGCGATGATTTGGACTTCATTTAAGAGTTATCTTTTGCATTTTACAGCGCAAACACTAATAGATATCATATCTGCTAAACAAAGCAATGCAGTCTCACAATGAAGACAGACTTAGCATTAAAGCTTCTCTGCCCTTGAAAACTCACATTCACTGAAGCAGCATTGAAACCCACATTCAAAGAAAATACATTTTGCCAGTGGCAGATTAACTTTGGGTTTGGACTGTTTTCAAATCACAGGCCCCTTGCACATGAAACATACACATGCTCTTTCATACACCTTCCTGATTGTATTAAATTATATTCCTTGTACAATACAGTACAGTTTTAGAGGGTGTTTTAAATTTGTTTTGAAATTTTTCCAGTAAACAATGAAACAAAATGCATGCACCAGTAATGACAAAACTGCCCATTTCAGAACATTTCCATCATAAAAGTCTACTCAAACTTCTACAGTCCACCAGTATCAGTACAGATGCACAATCTCTGAAGTAAAAGTCATCTAAATAATTCCACATTAAAGAGATCTGTAACTAATGAAGAGGCTGCTGCTAGCAAACAACTTTATATTTCATTGTTTCATCTACAAATAAAGTGCCCGTTACCCTTGAGGAATAAATTGCCTATCTTACACAAAAAAATGATAAGCTAGCAATATTGCAATAGGGAATGGATGGCAAACGGATAACAGGTTCATAGTTACTAGGTATCTTCACCAAAAAGGCGTGCAGCATCCACCCCCTTTGCAAAGTACAGTATCAGCAATGCATCTATCTACTGTGGGAGTAGAACCCACAGCCTTCTGCATCAAAAGCAAGTATACTACCTGTTGTGCTATTAACAAGGGAAGCAGACTCACCATAAGCAGCACTAAACTTTTGCTCCTCTGCAGCTCTCAGCTTCTTGTAAAATCTACTCACTCAGCTGTATCTCTGAACTTTGCAACACAAAGAAATCTGGAAAAAGCCAAAGTTTATTGTGGGGGGGACAAAAGCCCAAAAACCAGGGACACATTTTAAACATTGCTTGTATAATGTTGGAAAGTTGCTAGAATAAAATGCTGTGTTACCACCATACATTTCACTGTCAAGCCTTAAACTCAGGACCCTGTGCAAAACAGTCAGAGCAACATACCACTATGCCAAATCAGCTGTTTTGTGAAAGAGGAAGACGGAAACTTAAATGGCTACCATTTAATGAATTCTGTTCTCACCATAGCACAGCTGTCAACCTCTTAGCACAAAACACCTGAACAAAGCCAATAATGGGTAAATACAGCCCCCAAACATTCAGTGAATTCAGTTCTCATCATAGCTCTCAATCTCTTAGCAAAAAACCCCCTGACAAAGCCAGTAATGGGGGAATATAGCCCCCAAACATATTCAATGAATTCAGTTCTTACCATAGCTCTCAACCTTAGCACAAAAAATCTGGATGAAGCCAATAACGGGGGAATACAATCCCAAAAATAGGGATAAATTTCAAATATCCATCTTATACACTTAGAAAATTGCTAGAATAAAAGCTTTTGCGTTACCATGCACTTTCTGAAGAATATGAAGTCTGATATTCAAATGCGTCATTTTTAACATTTATTAACCAGGAAAGTCTGACTTGGAAAAAAAGCTAATTTTTAGCAGAGGCCCAGGGAGAAACACTCCTGACAGACACATGTCTTTGTGAGATGGGAGGACACTAGAGGAAACAAACACAGGGAGGGCATACAGACTCCACAGAAAAGGTAAGGCACCCCAGCCAAGAATCAAACCAGAGAACCTGCAGCTCTCAGGCAACAATGCTACCACTGCACCAATGCACTACCAGCTTTACAAGGACACAAATACAGAAACCACAGATTTTATGAAGAATAGAACAAGTATGAGGGAAAAAATCTGTAATGCTTGTTACAACTGGTGGTGGGTAGGGAATTCTGGCTCCTGCCACCTGGGCTCAAGGTACAGGGTTCAAGCCTTATTCTCTACCCACCACCATGTAGCACCTGGGGCATTTGACACACGATCCTCTGCAGCTAAGTCCATAAAAAGCCCACTGATCCTCTGCAGCATGAGTCTCCCAGAATGAGCATGCATGCGTGCATAGAGTTCTCAGGAACCATGCATGTGTGGAGTCCATGAATTTTTTTTAATTTTATTTTTCAAGTTTATTGTACAGGTGGGGGGCTGCAGTCCTATAGCATGAGCCGCCCCTGATGGGATGACACATTTCTCTGAGGCACTATGTGTGATAGATTGCACCCATGTTACAATTAGAGCCCCTCCTGGTCCACAGGATGAGTGGTACCACAACAGGAAAGGCTTCCAATTCTATCAATTGCCAGGTAGTGTGTGATGCATGGGGATGTATCATCAGTCTCTTCTCAGCATCCTGACAGTGCACATAATTCCCATATCTGGCAAACTAGCTTGCTTTACTGTCTCTTCCTGCAATGCAGGATGCCCAGTGGTCATTTTTTGGTATGTTGACAATTAAGTAAGTAGTTATTCATGTTAAACATAACTGCTGTATATTAATCTGTATTTTGTTTTTTTTGTCCCCCCTGTTTTTTTCATAAGGGGATTCTGGATTTCCACTGGAGCCTTGGCTCATGACTGGTGAGAAATCAATCTGAAGTAGTGGAGGAAAAATATAACACATCCCTATCCCAGATGTGTATTTTGATTGAGAGGGTGTTTAACATCCTGAAGAGTTATTTCAGGTGCCTGGATGAGTCTGGAGGTGTCATTCAGTGTGATCCAGCTACTGCATGTAGGGTGTTCACTGCCTGTTGCATTCTGCATAATATGATAATGTGCCAGTCTGGTGGTGAAGTGACCCATGCTGTCATTGAAGCTTCCAGTTACAGTCCCACAATGACTAATGACGACCAACCAGTAGCAGTAGTAAGGGACCCCATGCAACAGGCTTGTACATTGCCTGCAGCTGCATAGGTTAAAAGACAGTGTGTAGTCCAGAACTATGAACCAGGACATTCAGGTTAGTGCTTCCTTTAAAAAAAAACACATAGAGCATAATTGATGCATGCAATGATACCTGTGGCCTATGCTGTGTGGTGCATGATCTAATGTCACTGTTCACCTGACACTCTCTCATCTTAAAATATTTTTTTATTATTATTAGCTGTTTGCCTGAGTCCTTTCTGATTCCTGTGTAGTGATGCTGAAAGGCGGTAAAACAATAAATAAGTCAGCAGTTGTACATACGGTATTTAGTAACAGTGTTATTTAATTATTTATTTATTTTGTAATAGAAAGTGGTACCGTCAGTAGTGAAAAATGTAACTTTCATTTGCAATTTCTGTATAAAGAATTATGTTGCACTGCACATCAGATTTCTTTTTTACTGTCATTAAAATATTTATGCGCTTAAAATTTTCCTTCATCTGTGCAGTGATGAGGGCATACTGTCTGCAATTAAGTGTATACAGCAAGATAATTATTTCAGTGTGTCATTTCTGTATGATGTAGTAGACCTGGAAATGTTTGCTCATTGCTATTTTGATTTTTTTATGCAACTGTAAGCATATGGAACAATAATGCATGTATCATTCCGTTTTGCCCTACTGTTAAGTTATGTACTTAACAGATGTACATAGGCTTCCCTCCTCCCACAATATAATTTCATTTAAATGCAAATTTACAAGATTGCAGTTTCAGAATATGGTGAAAGTAATAGCTGGAAAGGGAATAGCTTCACATATATGGCCACCCTTTCACCCCCAACTAAATCTTATTTCCAGTACACATACATATTTATCAATGAATGTAAGTCACAGTAGCTCCAGATGAAATTAGTCATACACATATCCTATTGATAGGCTTGATGATGGTGCAACTGATCTGGACAATGGGCTGCCATGAGAACTCTAAGATGAGGTAGTCTGATGGTTTTCTCTAGAGGAAGAAGCTGATCTTCCTGTTAGTGAAGTGACAGTGCTGCATAACTTTGACTTGGAACATGAGGTTCTCCTAGGTATTTGACAGTTGACATGACCTGTGAGAAATGTGTTGTACTTGCTTACTGTAAGTGCTGACATTACTGTCCAGTGTTAGTATCATGTGATTTCCCCCATATGTCTGGACAGTCCCTGTCCCTTCTTCTGGTAAAACTTAGTATGTCCAGACTATTGTATGAATGGAGGCTGCAAATGATGCCTGGTGTGCCACCATGCTACACATCAGTGATACCATGGCATTACCCTTGCTCTCTGTCAGTTTGAAATCTTCATGCATATCCTGTAGGACTTCAACCATTTCAAGCTGACTCTTTGTTGCACTGGTTTGATCCCTAACTGTCAGAACACATTTTCTGACATGCAGCCAATGCTTTAAGTGTTCCCTGAGGTAATTTAAAATAATTTCTCTGCTTGGCACCTCTTTGTAATGTTGGGCCTGTGAGAAATGTGGTCTCAGAGTGCCTGCTGTCATCCTCAAACTGTTCTTCTGCATGTGGAAACACTGGTGTAGAAGTGCATGTTTGCTCCTGGTGTACAAGCATGAGTGGAATGCTAGCTTGTGTTTCCCTTGTGATTCAATGACATTTTCTGATGACTTAGTAACATGTTGTGAGGTGAGAAAGCCTGCCATTACACTGGGAGAATGCCTGCCACTTTCCACATGGTACCTCTTAAATACAACTACATCATCATCATCATCAGTAGCAGCAATACCCATTCTACTGCTGACTTCATCCATATTTATTGGTACAGCTGAACTGTTTATTTTTTATGCTGAGTCTGTAGAAGAAATCATTACAACACATTAAAAGCAGTGCAACATTATATGGTATAGCATGCTTACAAGGGGGTGGGTAGGACACTTTCCATGAAGCCTGTCTTCCTTTGCCTTAGCTGCTGATGTACAAGGCTGACCTAATAATAAATTGTGTTCTGGCTAAAGTTATCATAGCTATGCCTGGATCTCTTATTTTCCATCTGTGCTACACAGGAACAAAATAAAGCAATAAAAGGGATATGGTCTGGCACTTGCCACAGTGCTGTCTGGATGACATCAACAGTTACACTATAAACTACTAGCCTGCAATTCCTCTCACAGACACAAATACATAAATAAGCAAACAGAAATGTGATGTTAAAGTGCACAACTTCAGCTTATTCAATACTGATGAAAGTAATTACACCAAAATTAAAATGCAGTTCTATCTGCCATTGCCATGTATTCCTCCCTCACTGACAGTAGTAAAACAACACCTTCACTACACATCTATATTTCTGTCTCCTGCACATTGCACACTCAACTGCAATAACCAGTTAGATGTTTGGACAATATGAAACTTCTGTAATGATGTATTGTACACTCATTTCAATTTCAGTGAACAGCACCACAAGTCAAACAACTTGCAAGCACTTCACCATAATTAACCAGTAATGTTATCCAGTCACACCTGCTACATTGGATTGAAAAAGTTATGACTTCTTTATAAATATTACAAGAAGATTTTTTTGTGAGAGGTAACTAAATATAAGTAAAAAGAATTGCTGAACTTAATTGTTTGCAAATAAGTATTTCTTGCTGCACATACAATATGGCTGAAATGACACTCACCAGACCCTAGCCAGACTGACTGTTGGGGGATGGCAGTGGGGGTTACTTTGCTGATATAATGAGCAGCACATAACCTTTCAGACAACAAGCGATTTTACTGCAGAAAAAGGAAACTCACACTTCCTTGAACAGTATTACATTTCAGCATTTGCAGTTCAGGTATTCCACAGAGTGTTATACGCATTTCTAATACAAAAAAAAAAAAACAAAAGAAAACAGGAATCCATTCATATTTCTTTAGTAGCCCACACAATTCAATAGAATATTTAACTACTGTATTTTAATAATACACATATGTATGCATTCAACAGTTAAAATCAGGCAAGAAAAGATAAATAAGAAATTATTACAGAGAATATAAGACATATGTTTATGTATAGAATACATTCAAACACAGATAAGCAAGATTATCTTTTTCTATTTTACTTCTACCTGAAGAGATCCAGCATAGATTTCAATAGGTGAAGAGAAGAACAAAGCATCTGGTGGAATCTTCTGGTAAGTGTAACAGGTGTCCAAAAGGTATTTATTATAGCAATAATTGACAATTTGGATGTGGTATATTAAAGATTTACTCATGGTTGGTGTGGTTTAATCACGAGAGCAAGGTTGAGTAATTAAACAAAGCCAACCGTGGGTAAATCTTCAATATACCAGGCCACGAAGTTGGTTATTGCTATTATACAATGAGATTATTTAAGAAGAAAAAATGACTTACTTTATTTAAATTATGTCTTTGTAAAAGTGCCATGGTGTTCTTTCATGTTGTTTTCTGATTCTGCCCTTTGATGATGTACTGCGCATGCATGTGGGACTTGCATTCCCAGCCTTAAACAGTACATCACTCTTTTAGCAAGCAAGCAACGGAGAAAGGACAATCTCCATTGCTATTTTTTTTTAAAGAAAAAAACTGTAACCGCTTGACAGTTTACTGGTTCCCTGTTTGTAAGCAGGGACTTGAAGGAATTTGAAGGGGGGGGGTGTCTTTCGCTTTTATCACCCATAAAATTGTTTCTCTGGTATCATGAACTAACTGCACTTGGGTCTTTTAAAAAAAAGGAATGGGCCACTTCTGTTAACACACTAATAGGAAACCACAGTACCACTACTGAGTCAGAATTAAATAAGCATAGATATTGCTGAGGTTGGTGTAAACCCATACCGGCAATATCTTGTATGTCTGAAAAAACTTAAATGTTTGTCCACTCCTCAAGCCGCACATTCCAGGATTTTCAAAAAGTATCGCTTGTGTAAAAGATAGCAATTAAAACAAAAAGTCTAGCTGCTCAATGATACTTTACCCGCCTGATATTTTTGACTTACAATGGGCACACTGTTTGGGCTAACCAATCAGCATGCTACTTTTTGAATGTTAATGGCCAATCATTGTATAATACTTAACAAGGCATAGTACAAATTATTATACATAACTAAGGGTAGCACAAACAGTAGTACAGCAATGCTTTTAAAACTGATTTCAGTGGTAATCCTGCAAAAATAATGTTGTTATACCTTTGCAGTTGAAAGAAATGCAAATATAGACAAGAACAGATCAAGGAAATTGTGTTATACTGTCATTTATACCCATGATTAGCTGCAGTAATTAGTGATTTCTTTCCTGTTTGATGTCTATGTACTGTAAAATGTATTTGAAAAGTACAGAGGTGAAAGAAAACTCTTCAGAAAGAAAAATCCCCTGCCATTTCAATTCATCACAAGTATGCATAAGCACTACTCTTACACATCTGTCCTAGTAAGCACTTCCCCAATCACTACACCCAACTGTATGCATAAGCACTTCCCATACACACATTTACTTTAATAAAGGTATTTTTTCCTGCAGTGGTTTATTGAGTTGCTACCTTGTATTGAAACAGTATTATGTGAATTTATTGTGCTTTTTCTGTTTTATTTCTCCCCACCCCCTTTTTTCCTCTTTCTTTCCTAATTTTGCTTATGCATTTCTTTTTCCTCTGTTGTTTTGCGTCTCTCCCATTTTAGTTTTCTTTCGTACAGGATCAAATACCTCAGTAGCAGACCAGGCATGTACTTCTCAGGCAAGTAACAGATCACCCTCTGCCCATCCAGGGATGTCCTCACAGGATTATAGTGGAGGCACTGGTGCTGCAGGCACTACAACATGTGATACCCAGGCAAGCCTCACTGGGCAGGGGCTTTGGAGTTTGGAGAATTCAGCCAATCGAAGCCTCTATTCAGCATGTAGAAGACAAGCTTTCCAATTGGTGCCAAACATCTTGCCAACACAGGCACCTATCCCCTCAACTTCGGGGACCTCCACTGCAACACCATCTGGCAGTGGACGTGTTTGAGGCTCGGTGGACTGGGTACCCAGCTGGGACTTCCTGAGCCTTTCTTCCCTTACTGTTTCTTCTTCACCCTCTTCCCTATTTCCTATCCACACTAACCTCTTACAAAAATTTTTGAAAAATAAAGGGGTCTATACCCTGAAAAGTCATAGTGTCCATCCTCTCCTACCTCCTACAGCTCAAACCCTCTTGATGTTTCCCTTGTGTGTCCACCTCTTTGTTTTGTCTCCCCTTTTTCAATCTGTTCAGTTAACCCCTTTCGATTCTTTAATAAAACCATCTGGGTATCCACAAAAGGATACCCCTATATGAAAAAGTTATAACCTCTTTACTTATTCTTTAAAAAATAAAAAACTTCTTAGCTGCTGTACAGTCCACAGCTTTGCTGTAATGCTTTCGGCATGATTGCACTCAGCCGCACTTGCTAGCAATACGCCAAGGCACATACCCATTTATGATTGCACAAAATACTTCACATATATGAAAAGGTGAGCTTTGTACAATTTACACTTACAAAAAATGGCCTTGACTATAGAAATCACTTCACCTTTCCGTATTCAACACAACTATTTTATGTTGACCATATCTGCATATCCGCGTAGCTCCGCTGTTAGCAAATGTGTACTATGCACTTGTACAGCTCCAGCCTATGAATACTGCCCTTAGTATCATAATTTCTACACAGCAACCTTTTTATTAGTTGCTGTCAAACAACATGAAATTACACACATTATGAGTTTCCTTTAGTCAATTAAGCAATGTGGCATTTTACAATTCAGACACCGGCTATATTAGATAATGAAGGTGGGATCCCAGATGTTATTAGGGACAAAAGCTGTAAGAGTTTAATGTTGTTCACAACATGCTTTTATGTTTGATGTTATTAGTTACTCATGAAAATTTATTTCAATTTATTTTGGGACACAATCCTTATTTAGAATAGGGTCTATATTAAATCAGCGAAAGCTTACAATCCCGAACACTGAGAACAGCAATTTTTTTTCCCAGGGAAAAAAAAAATCACTGTTCCAAAAAAAAACAAAAAAAAAACTTTAAAACATTACATAAAATGGGGGACTTCACCCCCCACACCCCCCTTACTTAAATATACCAACTCCGAGATAGCACTACAGTGACGAAAACGGCAAAATAACGAAGGCGGCCAAGCAATTTCTTTCTGTTTTCTATCTATAACCCGTTTGATTCTGAAAGGAGTATGAAACTGGAATATCTTAAGCATCAGGAAAATGCCATTTGCTGACAGATGGATTTGTAATTATGGCCATGTGTAGTTCTGAGGGAGCACCTGTTAAACATCATAATGGGTATTTAACCCACAGCAGAGGAATGTGTTAAATAAAATTCAGAATTCAAAAAATTCAATACACAGGAGGTTCAGATTCAAAGGTTTACTAGTGTACACCAGGAGGCAAAAAAACATACAAGTACAGAATTTTGTCTGACATGAGACAGGAAGCACACAAGTTTATATAGGTTTAACATTCAAGTTGTTCCCACCTTACTGACGTTACATGTCACAGGGCATTTACATCACTTTAGCTTACAGGCCTTCATTCATGCAACAGCTGTAATTGTATATTTTTCAAAACTTCCTTTTGATAATAATACAACCTTGCTGTTTCATCCGGTCAGGCACAATGTCTTTCTGTAAAGTTACTTCTTAAAGGTCTCATATCAGTTTGAATACAATAGCAGATTCAGTCTTTAACATACATCTTTGTTCACTGTTTCACTTTCCCACCAGCTGTGTGTTTATCTCACAAGGACAAGTTACTTCATCAGGAAGAGCAGAAGATTCCATTATTTACAAGGACAAGTTATCTCATCAGGAAGGAGCAGAAGATTTACACATTTAATTTCCTGACCCAGCAGATAATCACTTATGAAAAGCATAAACATTAAGCTTGCTGAGCTGGCAGCTGCCAGGGTCAGGGGTCAAAGCACACTGCAGTTTCAGAAGCTACTTGCATTTACACATGAATTTATCCCTTCTGTTATATGATTAATAGAATAAAATGCATTATAAACTACCTTGCTTTTAAACTAGCATTTCCCATATATTTAAATACATATTTTTCTAACATTTCCCCCCTATTAATACTTTTTATTCTATTTTTTGAAGTATTCATAGTGTTATTTCATCTCCTAACCTTTTCCACTTAGGATTTTTAGCTAGGTGAGTCATTTAATTTATACTTCAGAAAAGATGTCATCTGAGATCAATTTTTCAATCTCAATATCTTGATACATGGTTTCAGTAACAGATACATCAATAAAATCTTTGATTAATCTTTTCATGCAGGGGATTCCACAGTAAACACATGCCCCTATTAGGAGTATACCCACACAAATGGCAATCAGAATATTCATTAGGATGGAACCCCACCCCCCAAATAGATTCTGGAAAAAGTCCGTCAGTGGGTTTGGGCCTAGTTCAGTCATGGCTGATACTTACTAAATTACCTCTAGGTGATTATTTATCTCATGACGATTATCAGGAATATATGCACAGCATTCTTCTTTGATAAGTGCGCACGTACCACCTCTCGCCGCTAGGGTGAAGTCAAGAGCCATTCAGTTTTGTAGCACTACAGTTCGCATTGGATTCAGTTCATCAGTCACTAATTCAAGGGCAGAAAAAGTTGTGTTGCTCATTATTTCGAGAAGTTTTGATAGTTTTCTCAACTCCAAGATCGATTTGGCTGCTCCATATTCTGGGAGTATCCCTGCCCAAGATATAACACTGTCACTCAAGTCCATATGAGTTAATTTGTCTTTATCCTTCAATGAATTATGGTCTTTCCAGCCAGCTTCGATCTTTCCGACTGGATTTACAGGTTTCTCGGCTGGACCTTCAGGTTTTCGGGCTACATCTCTCACGTTTCATATCTTACCCAAAGGCAATTCTGCAGTATGCCTTATTGCTGGAACCAGATAATCCAAAAAACAACTGCCGGACCAATTATCAGGTAAACATTTATATGCCTTTTTCCCACAAATAAAATAACAGTTTTCTACTTTAGTACTAATACGCATTAGCCCTGCATGAAACATTTTCTGATCTATTATTGACAATTGTTTAAACAAAACAGGGTTTTGTCATACTTCATTCAATGCTCCGTTCGGACAACAGGAAAAGTCTTTAATTAACAATGCATAAAATCCAACCACATTAAGCGCTTTCGTCTGCACAAAGCAGACTTCTTCAGAATAATGAATCAACAGTGCCTCTGATTTTTATACAATTCATAACCCCAACAATTATTCAATAATTGATAAATTGATTAAAACAATCAAATTAAAACTTTTTTTATGCAAGATGGGTTCACAAACATGGTTAACCCCTTAGTGTTTGGTGCGTTCTTAAAACTACCAAATAAAGTGCAGCTATACTAAAAAATGTTTACACATATATTAGTCTTTATGTGTTGTGTGCATTTGAATGTATAATTTTGAATGTGTGTTAAAAATAATCTAATTAATTCATATTATAGTGTGTGTTTTGATATATTTTTTGAAAAAATGTGAGTAATTTGGCAAAGTCTAAGAAAATAAATTGTATCTCTAATAAAGGTGCCAGAAAATTTTAGTTGTTATAATTGTGGGACAACCTTAAAATAAAATAAAATAAAATAATGTAGTTGATATCAAGACAGTGTACACCGGTAAAATAATCAATTTTAAAACCCTATATGTTGATATAAACCAAGATAATATAAATTACAATAAATACATGTTAAAAAATTACATATTAAAAAATTGTTAATTAAACATTGTGTACTAAATAGTTGATAAAATGTACAAGTATTGTAAAAATAATCTAAAAATTATTATTTCCTTTGGCCTAATAGGTCATGGTGTTGTTAAGTATTAATAGGGTCAAACCGAAGCAGCTTTGTCAATTAATATAGCTTTTATGTTGATGTATTCGTTGAGACCCGGAAAATAGTTGGATTTGAGTCTCAACTGCCACTTTATCTCTCTTTGTAATAGGATATTCTTAATGTCACCTCCCCTAGTGTCTGTTCTTATCAAATCTAGAATTGCAAATTTAAAATCTGTAAAACCTTCACAAAGTAGAGAATGTTTATAGAGGGCACTAGTCTCCTTTTTCACCTTAATATCGTTCATGTGTTCGTAAATTCTCTCTCTAAGTGCCCTCTCGGTTTTACCCACATAGAGGGACGGACATTTAGTACATGTAGCTAAACAGACCAACATCCTGCTACGACAATTACTTTTACAGAATGAAACCTTGCTATTTAGACCATTTTTAAGAATTATATCTTCCACCTGATTAATGTGTGTACATTGTCTACAACTACCACACCTTGTTGTTCCTTTCTTTTTGTTCTTATCGAATAATGATTTACTTCTTTCAAACAATCTTTTAAAATTCATACCCGTCTTGTATGAAAGTAAGGGTTTATTTCCAACTATCTCATGAACTTCCTTATTGGTCTTCAAAATGGACCAATTATTTTCCAAAATTTTGGTAAAATAATCTGAAAACTCATTGTACTCAACAATGCATGCACCAGAAAAATCTTTGGTGCCATCCTTCTTGTTGTTATTGTGTGTCAACTTTTGACCTAACAGGGGTTTATACTTGGTGCCCCACCCTAAATACACCTCTTCCAAAATTTCACCTACTGTTTGGGATATCCTCTTTCTAAAAATGTTTCCATTAAAAATACAAACTCAAACAGTAAATCTTTATATTCTGAAGTCATCCTTGCAATTCTAACAGCCTGCCCCTTGATTATACTTTTCTTTTGATGAAAAGGGTGCAGGCTGTTGAAGTGAAGATAACTGTTACACCAAGTATTTTTTCTGAAAATGTTGGACTTGAAACCTTTTACCTTTTTACTGAGAGTGATATCTAAATAATTTATACTATTATTTTGTACTTCATAAGTGAAGGATAAAAAATTTGTGGTTTCGTTTATATATTTCATGAATTTCTCCAATTCACCATCTTGATCTTCTTCCCAAACAAGGAAAATATCGTCCAAAAACCTAAGGTAAATTTTGATGTTTTTTATAAAATTACTAGAAAAAATATATTTCTCCTCCCATTCAAGGAGAACTAGATTAGCATACATGGGGGCGCAGGCTGCCCCCATAGCCACCCCCATTACTTGTTTATAATATTCTCCTTGAAACGTGAGCATTTACATGTACAGTACCTTTAGGGTTTGATGTTTTACGCTGCTGAAAATGACGGTGACGTCATCTCCACACTCAGTTGAAGAGAGTTATGGTGGAACGAACAAGAACGACGGGGTGGAACCGCAAAATAAGAGGAATACCTCTGAAAAGGACGATATACAGTTAAACGACAATGGAAAGTCGCCGATAGACAACAGAGGACATTTTCAGCAGCGTAAAACATCAAACCCTAAAGGTACTGTACATGTAAATGCTCACGTTACAGAAACAGCGGCATCCCATTCTTGTATGCCGCGGCAGCCTGTGGGGGCTACTGAATTTTATTCAATTGGTTACAAAGACATTTTAGATAAAGCGTACTTGTTTGACAAGTCTTTGAACTCTAATCGTGAAGGGTTGCATCAACCCAAAGGAAATGTTTTTAAACATAAAGAAGTAACTTTACAAGAAAAGATGTTTGAGTTTGAGAAAATGTTGTACAAATACAAATGTCTACAAATAGATAATAATTATTTACATCAATGTTTAGTTAATAAGATAGTCCCTCAGGGACTAAGGTTTTATAAATATCCATTTGGTATTAACTATACAGAAAATGTTTTGTCGGATTTTTATTCTTTTTTTGACGACTGTGGCTTTGCTTTAATATCTAAACTAATCAAATATAATGAAGTGCAGCTCAAGAAACTTTTGAATGAGGTGAATGGTGTTCAAAGTGATATAGTGAATGATTTATTATTTGAAGAACATGAGAGCTTGTATTATAAAATTTTGAAAAGAATTGAAAGTAAAATTGACAAGGTCTATGAGAGGAAGCAGAGTAAATTATTAAGAGATAGAGAACAATACAAGAAGGGTAAAAGTTACCCTCTTCCTTTTCAAAAAGTTTGGAAAAACACAGGAAAACAGATGAGTAAAAATGACAGGACCACCTTTAACCAGAATGACCTTGGGAGAACCAAGAGGGTGGAATTTCATGATAGACCTGAACAGGGAAAATACACTGAAAGAAGAAATGGTTACTTAGATGAATTAGATTCTTTCCAGGAAACAACAGAAACTTTTTTAGGGCCCCGAAGATCAGAAAGACTGGCCAGCAAACAACGGATCCCCTCAGATCCAGGCCCACAAGAATTCATGGGTGGGAGCGATTTTGCCTGGAAAAACAGGGGAAGGAGAGGGAGATAGATGCAATTAGTCAAGAAAATAATGGGATTACCTTTCAATACAAAGGTTTTAAAATACACAATTATACCAGTTTGAAATTGGAAAGACAACATTTTGAATTGTTTTCAAGGGGTTTTAAATTTGTTAGATCTACCCGTGGTGATTTAGCGAATATATTGTTGGAATTGAAGTTATATCTTAGAAAATTGAACCTGACAATAATTAACCATCACAAAAAACTTCTTAACAATAATATACAAGGTGACACCACAAAGGGGGATACAACACCAATCCTTCCAACTTTAACTAGGAGGAGCATTTTTAACCCTCCACTACATCCGGTTATTAGTACCTTTGAAACTATAGTAACCAACGAAATATATGAAACATATGCAAAACTTAGGGGAGGGACTACAATAAATAATTTAAATGAAGATGAGGGGAAACTTTTGGAATCCCTAAGGGAAGAGGTAAACCTAAGATTTATGCAACCAGATAAAGGTGGGGGAGTGGTTATTTTTTATCAGGAAGTATACAATGATGTGTTAACTGCTTTGTTGAATGATAAGGAAACCTACACCACGGTTTCATACAACAAAGTTCAAATAGCCTATAAAAGGATAGACTTCCTGTTGGAAGAGTACCTCACAGAAAACAGAATAGAAATTGAGAGTTATAATTTTTTGAAACAAAAGTATCCATGTATACCCCAATTTTTTGGAATACCCAAGATACACAAAAATATCTTGGAACCTCCTTTTCGCCCCATAGTTTCAGCGAAGAATTCTAAGACCCACCCACTGGCAGTTTTTATTGATCAAACCTTAAAGGAAACTGTCAAGAAGCAAAAACATTTGGTCCGGGATTCCTGGGATTTCCTAAGTAAAATAAATGACCAGTTGTGGTCGGAAACTTGTAAGTTGGTTACTATAGATGTTAAGGACCTTTTTACTTGTATTCCCAGAGATATGGGGTTTGACTATTTTGAGAACAGTGTCCACAAACATCTAGAGGCCCCATTAGATATTAAATTACTGATATTAGAATTAACTGAAGTTGTTCTGGACAACAATTTCATTTCGTTTCAAGGAGAATATTATAAACAAGTAATGGGGGTGGCTATGGGGGCAGCCTGCGCCCCCATGTATGCTAATCTAGTTCTCCTTGAATGGGAGGAGAAATATATTTTTTCTAGTAATTTTATAAAAAACATCAAAATTTACCTTAGGTTTTTGGACGATATTTTCCTTGTTTGGGAAGAAGATCAAGATGGTGAATTGGAGAAATTCATGAAATATATAAACGAAACCACTAATTTTTTATCCTTCACTTATGAAGTACAAAATAATAGTATAAATTATTTAGATATCACTCTCAGTAAAAAGGTAAAAGGTTTCAAGTCCAACATTTTCCGAAAAAATACTTGGTGTAACAGTTATCTTCACTTCAACAGCCTGCACCCTTTTCATCAAAAGAAAAGTATAATCAAGGGGCAGGCTGTTAGAATTGCAAGGATGACTTCAGAATATAAAGATTTACTGTTTGAGTTTGTATTTTTAATGGAAAAATTTTTAGAAAGAGGATATCCCAAACAGTTAGTAGGTGAAATTTTGGAAGAGGTGTATTTAGGGTGGGGCACCAAGTATAAACCCCTGTTAGGTCAAAAGTTGACACACAATAACAACAAGAAGGATGGCACCAAAGATTTTTCTGGTGCATGCATTGTTGAGTACAATGAGTTTTCAGATTATTTTACCAAAATTTTGGAAAATAATTGGTCCATTTTGAAGACCAATAAGGAAGTTCATGAGATAGTTGGAAATAAACCCTTACTGACATACAAGACGGGTATGAATTTTAAAAGATTGTTTGAAAGAAGTAAATCATTATTCGATAAGAACAAAAAGAAAGGAACAACAAGGTGTGGTAGTTGTAGACAATGTACACACATTAATCAGGTGGAAGATATAATTCTTAAAAATGGTCTAAATAGCAAGGTTTCATTCTGTAAAGGTAATTGTCGTAGCAGGATGTTGGTCTATTTAGCTACATGTACTAAATGTCCGTCCTTCTATGTGGGTAAAACCGAGAGGGCACTTAGAGAGAGAATTTACGAACACATGAACGATATTAAGGTGAAAAAGGAGACTAGTGCCCTCTATAAACATTCTCTACTTTGTGAAGGTTTTACAGATTTTAAATTTGCAATTCTAGATTTGATAAGAACAGACACTAGGGGAGGTGACATTAAGAATATCCTATTACAAAGAGAGATAAAGTGGCAGTTGAGACTCATATCCAACTATTTTCCGGGTCTCAACGAATACATCAACATAAAAGCTATATTAATTGACAAAGCTGCTTCGGTTTGACCCTATTAATACTTAACAACACCATGACCTATTAGGCCAAAGGAAATAATAATTTTTAGATTATTTTTACAATACTTGTACATTTTATCAACTATTTAGTACACAATGTTTAATTAATAATTTTTTAATATGTAATTTTTTAACATGTATTTATTGTAATTTATATTATCTTGGTTTATATCAACATATAGGGTTTTAAAATTGATTATTTTACCGGTGTACACTGTCTTGATATCAACTACATTATTTTATTTTATTTTACTTTAAGGTTGTCCCACAATCATAACAACTAAAATTTTCTGGCACCTTGATTAGAGATACAATTTATTTTTCTAGACTTTGCCAAATTACTCACATTTTTTCAAAAAATATATCAAAACACACACTATAATATAAATTAATTAGATTATTTTCAACATACATTCAAAATTATACATTCCAATGTACACAACAATAAAGACTAATATATGTGTAAACATTTTTTAGTATAGCTGCACCTTATTTGGTAGTTTTAAGAATGCACCAAACACTAAGGGGTTAACCATGTTTGTGAACCCATCTTGCATAAAAAAAGTTTTAATTTGATTGTTTTAATCAATTTATCAATTATTGAATAATTGTTGGGGTTATGAATTGTATAAAAATAAGAGGCACTGTTGATTCATTATTCTGAAGAAGTCTGCTTTGTGCAGACGAAAGCGCTTAATGTGGTTGGATTTTATGCATTGTCAATTAAAGACTTTTCCTGTTGTCCGAACGGAGCTTTGTTTTTTGTTACAGTTTGGCTACTACTTGATTCACACTTCATTCAATGTTGTTTTCATTGTGCTCAAATATGAATCATAGTTAGTATTACAAACAGTACCTCCACTTTTAACTTTAATGTAACACTTGTAGGATATCGTAATATTACAATTACTCCATCCTACTTGGAGGGTATCGT
Organism: Protopterus annectens; assembly: GCF_019279795.1. Taxonomy (NCBI): domain Eukaryota; kingdom Metazoa; phylum Chordata; order Ceratodontiformes; family Protopteridae; genus Protopterus; species Protopterus annectens. The sequence goes on along the minus strand of NC_056734.1, from coordinate 283,804,683 downwards.
TTTTAAAAAAGCACACAATTCCCTTTTGTGTAACAGGTAAAAATAATGCTATTTTGTCTTGTGACCTTACAGTTCCAGTGTCAAAAAGCAAATTTTCCCAAGTCTCATTTATCCCCAAAGGGATAGCGGACATTAACAGTCCTCCATATGCTGTAGGTATGGCGGTACAAACCCAGCAATTTGAAATGTTCATAGTCTCTGCATATACACATTTCATGGCCAGGTATGTGTTAAAATTTGGATGCCAGTCTATAGACGTTTCATCACGCCTTCCCACTTTCACTTGTGTGGTTGTGTGTAGGATAAACCACAGCAAGAGGAAAATTGTCACAATTACAGTTAATAAATGTACACACAACAAAATGATTATGCAACATCTCTGGGGTTGATATAAACTTCTATTCACTTTGTTTTTGGCCATCTCGGTCTGGTTGTGTATCAGTCACAAAGTTTTTATCAAGTTGAAAGTTCTTTACCGGTTTACAATGCGTTAAATGAACCCAGGACGTCCTCTCAGCCACTCTAACTGCAGTAGGCATTGCCAACAAAACCTGGTATGGACCTTCCCACTTTGGACTCACCCAGTTTTTCCTTTTCATCACTTTCAGCCACACCCAACTTCCAGGGCCCACGACTGTTTCCACCGGTCTGGTCTGTTCCTTATCTGAAAGAGAGTTAAACTGCAAAACAGACTTATTCCTTAACAATTTCTTCATATATTCTGCTAACGAACTGTCACCCTCTTGTTCTGCAGGCATGAGAGCTTTCCACTGAGGCACATAGTATGCTCTCCCAAAAACCATTTCAAAGGGAGTCAGACCCTTTACATTTGGAACCATTCTCATACTCAGCAGTGCCAAAGGCAGACAGTGTATCCAGTTCTTTTGGGTCTCCTCAACTAACTTCCTTAACTTGTTCTTAAGGGTACCGTTGTACCTTTCCACCAGTCCTGCTGACTGTGGGTGGTAAGCACAATGGTTCTTCAAGGAGATACCAAAAAATCTCCCAAGCTGGTGAATCGTCTGATTTACAAAATGTGTGCCATTGTCACTATAAATCCTCTCCGGAATGCCAAATCTAGGGATTACTTCTTTTATCAAGGCTTTTGCTACTGTTGCTGCATCCGGGTTTTTGGTTGGAAAAGCTTCTACCCATTTAGAAAACATGTCTATAATAACTAAACAAAACTTTTTCCCTTCACATTTATTCAATTCTATGAAATCCATACAAATAGTATGGAACGGGTATGGTGGTATAGAAAAACTTCCTTGCTTGGTTTTAAATGCTCCTTGTGCATGATGCTTGTTACAAGTATGACAAGCTGCACAAAATTTTTTTGTGTAATTTGTGTATCCGTATGTTTGGAATATTTGATTTACTGACTGTACCATCCCCCCTGTTGAGACATGGCTCTGCCCATGGCTCAACAAAGCTGCATACCTAAATAAATTAGACGGCAATATCGGTTTTCTTTCTTTGGAAATGTACAGTCCATTCTCAAGAATTGCACCCCGTTTTACCCATTTTTGTTTTTCTGCTTTTGTAGTAAGCATCTGCATTGTTTTTAACATGTCTAAATCTAAAATCTCAGAGGGTTGTAATTCCTCATTTAAAAGTAAAGTTTCTGAGTCTGAGGCTGCCTGCTTTGCAGCTGCATCAGCTCGTGCATTGCCTTTTGAAATCTTATCTTGTTGTTTTGTATGAGCTACACATTTACAAATAGCTACTTTGGTAGGTAACTGAATAGATTGTAATAACTCCAAAATAAATTGCGCATGATTAATAGGTTTTCCACTGGATGTTATCATTCCTCTATTTTTCCATTGTTGTGCAAATACATGTACTGTAGAAAAGCATACTGACTGTCAGTATATATGTTTACACACTTGTTTTTGCTAAAGTACATGCTCGTCAAAGCTATCAACTCTGCTGCTTGTGCAGATAAGTTGTGTGGTAAGGATTGAGCTTCTAAAATTTCAGTGTCTGTAACTACTGCATACCCTACCAGATTCTTCCCTGTAGGACCCCTTCTGCATGAGCTGTCCACGTAATATGTCACCTCGGCATTATCCAAGGGCATATCTGTAAGATCTTGTCTAGGTAAAGCTAACTGTTCAATTTCCTGCAGGCAGCTGTGTGGTGTGCCCTCAGCAGGAGTTGGAAGTAATGTTGATGGATTCAATGTCGTACATCGTTCAATTGTCATATGAGGTTGGCTCAGCAGTATAGTCATACATGAAAGATGTCTAGCAGGAGAAAGGTATGCCACTTTCTCTTGCAGTAAAATTATTGCAACTGCATGAGGCACTCTCAATGTCAGAGGGTGGAATAACACCACTGAGGTCGAAGCCTGTACTGCCATTGCGGCTGCAACTACTGCTTGTACACAGTGAGGCAAAGATCGTGCCAGTGGGTCTAACTGTGATGAATATTAGGCTATGGGGTGTTGCTTGTCCCCATGTTGTTGCGTCAATACTGACGTCATATATCCTTGCTTACAATCTATGGTCTGAAAGAACCGTTTGTGATAATTTGGAAGTCCTAAAACTAATGAAGAAGCTATCAACTGCTTCAACCTGCAGAAAGCTGTTTCTGCTTCAGTTGTCCATTGTAAAATATCTTGTGCTGCCATTGGTGTCTTATATATCAAATCAGTCAGTGGAGCAGATTCCAAAGCATAATTTGGTATCCAGCTCCGACAAAAATTAGTTGTACCTAAGAAAGACATCATTTCTTTCTTGGTTGTTGGTTTGGGTGCTTGCAAAATTGCTGTTTTTCTTTCCTCATCTAGTATTCTACCTTCATTGGATATTACATACCCTAGGTATCTAACTTGTTTTCTCCAAAGTTGTAACTTACTTTTGTTTACTTTGTGTCCTTGTGTTGCTAAAAATTTCAATAATGCTACTGTATCCTCCCTGCACTGTTGCTGGGTGGGGGCTGCTAGCAAGATGTCATCTACATAAAGTAGAATTTGAATACCTCCCGGTGGGGTAAATCCTGCCAGGTTGCTAGCCATTTCTTGTGCAAAAATTGTTGGGCTCTCACAATATCCCTGTGGTAGTCGAGTATATGTATACCTTTTACCCTGAAATGTAAATGCAAACCAATATTGACTATCAGGATGTATAGGTATTGAAAAGAAAGCATTGCTAATATCTACCACAGAGAAATACTTCTGTTGCGGTTCTAAATCATTTAACAAAGTATGTGGGTCTGGCACCGTGGGTGCTCTAGGTATTACTGCATTGTTTACAGCTTGTAAATCTTGTACCATCCACCATTCCCCGTTTGCTTTTTTAACAGGAAATAGGGGTGTATTACATGGTGAATCAGGAGATTCTACCAGTACTCCTTCTTTGAGTAATGCTGCTATTATAGGCTTAATTCCTATTTCTGCATCCTTTCTCAAAGGGTATTGTCTTTTCTGTGGCCTGAAAGCTGACATTGGGATTATTGTAACTGGTCCTGCTGTTCGAATAAGTCCTACATCTGACTTGCCTGTTGACCAAAGAGTTATTGGAATTTCACATAAGGTCTTTTCTTCTTCTTCTAATAAAAATGCTAATCAGCTGTCCTCGCTAGATTGCAAGTGTACAGCTGGATGTGTCTGTGTCAACCAATTCAGTTTTTGTTTTTGTATCCCTTGTTCTGATAGTTCTAAATCAGTCTGTTTCTCCCATCTTGTTACTTTTTCTCCTAAATCTGCCCATTTGACACTATTGTTCTTTGTCAAGATGACATGTGGTAACCAATTTGATCTATACAATGCAAGGAATTCTTGAGGTAATGAACAGCTAACTACACTGTTCCCTTCAGTATCCCAGTACAAAGTACGCAAAACCAATCTAGTTGCACAATTTCTAAACAATTCTTGCTCATACTCTCTATCAGGTCCTGGTATAGTACAGTAGTATAGAGTACAGTGTAACAAATAATGTCGATCAGTGTCAAGGGAGGGGGCTTTACTGATGGCTGCATTCATCAGTTCCTCGGTTACTGCCCCTGGACCAGTCGTGACTAGGTCCTGGCTGTACCAGTAAAAAGTTTCACCCTCCGTTCGCACTACAAAGGTATCCATTTGTCTCTGTGCCTCCATACCTTGTACAGTTGGAACTACTGCTATGCCAAATATCTGCATAAGGTCCCTGCTCAATAGGTTTACTGGACACTTTGCCGAAACAACTATTTTACTTCTCTGGGTCCTACCTGAAACAGGGTCAGTTATTGCTATATCATGGGAAAGTGGTTCCCTGTATAGCTGTCCATTTGCGGCTTTTACTAGTATATAATCAGGTGATTCAGAATGTTCTGGTAACTTGGAGGGGTGTATCAAAGTCCGTGACGCTCCTGAGTCACACAGGAATTTGACTTTCCTTCCCTCCACCAGAAGTGTAACTTCCGGTTTCGTATCTGCCAAGTAGAGCTCTAAGCTCAATAATGCTAAGTCCAAAATTTCACTTTCTTCATCCTCCATATCTATTTGCACTTTCTCTACTCCTTCTATCACATTTACATTTGTTTTCTGTTTATTAACTTTTCCTGATGATTTCTGACTTTCATTTGATGTATCCTCACTATCATATAGTCAGTCCTCATCTCCTTTATCTTCTGTAATTACCTTTTTGTTTTGCCTACAATCCCTTGCTAGATGCCCTTTTTTCCCGCACTTGAAGCATTCACCTTTCTTTTTCCTCTCTTCAAAATCTTCTGATCGTTTATCAGACTGTTTGTTTCCCTGGGCATTCTTCTTGCCCTTTTTACCTGACTGTAATACAAATACTTCAGCTCCGTCTTCAGCAGTGCCTTCTTTTTCTTTTTACTATTAAAATGTCTCTCAGCATGTCTAGCGTATTCGAGTAAGGCTTGTAGCCTCCCTGTTCGATGATCTATCATATGCTTTTAATGAAGCTACTAATAGGTGCAATGCAACCTTTCAAAAATGCATTTTTTAATTGTTGTTCATACGGGGAATCATTCGTTTGGTTCTCAGGAACCGACATACCGCTATGATTATTAAAACATTCTAATAATCTAGCATAATATCCATCTATTGTCTCATTTTCCTGTTGTATGCATTGATTAATGCAAGTCCAGTCTGCTCTGGGTTTCCATTTCTCAGAGATTCGGTCTGTCAGACCTTTTACTCTGTTGTCTAACTCTGCGTCACTATGTGGGAGTGGTCTAAGCTCTGCATTACGAGGATTCCAGGTGCCACAAATCATGTGCCAATCTGGACCTATAATTTGTCTTACTACTTTTTCTACTTCTTCCCCATTCAAGTGGTAACTTAACCTCATGCCTTGTAAATCTTCTAAAAAAATTTTGTAAAATTAACTTTCGGATGGGGGATTCCCTCAGTAGCCTTCCGGATGTCTTCCGGTGTCCATGGTCTATATACTAAGAGTGTTGGATCCTGCCCTTCTTGTCCTGCCTGAGGATTTGGAACTTCTATAAGTGGGCATATTTCTTCCTCACTCTCATCCTGTAGATTTCTCTCTATTTGGTATAATTCTGTGTCCCTATGTGTTTTACGTGTTCGGGACCTAGTCTCAATAGGATCTCTAACAAATAGTTGTGGTTTCGCTGAAACTTCAGAATAACGCAGAGGCGGACCAGCCTGTCCGCTCGCGTCATATCCTGAAAAGGGTAAGGGAGGGGGTAAGGGAGGAGGAGGGGGAGCTGTCGCTATTACCAAGTTATTATCCTCTTTGTCTAAAAATAATGTTTTTGAATTTTTAAGCTTCTGTTCTCTACGATCTGCTTCCTCAATCCACCTGTGTGCTTGAGGAATGCCTAGTTGGCGTTGCTTTTTTGCCTGACCTCCTGCATCAGATTTAAGCTGTTTAAGGAGTTTAACTAGTGAAGGTTTATCTAGTTTACCATCAAATTCATACTTATTAACCCATTTCGTATAATAACTAACGTTATCAGAACGCTGTAATTGCATGTATTTTGCATCTTCGGTTAGGGGCGGATCTCACGAGGTTTTAGTGCACTGATTACCCATATCAAAGAAAATGTTACGTAACCCTTTTTTATCACGTGATATCAATTTCTTAGTTCCTGTTTACAATTTATCTTGAATAACTGTCTACCTTATGCTGTTACCCTGATCTATGACCAAATATACAGTACTTCCTTGTGTCCCTGATCTGCAAAACAAATCTTGACAACAATATACTGTAACCTAGTCCCTGATCTAAAACAGAAAAAAGGCAAATTCTTCCTACCTGAGCCTCCTGGTTTTGAAAAACGTTCAAATTCTGCTCTTCGGCCACAGATCAGAAAGTGGCCAGCCTCTTTACACACGACAATTCAGTTGGAGGTCTTTTCACTCAAGAAGAACCATTTCGGTAACTTCTCCTGCGCAGTATTCGACCACCGATATGCTCTGATCTGCAGCTTACCAAGGGAAATCTGGCTCGTAGGACCAAACTGTTAAATAAAATTCAGAATTCAAAAAATTCAATACACAGGAGGTTCAGATTCAAAGGTTTACTAGTGTACACCAGGAGGCAAAAAACCATACAAGTACAGAATTTTGTCTGACATGAGACAGGAAGCACGCAAGTTTATATAGGTTTAACATTCAAGTTGTTCCCACCTTACTGACGTTACAAGTCACAGGGCATTTACATCACTTTAGCTTACAGGCCTTCATTCATGCAACAGCTGTAGTTGTATATTTTTCATAATAATACAACCTTGCTGTTTCATCCGGTCAGGCACAATGTCTTTCTGTAAAGTTACTTCTTAAAGGTCTCATATCAGTTTGAATACAATAGCAGATTCAGTCTTTAACATACATCTTTGTTCACTGTTTCACTTTCCCGCCAGCTGTGTGTTCATCTCACAAGGACAAGTTACTTCATCAGGAAGAGCAGAAGATTTCATTATTTACAAGGACAAGTTATCTCATCAGGAAGGAGCAGAAGATTTACACATTTAATTTCCTGACCCAGCAGATAATCACTTATGAAAAGCATAAACATTAAGCTTGCTGAGCTGGCAGCTGCCAGGGTCAGGGGTCAAAGCACACTGCAGTTGCAGAAGCTACTTGCATTTACACATGAATTTATCCCTTCTGTTATATGATTAATAGAATAAAATGCATTATAAACTACCTTGCTTTTAAACTAACATTTCACATATATTTACATACATATTTTTCTAACAGAATGGTTTGTCAATCAGGCCAGTTGGCTGTTGAGATCTTCCTTCTGCTGTTCTCCTAGAGTCAACTGAATGGCCAATTTAGTGACGAGAAGTGTAACACCAGAGAGTAGTGAAGTCAAGGTATTTGTGCATTGTATCTCCATTCCATATAATTTGTTGTTGATATACTCTGAAGGAACAGTGTGCGTATGTGCTGTACTTACATTTAGTGGTCATTATGCTAATCATGTAAGAAATTAGTAAATTTACAGTTTTAGGACCCATGGGTAGGACAAGTAAAGCTGCCATGGTAATAATATGTCCTTAGGGTGTCGTTTCTGCAGCTGCCTTTTAGAAATATAAGGGCAATTCTCCCACCCCCATAGCTTCAGCTGACACTTGTCTAACTGGCTACACAAATAGCAGTTAGCATTAAAACAGTTCAGAAAACATCTCTGCTTTTGTTTTGCAAGTTTTATACCAGCATGTCACCACAGGAAAGATGGTGGTCGCAGTCCCGTATTACTCATTATATAGTGTTCAGATGATTTCTGAATGAAGCAGTCAAGAACATCTGTATTTGGTTGTTACCACTCAGTTGATGAACCAGGGTCCTAAGGTTGCCAGATTATTCTTAGCAATGGGTCATGAACAAGGTGTTCAAAGAATGGGAAAGGTAAAAGGGCAGTCTAAGGATGCCTGTCATCACACTAGCAGGGATTTGTTATCCTTCTTAGTCCAGTAGTTGCAGACTGCCATAAAGATGCAGTTTGGGCCATGTTGTTGTCATGGTTAGATGTTGGAGCTTTGAGGGCCAGTGAGCTATTGCAGTTTTTATACTGAAGGGACATATTGGTAGATAACAATGTGGTTTTGGTATGGATCTCCAGGTCCAAAAATGGATCAACAGAGGATAGGTCATTAGGTAACTTTGGATATGGCTTAATGCCCTGTGTTCTGCCCAGTTCAATGGGCTCTGACCCTTAACAAAGAAGCCTGTTGTCCTTCTCTGGGGGATCTGGTATTTACATTTTCATTAGGCCTTCTCGTCTTCACAAAGGATGCAAGATCCATGCTTCATAAGGCCCTAGGTACTCAAGGTTTATTCTGTTCCTTTCCTTTCCTTTCACATATGGAGGACTAGTGACCTGGCCAGGGATGGTCAGTCTGTGCAGATCATAAAGCAAGCAGACAGGTGGACTTCTAGAGCTTTTTTTTTGTCATAAATAGCTTACCCATGTTATTTTTTTTCAGCTGAATTTCTTCATTTTGTTTGAGGAGTTAGGTGTATTATAATACTATGGCACTCATACATGGCCATCACCACTAAGAGAGTGATTGTATTGCTGAATGGCCTAACTCTGGGTCTTGATCCTTCAGTCTGGGAAGTTATTTGGAGAGTTTTTTCAGTACTTCTTTGGGATCAGATGTGGTTAGTGGTGGATTTTATTTTTCATCAGGTAGGCCAGCCTTCTGTTTTGGTGATTCATATAGTGGGTAATGAAATTGGTTTTGCTGGCAAGCGGCATCTACTATCCAAGATCTTCAGGGATCTTATGACTATGCAATAATATTTTCCATGGATGGTGGTGATATGGTTATCCATTGTGACAAAGTTGCAATGGCATTGGAACAGTTGTAGCATGGAATCAGCAAGGAGGTTCAATAATCCTAGAGTTGTCAGGGTGGCCCCTCTTTTGGGCTTTTTGTTATCATCAAGCACCATGAAGTTTATTTATTTTTATTTATTTAACATTTGTTTACCAGAAAACTCCAACTTGGAACAAAGACGATTTTCAGCAGAGGCCTGGGGAGAAATGCTCCGAGTTGCAGACAGAGATCAAGTATGGTTTGCTTCTGATGAGATTCACTTGATTTAGTCAATTTGCATTTATCATTTTTTCTTCAAGATGTTAATGCTAACAGATCTGCTAATGTCTAATAAGGTTATTAATGAAAAGTATGGTTATAAAAACAAAATATAAAAGGCATATCATATGCATATTACAGAACAGAAGTACCCATGTGTAGATAGATAGATCTGTATCCCATATAGATACAGATAAACATATAGATATAGTTCCAACATCGGTGCATGAAAAACCTCAAAATGAAGACAAGCATAAATCCAACAAGGAATCCAGCACTCCAAAACAAAATAAAAAGAGCTTATATATATATATATATATATATATATATATATATATATATATATATATATATATATATATATATATATATATATATATATATGTGTGTGTGTGTGTGTGTGTGTATATAATATCATATATATATATATATATATATATATATATATATATATATATATATACGTGTGTGTGTGTGTGTGTGTGTGTGTGTGTGTGTGTATGTGTGTGTGTGTGTGTGTGTGTGTGTGTGTGTGTGTGTGTGTGTGTGTGTGTGTGTGTGTGTGTTTGTGTCCATATAAAAACAGAAGACAAGGCAACACTTGTGATTTTGATTACAATTCATCAAAGTTATTATTCATGGTTGTTTTAAGTTTCTTAACTGAAATAGCAATGTTAATTTCAGGTTTAGATGCGTACAAAGATTTGTGTACATGGCCAGGAAAAGGGGGGAACAGGCTGAGAAGAGGAGCTTGGTGAGCAGTCAAGGTGTTTCCCCTTTTCATTTCTTCCTTCATTTGCTGGGTCACTTGTCATGGCTATGATAGGTCATTCAGCAGTACTTAGTTCTGTGCTGGAGCAATTCCCATTGCAGCTTAGAGGGCACTGTGGTTATACCACCTGACATAGGGCAGACTGGTATGGGCTGAGACCACTGAAGTGGATCGAAATCATATGTATAAGCTTATCTGTGGTTTTATTCACTGTGATGATTTATTGGTGCAGTGAAACAGAATTCCGGTGTCTTCAAATAAAACTGATTGCACTGACTATATGTGGTCATGTGTTTTATTGGGTGTGGGCTTACAGAGAAATTCTGTTTCCTGGCAGATGTTTTTTTCTCTGTGCCTAGTTCTGGTGGGAGTGTCAACTTCTGAGTGTCATCATTACACACAGCAGTGGAGGGGTTTTTCACTTAAGCAGATCAACTCTTCCTCCTCCCTCCCATTCCTCAGTACTCCATGTAAGATAGTCACTGTGCAGCCTTCCCTCTTCGCATTCCCCCTTTCATCTCTTGGGCCACTTGCCATAATTATAGTGCTTTGCTGAGCAGAGGTCAGTTCTGTGCTGAAGTGATTCTCATGGTAACCAGTGGGAACTGTGGTTATGCTACTTGGCATGGGGCTGGACAAGCAAACCAGTGTGAGTAGCATGTTACACTACCTGGCAAATGGCTGTCCAGCATGCTGAGTCCTCTGAGATTGAATAATATTATAAGTGTATTGTTTTATTTTTTTTTTGGCTACAGTGATTCATTGGTCCAGTGAAACGGAATTGTGGTGTCATCAAATAAAACTGGTTGTACTCGCTATGTGTGGGCATGCATTTTATTGGGTGTAGGTTTTGGGCGCAAAATAAGCCTGTGTTCTGATTAACTTATCTGTGCCTTTCTCATTCTGAGCACCTGTATTATCATAGTGTCACATCTGAGGAGAGCAATGGCGCCTTTGAGATGAGCACAGTACTATCCAGAAAAATAATTTGTAAATCAAGGAGTAACTATTGTATGGTTAATTATATCCAAGTTTAAAACTGCAAGTGCGGAATGGTGGTATTGAAAGAAGTGAACAAATAGCCTATGAAGGAGGAGACTAGGCAGGAGAGATACTGTTTGCAGAATGTAAGTAGAGGAACGCATGACTGCATAAAAATGTATAAAATCATAGAGCATTTGAACTTAATCAGAGGCTACTAACAGTAAATCAGGGAAAGTACTGGCAACTTTAAAAAGATTACCACTTACAATACAAGTAAAAGGTAATATAATGAATAAAAATCAGTGTACCAGTTGTATACACTACATATTTTGCAGATGAATTAGGTAACTTAATGTGTAAAGAAATAGTTCAGTAACTTTGGAGAACAATGTTACTCTGCAAACCAAAATCAGAACATACTTATCTAGTACATATGTTTCAGGCATAGTAGTTAGAATTGACTATAGATTATAAAAGTATTCATAAAATATAGAATCAGACAAGATTTAAAATAGATGTTGGCAGGATGGAAGGGAAAGAGGTTTAAGATGCCACATTCCTAAGATGTAATTAAGGATGTATTTATTTTAGTACTGATAGACCTTCTAAATAAGTCATTCCTTAGAAGCCACGCCAGATATCAGATCTGAGGTATGCCTTCAAATAGTATCATCAAATCAATAAAATATGAGGCAAAGAAATACTACCAAGAAAGTTCAATGAGGAAATCACCTGCATGAGGCATGGTCTTGGTTTAAGGTTGCATTGGTTAGTCACGCAAATTAAGTGGCTGGAGAAGAAAATGAAATGAGGTTTAATCATTAACAACAGTCATCATAGGCAATGCATCAAGGGCTAAGTCACTAGACTTTCTGACTGAATTCTGTGAAGTAAAAAACACTGCTAATTGTCAAGAAAAAAAGAAAATTTACCAATAAAGTATGGCACTGGGGGTGTTGCACCATTGCTTAACTCATTCAGTCACGAGAAGCAGGAGGCTAATTAAACTCCTTGCATCCTGCATTCTTTTAATCATGAAGCTGATTGCTTCCATAGACATTCTCCCAAATCTCTATTAAAAGCACATATCTCCTGTGACTTGCACTATCTCATAAACAGCGTGAGTTACAAAAAATATAAACTATGAAAAATACTAATTTGATGTTGTGTTATATTAATAGCAAAAGTGTACCTAATGGCATTGAATTTACACTGCAGTATTTTACTTGCCAAAACCTAGTAGTAGTATTATTATGGTTAAGGAGTTATATTTTTGTAAGGGTGCAAGACAGGCCCACTATATCTGTGAGTAAACTACTTATTTAAGAACTTTCAGGTAATGTATGTTGATACTGGATAGTACACTTTTGTTTTGTGATATTGCACAATACATAAAAATTAAATCCGTAATCTTTTCACAATATTTAAAAACAACATATTAAACTGTTCGTGCTAGGTAGCAGCTATGAGTGGGACTAATTATATAATGTAATGCTGTGTATATGATGGAAATATTTGTTAGCATGTAGGCCAAACACGCTTTACAATATTAATGCAGACATGAGAATATTTCTAATATTCATAAATCTTGTCCCAAACAAACCTTTATATTTCTGGATGTATTCATATTAACTACCATGTTTTATTCTTAATTTATAACTCATGTCCTGTGTCTATAAATGTCACCCCTGGCATGGCATTATCATACAAGGTTTCTGCATAATTAATGTAAATACAAAAAAAAAACATTTTACATTTGTATCATCTTTTGCAAACATTTCTTAATAAATCCAGCCCTATGCATATTACGGTGTGCCTTTAATATTTTGTTCTATTCATTGCCATGTTTCACTTACCCAAGCATGTGTATGAAAAATTATAGAAACATCCACTGCTTGCATATCCCCCCAAAAAATATAACATACCATAACATACCATACTCAAAAATTGAAACAAACATGAGAAATAATTAATAATATTGTTCCTAATTTTTTCCAAACATACTTTAGCAACATGAACTCTTTCCGATCAGCTTCCAGATGCCACTTTGCCTTCTAAAACACCATGTACCATTCTTGAAATATTACTCTTAATATAAGAAGAAGGGGCTAGAGGAAGCAACTGAGTGGGTGGGGCTAACTGGAATGTGTGGGACTATGTCAAGGCATTTCAAAGACTGTTTAACTGTGATCAAATAGCAGCTGGGGTCAGTCACTTTAATTCACAGACTCCCCCAGTATCCATTCATATAGACACTTTATTGACTGTGTATACCTCAGATGTCTTGATTGTTGATCAAGTAAAAAAATGAAGATCACAGCAGTGGATTTCATCTTGTTTTACTCAAACATGTACTATCCCTGACAAGTAAATGTAATAAAATGTTAGGAGGAGTCACCCAATTTCATCCTCAGTCTACCTCCTTATCCACCAGTTACAGACACTTCACTTACAGTGTACATCTCAGACATTTGATTCTGCTTTAATAAATTAAATAATACATAAGCAACGACCACTAAAATGTAATTTAGCTTATTCAGATGGCTGCTATGCAACCCAATTCATCCCCATGCCCCCCCACATACACATACAGAACTGCCAACTCATTATAGACATTGTATCTGTTGAGTATACCTCAGATGTCTGAGTGTGATCAAACAAATTAATAAATTCTTACATAATTACCACAATAAAATATTTCCACTCATTGCCATTACATGCATACAGTGAAATACAAAGCACCTTTCTGTGTCTGTGCATGCATGAATACTCACCTACAGAAACATGCCCAGACTGATGCACATACACACATGCATACACACATATGCACATAGATGTACCCGCTAGTAACAGCTAGTTTATTGACTATGTTTATCTCAAATGTTTGGCTGTGAGTAAAGTAATACATATATAATTAATAGCCACAGTAATACATTTCAGTGTGTTGCTCTCAGACACATGCAGTGCAGCACATTTTCCCACCTCAAAACATATGTCCTGCCACACAAAGAGTTGTCTACCAATAACAGCCACTTTGTTGATTGTGCATCAAATGAATGTATAGATGAGCAAGTACAAAAGTAATAGACACATTAATATATTTTTGATTGTTGCCCTCAGACACCTACTGAGTAACCCATTGTAACTTATCCCTGTAGAACAGACCACAGCTGTGCCCACCAATTACAGCCACAGTATTTACTTTGTTTTAAATTTGTTAACTGGGGTGGAGAATTGATACCATTGGATCTATTTCAGTCTCAGCCTGTGTAAATACAATAAATACATGATTTTATATACAGAGTGAGTAACAAAATGCAATATATACACAGGTATCATATTCAAAGTTAATATCAGAGCTGGCTTGGGGTATAAAGATAATACATATATGACATTATATATAAGGTGACTGTCAAAACACAATATATACATACATTATATACTTAGTGGATATCAGAACTGGTATGCTGAAAGAATGACAATAAAAGTAGAGTCAGTACAAGCTATGTACTGGGAATTGGGGAAGGAAAAGGTTATTATGACTAGAGAAAGATCAATTGCATTTTCCTTGAGTCTTGTAATGTGATTTTATAAAATGGGGTAAGAGGAATAATCTTTAAGAAAGTATGGATTGTGCACTGAAGCCTAGTTTGGGGGTTTGGAGGAGAGGACCTGCATGGTTAAGACTTCTAAGGTTGTATATTGGTGCTTCCCTAAATAGTCTAGAGCCTAGTGGGGGAAGGTCTCAATCTTCTTAAGTTTAAACAGCTGAAAGGGGGATGTGAAGTCACCATGTTGTTTCACATATAGCCAGTTAACTTTTCAATGGTTATGTATTGGCTTTCATTTCATCAGGAGAGAATTATGAATCTGCATATGTTGTTTGACATGCTTTGAATGGTGGATTCATTTATTTGATTGGCTTCAGAAATCAAAGCGGGACCATATTGTAGCTCAGCCAGTAGGGTATGGCATTACTAGAGAGTCTAGAATGAAAATACTCATAGTAGCCCAGAACAGAAGAGAGTTTATTTCTTGTATATGTAGTCCAGGTAGAAATGGAAATTTAAGAAGGGGTCAAACTAAATCACTAGATATTTGATTGCAGTGACAATTTATAATGTTACTAAAATGACTGAAGATTTTTAGCAGTCTGGAGATAGAAGTGATCTTTTGTCTAGTAGTAAAAAGTATTATTTTTGTTTTAGAAGATGTAATCAGCAATTTTTTATAACTGACACATTGAATAAGGACATAAAAACCAGCCTAACATTTAAGATCTAGACAGGAGAGGGAATAGTAGAGTGGAACAGGACCATGTCATCAGCATAATGCTGCAGAGGAGGATGGGGGTAAGTAAAGAGAGATTTTGTTAATGAAGATAAAAAAGTGACTAGTGATGCCAGAATAGCTAATTTAGGAGCACCTTTCTGCAGAGGGATTGATGGAGGGGTTGCTCAGTTTAAATTCACTGAAAAATGGTAGTTAGAGAGGCAATGAACCAGGACAGTGTGTTGTTGCTAATGCCTGTTTCACTAAGATAGTCATGTAAGGTAGATAAAAATGACAGATGGGATCTTGGCTTAACATGTCATCTGAAGTATGGTTAAC
Organism: Protopterus annectens; assembly: GCF_019279795.1. Lineage (NCBI taxonomy): Eukaryota > Metazoa > Chordata > Ceratodontiformes > Protopteridae > Protopterus > Protopterus annectens. The sequence continues at coordinate 283,789,289 of NC_056734.1, read as the reverse complement.
TCATGGTGGAGTTAGATATGAAGGATGGTTAACTCAGCTGTGGATATGAATATTTTGATAGCTGCCACGTCAAGCTTATTAAGTTACACTTGCTTAATTAACAACTTTTTCATGGTACATTATAGCTGAGGATCTAAATCTAATTTTTCAGACTTTTAAAACAAACTGGATGGTGTTGAAATAATTATTATAGTGTTATCTTTGTATTTCTCTATGTTCTATATTTACTGGTCATTTAGACAGATTTTAAAGGCAGAATAAATACATTTTGTTGAAAATATATCTTTTTACTTGTTACTGAATTTTTAATTAACTATATTTCTTTGAAAAAGAAATCCAGCTTGGTCAGTGGTTTGCAGGGGTGGCTCATGTTATTGGACTTAAACAGAATTGTAAAATAATTAGCTGCGAGTCCTGGATCTGCGCATGCATGCTCAGTGAGTTCATATCCGGACTGCCATGGATTATGAAGAGAAGGCATCAGTGTACAGATGCCCAGATGTCTATGCGATACTGGAAGGAGATCAGACTCCAACATCTTCTGTCAGGTACGTGGATGGATATCAATTGATTGGCTCCCAGGACGGGACGTTGCATTTGGCACTCTTGCTGCAAGGGAATTGGATTTAGAAGCTGCAAAGGAAAGGGAATATACAGGTACGTGTTGGCTTCAAAAGCTGCTGCAAGGGGAATATACAGGTGTGTGTGTGTGTGTGTGTGTGTGTGTGTGTGTGTGTGTGTGTGTGTGTGTGTGTGTGTGTGTGTGTGCGTGTGTGTGTGTGTAATGCCCCAGTTAAATATACCTGGCAGCTAGATTTACTCAGGCTCAAACCTTGTACCTTGGGTACAGGTAGCAAGAGCCTGAATTCCCTACCCACCACCACTTGTGAAAACTACTCAGATTTTTGCCTCATATTTTTGTTCTTTTCTGTTCTTCATAAAGTCTTTGGTTTTTCTGGATTTTTGTAATCAGTGAAGGATTGAATTCACTATATAATGATAGGCATTTGAATTTCAGACTTCATATTTTTCAGAAAATACATAATAACACAAAACCTTTTATTCTAGCAATTTTCTAAGTTTATAAGAACAATATTTGAAAATTGTCCCTATTTTTGGGGCTGTGTTCCCTCATTATTGGCTTTGTCCAGGTTTTTTTGTGCTAAAGGGGTTGTGAGCTATGGTGAGAACTGAATTCACTGAATATGTTTGGGAGCTGTATTCTCCCATTATTGGCTTTGTCTAGGTGCTTTGTGCTAAAAGGTTGAGAGCTATGTTGAGAACTAAATTCACTAAATGATAGCCATTTAAGTTTCATTCTTCCTGTTTTTCAAGAACCACTGATTTGACATAGTGGTATGTTGTGCTTATTGTAGTGCACAGGGTCCTGGGGCCAAGACATGGCAGTGAAATGCATGGTAGTAACAGAACATTTTATTCTAGCAACTTTCCAAGATTATACAAGCAATGTTTAAAATGTGTCCCTGGTTTTTGGGCTTTTGTCCCGCTCCTAATAAATTCTGGCTTTTTCCAGATTTCTTGTTCTGCAAAGTTAAGAGATACAGTTAAGTGTCGAGGGGATTTTACAAGGAGCTGAGAGCTTCAGGGGAAGAGAAGTTTAGTGCTGTTTATGCTGAGAATGTTTGCATTGTTAATAGCACAACAGGTTGAATACTTGATTTTGATGCAGAAGGCTGTGGATTCTACTCCCACAGTATTTAGATGCATTGCAGATACTGTACTGTGTTCTACTTTTAAAGAGGGAGGATGCTGCAGTCCTGAGAAAGTCCTCTTTGGTGGAGATACCTAGTAACTATGAACCTGTTATCAGTTTGCCATCCATTTCCTATTGCAATATTACTAGCTTATCATTTTTAATGTAAAATAGGCAATTCATTCCTCAAGGACAACAGGCCCTTTATTTGTAGATGAAACAATGAAATATAAAGTTGTTTGCTAGCAGCAACCTCTTCATTACTTACACATTTCTTTAATGTGGAATTATTTAGATGACTTTTACTTCTGCAGAGATGTTGCATATTTACTGATACTGGTGGACTGTAGAAGTTTGAATAGACTCTTATGGAAATGTTCTGAATCTGGCAGTTTTGTCATTATTGGTGCATGCATTTTGTTTCATTGTTTACTGGAAAATATTCAAAACAATAAATTTAAAATGCCCTCTAACAACTGTACTGCATTATAAAGGAATATAATTTAATACAACCAGGAAGGTGTTTACTGATTATCTGATCAGCTCAGGTACCAGTTCTTGGTTGGATGTGTTTGATTAGGAACCAGTTTAATCAACTATCTACAAACACAAATATTTTCACTGATCGAATCTGAATGCTACTGAAAGTATTGAAGCCAGATTGAAGCAATCACTTCTCTTAGATCTTCTGGGGTTTTTTTTTTTGGGGGGGGGTACTTATTGTCCACACCTAGGGAGCTAAGTCCATCATGTAGGATTTCTGCTGCGCAATTCTCTCAGCTGAACTATACCTCAACTATCCAGATTTTCACAGAATAAATAGATTTTTGCTTCTTATTTTTGATGTGTTCCTCATAAAATTTGTGGTTTTCTGGTAAATCATTTTGGAATGAAGTCACTTAGTAATGACATTGAGTTTCAGACTTCATACTCTTCAGAAAAATGCATGCTAAAGCAAGACCTGTTATTCTATCAACTAAGTTTATACAAGAGCAAGTTTTAGTACTGTTTGTTTGTTCCCCCAATATATTTGGCCTTGTCTAGATTTTCTGTGTTAAGAGGTTGAGAGGTATGCGCAAATAAATCGCTTTATAGAATTAGATATATCCAAACCTCTCAACTGTCCCTGACTTTGGCTCAAAATGTTGCTCTCCCTCTAATAATCCCTCCGCAAAATGGCAATTTTGGAAGAAACGTGGAGGGTTTACAATTAATAAATAATTGTAATGATCAGAGTTACAGATTACTTTTATTTTAGAAATGCATGTAGATTCTCTTATTTTGTCAGTTGCTCAACTTAACAGTACTAATATTAAAAAAGTGTCACTTCTTTGACAGGTTCCAAGCTATATTGTGTTGCTATTTTATATTTTTGCATCACATTTTTGGTCCGTTTTTCATAAAGTTATGGTTTTCCGACAAATTAGTGGCAAATCATTAAAGACTGAAGTTAGAATAATGACAGACATTTGAGTTTCAGATTTCATACCCTTCTAAAAATTCATACTAATGCATGACCTACTATTCTATTATCTTTCTAAGTTTATAAAAGCAATATTTAAAAATGTTCCTTATTTTTGGGCCTTTGTCCCACTTCTATTTTTGGCTTTTTCCAGATTTCTTGCTCTGACATTGATAGGTATGACAAATGTGTCAGGGCCATCACCATCAGCCAGAGACATTTCAAATTGTGACATACTTGTTGTACCCGACTCCACCGTGTACTCTGGATGTGTCCAAGCAAGGCAAAGAGCAGTTATGCAGTGTAAGTGTGCATATTATCCCCCCATCCAAGGTAGACACAAGTACTACAGTGGCTTTTCATCTGGCCTTGATTTTGCAGAATGTTCTGGTTTTCTGTCATATTTTTATACTGTTGATTTATGCTTCTTATTATTCAGAAAATGCATGTTGTTGCAGTGCCTGTTGCTCTGTGTTTAAGTAGCAATGCTTTAATGACCACCAGGTAAGCTTGTCTGAGATTATAAGATGCAAGTAAGCTTTAATAAGTATACTGTTAAAGAATTATCAACATTGAAAGCCTTTTTGTTGTTGCCATGCAGAGAATACATAACTAAATATTGTATAAGCCTTAGGTATTGAAACGCATATGACAGTATTTGTAATAAAGGACAGGATTACAGTATTTTCAGAAGCTCATTACATTTGTTGGAGACTTGCAGTCATCTTTGCAGGCTTTACCTGTAAACTAAGCGGAATGCCAATCTATCATGTGTGGTCCATAACCTGTGCAGTAATCCTTTAAGCAATTTATATTGAGCTTGTTTGTTGTTTGCTGTTCATGTTTTCCTTTGATCATGTTTTCTCCATGAAACAAGTAGATAGTTGTTGTCAGGCAGCAGATCTTTTTTGAATAAGAACATTTTTACAAGTGGGGGTAATTGTTATCACAGAGATTGCTACTTTTAGCATGTTACTTGGTATTTTTTTAAAGCTGGATATAAATTGTAATTAGAACTGCAGTGCATGGAGAAGTGGTTTGAGTTGAGTGTTGCTTGTTTTTTTTACTTGATTTCAACTGGCATTCTAATAATGTATTTAAAAAGTAATTTATTTTTTCATGCCTCACAACCTTTTTGTTTCCATCTAGATATTAAGTAAGCTGTCATGTAGCCAATGCATTGAAATATTTTTTTTCTTCTCCACTTCATTTTGTCAGGATTGGGATCTCATAATGACAGTTTGGCACACAGGGCAGCATATTTAATTAAAATCCCAGTTTTTGTGGTTTTAAGCATAGCCTTGCCCCTTCTAGTTGGCCACACCCCTTCCAGTTGGCCACACCCATTCAACTGTCTCCTGCAGCCCCCTTTTGATTTGAAGTCACCAGCTGCCACTGATGTGAGCAGATGACTGAGCTATTTATTTTTTATTTACTTACATTTATATATTTTGTAATTTCCCAAAAGTTTTGCATATTTTAGTTATATTTTTACAAATAATTACGGAAAAGTTGGTGTAATCAAAGACACTGAATTTTTTCAGAACCAGTAAGAGTTAACATAAGATTCCTTGAAGTTAGAAAATACAGGGAAGGAGACCTTTTTTCAAATAATGGATAAAATGCTACAATGCATATGATGCAAGAGATTGTCAAAGCAGGGCTGGTGGAGAAAACTGAGTGACACTGTACAGAAGTTTCAAATTTGTATGTGCCAAAAGGAAGAACATATATATAAGGAAGAAAGAAAACAAAATGTGCTGTAAAATTAGTTACAATTGCAAGGACTGAACAAGTCATGGCAATTATTATTGCTGTGTTTTACAAAACAACAGCTACTTCACCATTCTAACACTTACTCAACCTAGTTCTCAGATGACTGCATTTGCAGCATGTAACAGTAAACTTCACATCCACCAACTGCAGAGGTTACTGTGAAAATGCTCACTTTCATGTTTTACAGATCATGTTTTACTGAGTTTTATATGTGTGTGTGATATTATAAATCACATTCTTTCTTTACTGATTTTTCTTCAAGCATTCAATTGTATAAAAACATAAATGCAGTTACAAGCTATAAGGTCATTATTTTATATACTTATTTAAGCTTGTTGACTATAAATTTGACTAGGAAACTTTGCCTGTGCATAACCTATTGCTAATGGAGGCCTAAGACCACAGTAAATGTACTACATTATATCATTAAAATAATTTTAAACCGAAGTACAACTTCCATTTGCTGTTTTAGCTACCTGATGTCTTACAATGGATAATTGTGACTGTTGTGTATATACCAAGGTGACACAGCAGATGCTGCCTTACTTCTGTCAACTTGCTCTACAAAGGACCATGGAGAGTTCCTGTCCAATTTCTCTCATCACTCAGTGCTTTGGGAAATATCTGTTCACTAAAACACCATCTCTTGGGTACATTGGCTTAGAGAACCCCAGCAAGACTAATTATCTGTTTATATCTGAATCTCTCCCAGCTAGCATCACAAGGGAGTGTAATTATTACAGAATGTCCCCTTATCTCTATTGAGAACATAAACCTTCTTTACAGGTGTGAAACAGCTTGAGGTCTTTAGCTTCTCAATAAATCTATGCAAATTATTGTTAAATAAACCATACCATAAGGTAGCAAGGGGTTATGTATCAGCATCAAGGGAGTATAGTAGAAGATATTCAAATAATGAATGCTAATTACATCACGTTGTGTATTAACTGTGTTAACTATGAGATAGTATAAGTTTGTTAAAAATATACACTATTATATACAGCTTTGTAACTGGAAGTTATTATGTGTGTTAAAATAACTTCAAACTGTTAGAAGCATAAAAAAATGGAATGGCAATTTAGTAACACCTGTTACCTAAAGCTTTTTGTTTACATTTATTTTTGTTGCATTTCTTAATGATTGCTGATTCTAGCATATACTGTCTGCTTAATCCTGACATTCAATAGTAATTCTATCTATAAAAGTGCCACAGAGTTATTTAATTTACAAAATCTCACAGTCCATCCCTAGAATTTATAAAGATTATCATCACCAGCACTAATTTGGCAAAGTAGAACTGCCCACTTTATCAATGAGGGATAATCCTAACCCTGCCCCTAACTATAATCCTAACTCTGTACCTTTTCATAGAAAAAGTTTTTCCATAACACTATCAATACACAGGACATTTAGAACACACACACACACACACACACACACACACACACACACACACACACACACACACACACACACACACCTGTGCACGATAGACACACACACACAGACACGCACACTGTAGGTACACACACACACACCCACGCACACCCACACACACGCACACACACACACACACACACACACACACACA